>NW_025814871.1:600000-1096447 GCF_022079265.1 Lynx rufus
GGCCCCTGGCGGCACAGACAGGTGAGCCTGGGAAGGTGGGGTGGGCTGGGGGGCCAAGACTCTGTTGCGAGTTGTATTAGTTCCCCTAATACACAGATTCACGTTCTAACTCCTGAGACCTGAGGCCTTCCTTGAACACGGGGTCTTTACAAGTCTAACCACACACCAGAGGGTGGCCCTGAATCTAACCGTTGGTGTCCTTACATAAGGAAAAGCCGGAGAAACAGCCTCCCCCTGAGGCCCCCGCTCTGAGGATTTCCAGCTTTCCTCCCCCCTCATCCACACAGATGGAAGGGGGGAAAGGTGGACAGTGGCAGATACCGGAGTCAGGTCCTCAGCCGGAGTTGCTGCCTTGGGTTGGCTGTGGGGGGCGCCCCCTTGTGTCCATGGAGGGTGAGGGAGCCAGGGTCAGACCACAGAGCCCACCAGCCAAGACCCAAGACGTCCCTCATTAGAGAGGGAAAGGGGACATTGATTTCTGCCCACGCTCCCTGCACCAGGGCAAGGATTTCTACCACGATGGGCAACCTTTGAAGAAACCCCCCCGCCCCAGTTTCCCTCCCTGCACCAGAGCAACCACTTCCTAGTTTTAGAATCATTAAAAATCGTTAAAATCATTAAAAGCCTCTGGGGTGAAATAACTAAGCCCCCTCGTATCTCTGTGGCCCTCAGACCTCTGGGGGAAGTACAAAGGCCGTTTTACAGGTGTGGACAAGGTCAAGAAAGGCAGAGCGTGATTATGTGTCCATCTTCTGGCTCCAAACCCTGTGCTGTCTGTGCAGGAGGTGACGCGGGTGTCCCCCGCCCAAACATAAGCAACTGTTGGTGACAACACGGTCTAATTAACCCAGCGCCCTGAGTCCAAATCCCACTACCTTGGTTTTACGCCTGCTCTCACCTCCCACAGGTATATGCTCTCTGCAATCCCCGCCAGGACATACAGGCCATTGGGTGACGTGGTCAGACAGGTGACAGGTCCAGGACACATGATCTTCTGCTGGAGCTGGTCCTAGAGAGATATAAGAAGCCTCTGAGCTTCACGTGGAACTCGGAAGCTAGGGGACAGTGGGGAGAAAAGCTCCGAGAGAGCTATAAAGAAGGGCAGGAACAGGGGTGATTTGAACTAATCAAGGGTCATCAAGAAGGCACCTGATCCAGCCCAGGCTTTGCAGGCTGGAGGGGGAGGCCTGCAGATTGCTGGATCAAAGCAGAACGGTGCTCACTCTGGGTGGGGGTAGGGGTGGGCAAGCCACAGAAGGTCCAGGAAGGAGTTGGAGAGCCCCACGGCCAGGCGGCTTGTGCCACAACCCCGCCTTCCCTAACATCCAGCCTGTGATCCTGACGGTCAGTTTTCTCATCTCTTTAAAGGGAAAACTTCCTGAGTATGAGCGGACCACACCAGGTAAAGCCAGAACACAGAGCTTGTCCCGAGAAACTTCAGCTGTCAGAGCCGGGCAGCAAGAAACTTCAGTGGCTGCACTTTGGGTGTTTATAAGAGACCAATGGGCCCTTGGGATGAAGGGTAGTATCTCTTTGGGGGGGGGGGTGGAATAAATGCATGACTCTCCTGGGCCTCTGATATTCACCTTCCAAGAACAACAGACCCGTGGAACCCCCACAGAAAATCCTTTTTCCCCCCTTCTCCTTACATGAGCAGCAAACAAGTTTATTAGCGTGTTAAGATCAGAAAGCTCTCTTTACAAAGAGGGAGCATTCAAGAGCGAACACTCTGAAAGTCCTTTACTTAAACTTCGCTCCCCAAGCTCCCTCCCACTTCCCCAGCCCATCAAGGGTGCCTGCCCCACAGACGCTCCTCACGCTCCCCAGCGGCCCACCCTCAGCCCCGCGCCAACGATCCCCACCCAACCCAGAGCGAGCCTCCCTCCTCGCCAACCGCCCCCAGACCCGCGCATGCGCACCGCACCCTAACCGAGACCACCCCCGCCCCGGTCCAGGGACCCCGCGGGCCCCGCCGACCCTTCCCCCGACCCCACTCTGGGGCACCCCGCGCACTCTCCGACGAAGCCCGGGCCGGGGCGCGCGCCGCCGCACCTTCCGCTGCAGCTCCCAGGCGCTGATGTAGTTCTTGCCCAGCTGCGCCGCCAGCAGGTACTCGCCATTGAGCAGCGCCAGGCCGCGGGGTCCGGCCTGGCCGCCGCGGTACGTGAGCAAATTGGCGCCCGAATGCAGCTCCCACACGATGCAGCTCCACAGCTGGGCCGCCGAGTCCGTACACACGGCCACTTCCATGGGAGCCGCCATCTTGCCTCCCCCCCACCGCCCCGGAAGTACGTCACGCCAGCGAGACTCCGGCACCTGCGCCGCGGCGGCTAGAGCGGCGCCCACGTCTCCTCGCCCGGGCTGGCGCGTGACCACGTGCTCGAGAGGGGGCTAGATCCCCGCCCCGCGGCGGTGGGGGCGCTGCCGTGGGGTTGGTGACCGTGGAAGGAGACCTCGCCCCCAGATAGGTGGGGAAGTCGGGGCTCAGGGTCTCCTGCAGAGAACTTCAGAGCCCGGAGGTCGCCTGGCCGTTTCCGCTGGGCGCCTTTGACCAAGTGGCACGGTCTCTCGATTCCTTTTCTTTTTTTTAATGTGCGAATAGTAAAGTCCCGAGCTCGCAGGCCTCGATAATCATTTGCACGAAAAACGCGCACTACGTACCTAACCTGTCTAGCTGAACGCCCCCGGGTCCACCGTCCGCCGCCCCCAGACCCCTCTTCTCTGGGGCCACGAAGTGCACCTGTACATTTCAGGAACGTGGTGCAGGCCAAACAAGTCGCGATCTCAGCCTGAGGGGCGCCTACCCTCCACTACAGCTGCCGGCCCCAGGCCAGGTCTCCAAACAGCGCCTTTCAAAAACGTGGAATTAGGTGGAAACCTGTGAAGTCAATCCACTTAGCCGGTGAGGCCTTGGCGTCTATTCCCAGCGACACTGGAGGGTGCCGGATGCCCGGGGTCTGCAACAGTGCCGGAAGCGCCCGCCCCAAGCTGCCGAGGACGTTATGGGAGCAGGTGTCCTAGAGCAGGGTGGAGACCGTGCGCCCCCAACCCCGCTTCATATCCAGGAGACGATGGGTGGACGGAGGGAGGGAACCGCCTGAGCGAGGAGCTCGGGGCGTGGGGTATCCGCGGCTCCAGCCCCGACCGCCAGGTGGCAGGCGCGAGCCTCGGACCGGGAGGCCGGACCCGGAAAGGGCTTTTGCCCAGGGCGGCTGCTCCCAGCCCTGGGGCCACAGCAAGAAGCAGTTACGGGGATGAAGGGCTGCCACGGGGGACCTGCCTAGTTTGGGGGTCTGGAAGAGGGGCTTCCGAGAGCAGGTGTCACTTGAGCAGGGAATTCACAACTTGGAGGGAAAGGTGGGCAGAGGAACGTGCAAAGGCCCCGAGGCAGACCATGGAGGATGGAGCTGGGCAGTGCAGGGCCTTTCAGCCAGTGGGTAGCCTGGATTTTATTTTATCCTGGAGGGCGGGGATCCATTGGGAACTTAAGGACTCTTGTAAATTGACGTGAGGAGAGCTGAGTGTGCAGGGACCTCCTAGTTCAGACAGGTTGAAAGTGGAACCAGGTCTCCCTGATTTCCACCCTCACAACGAGTTGATGCTCCTAGGTTCCTCAAATGTTTTTTTTTTAATATTTAAAAAAAATTTAATGTTTATTTTTGAGAGAGAGCTTGTGCAAGCGGGAGAAGGGCAGAGAGAAAGGGTGACAGGATCAGAAGCAGGCTCTGTGCTGACAGGAGAGCCGATGCAGGGCTCGAACTTGCAAACTGAGAGATTGTGACCTGAGCCAAAGTCAGATGCTTAACCAACTGAGCCACCCAGGCGCCCCTTTTTATTTTCTTCAAATGTTCATTTATTTTTCTGAGATCTAGAGCATGAGCGGGGGAGGGGCAGAGAGAGTGTGGGACAGAGGATCTGAAGCAGGCTTTGCGCTGACAGCACAGAGCCCCATGGGAGGGGGGCTCAGACTCAAGGACTAAACCATGAGACCATGACCTGAGCTGATGTCGGGTGCTCAGCTGAGCCACCCACGCGCCCCCTCAAATATTATTTTAAGCACTGGATGGCTCAGTCGGTTAAGCGTCTGTCTTCTGTTCGGGTCATGATCTCCGGTTCATGAGTTCAAGCCCTGCGTCGGGCTCTGTGTCTCCCTCTCTCTCTGCCCCTCCCCCGCTCACACTGTCTCTCTCAAAAACAAATAAACATTAAAAAAAAAAGTGTGAATAAGAAAAACAAAATGCCTGGAATGCTAATTTACGCTTTTCAAACATTGGTTTCCCCAAATCGAATCTTTGAATCCCGAGTCCCTGGCGCTCTGTGGAATCTGGTTTGAGAATGTGTTTGAGAATGCCACTGTGTGGCTCCCAGGAGTGGACCCTGGTGGCCTTTCTTCTAAACATCAGCTCAAGGCTTCAATCTGCACTTTTTTTTTTTTTTCAATTTTTAAAAATTTTTGAGAGAGAGAGAGAGTGTGAGCCTGGGAGGGGCCAAGAGAGAGGAGGAGGCAACGCAACGCAGGCTCCAGGCTCTGAGCTGTCAGCGCAGAGCCCGACATGGGGCTTGAGCTCATGAACCGAGAGATTGTCGTGACCTGAGCCATAGTCCGGACACTCGATCGCCACCCAGGCGCCCCTTGAACCTGCACTTCTGAGCTGTGAGGCGAATCACTGTGAAGTTCTGGGCCTCAGTTTCCCCACATGCACAGCCACTGCAGCGACTGTAGTTTCCCGTAGCTATGGGATCTGGGTCCTGGGTCTGCGTCTGCTTTCAGGAAGTCTGGCCTGGAAGTCTCCAGATCCCTGGGATCCAGGACACAGGGGCAGGCCCAGCAGATGTGGGTTGCAGAACGACCAACTGTGCAGACGGGTGCCAGGGTGTGAGGGGGCTTGATGCCCGGAGGGTGCTGGTTGCTGGCACTCAGGCAGGGGCAGGCCCAGGCGACAGCTGGATCTCAGTCCTGGCCCCTCACAGGCCTCCTTCCCCCTCCTCTCCTCCCAGGAGGTCAGAGGTCACCCCACCCCCCAGCCCAGCCAGCGTGGAATGAGGACAGACCAGTTGTGTCAGAACAGAAAGGCTACAGCCACACTTGGGGGGGGGGGGTCGTCCAGGGACCACCCCTGTCGCCAGACCTCCTTGGTGCCAGCTGGATGCCTGGTCCCAAATCCAAGTCTGTAGTGTGTGGCTAGAGGGGCAGAAGCAGGATGGGGGAAACCGAGGCACAGATAAGCTTCCCCCACCGGCACCCCAGTAAGCCCTGAATTCTTTTTTGTTTTCGAGAGAAAGCGCAAGGGAGCGAGGGAGGGGCGGAGAGAGAACGAGAGAGCAGGAGCAGGGGAGGGGCAGAGGGAGAGAGGGAGAGAATCCCAAGCAGGCTCCACCCTGTCAGCACGGGGCTCAGTCCCGCGAAGCGTGAGATCGTAACCTGAGTGGAAATCAGGAGCCGGGCGCTTAATCGACTGGGCCGTGCAGGTGCCCCTAAGCCCCGAGTTCTCATTCGTTACTACTAGTTTTTCATTATTGAGCACCTGCTGTTTGTGGGCAGTGGGTCCACGCCGAAGAATCAAACCGACCCCCCTTTCTGGCGTCCGGCCCGCAGGCCCCTTCCCGGGGCAGCCCCGCCAGGGCCACGGCGGCGGGAGGGAAGGCAGAGGGCGCGGCGAAAGCCCCCTTGCTCAGGCATCCCTTCCGGCACCGGCTCGGAGCCCTGGTGCCTTGCAGGGTCCCTCAGCTCTGCTGGCTGGACGCGGGTCCCCACGCTACCTCCGGGAGCCTCCCCGGCCCCCTCACAGGCGCGGAGCGGGAGGCCAGGGGGACAGAGGCCGCCGGGTTCTGGGAGGCGGGGCGGGCAGTGACGGGGCCTGCCGCCTCCCTGGTCCCCCAGGGGCCGTGTGACCTCAGGGGCTCTTCAGCGGAGGAATGGAGGGGAGCACCGGCTGGGCCAGTTTGCAAGAAGGAGCGTTTTCCCTTTTTAAAGGATTTTTCTTGATCTCCGGTGTGTGAGGGGGAGGGGCCCTAGAGGAAGGTGGGTGACCTGTCCCCCGACCCCTCCTGGCCCCCCAGGCCCATGGAGGCCGGGCCCAGGATGAACAGCTGACTCACTTCTAGCAGGTGCGGAAAGCGCGTGGATAAACCGGGGCAACCGCCAGCTCGGACCGGAGGGGCGGCTGGCTGTCCCCCGTTCCTGGTGCGGCCTTGGGGGGCTGACCCGGGCGGGAGGGGCCGGCCAGGGGGAGGTGGGGCGAGCCCGCTGCAGGCCTCGCCGACCTTGAGCCCGGCACAGCCTGTGCGCGGGTGTCACGAGGGCGAATGGAGCGGACGTCCCAGAAAATCTCTCCCAGCCACAGAGCTGCGGAGCCAGCGTGGTTTGGGTTCGGAGGCAGGGCGCCCAGGGGCCCCCTTCCGTCTGTGCGGAGGCCCGACCCCACCCCTGGGGTCTGGTTTCTCAGGCCGCACCAACGAATCCTACAACGTGAAACCTCGAGCCAAAGCACAGAGGGCGGGAAGGCAGGTGGGGGCAGGCTGGGCCCTGCTCCAGTGGGGGTGGGGGACTCCACGCGGGCGCCCCACACGCGTCCGTCCGGCCAGTCGAGCTGAGGGGCGTCCCGGGTGGCCCAGAAGCAGAGGCAGCAGAAACAAGGCAGAGTGCTGCGGAAGTTTCCAGACTGATGAGGGACTGGCAGAGAAGGCCGCACCCAGGGGGCCTAGGTTAGAAATCCCACAGTGACAGTGCGGGGGGGGGGGGGGGGGGCCAAGGAACCCTGCAGGCAGGAGAGCTAGCCTGGGGGGGGGGACAGGCTGGGAGGCCCGGCCCTGCCACAGAGGTCCCCCCCCCTGAAATCCCTAAAACAGCCTTTGTACCACCAGGGACGTGCAAATGGCCACACACCCACTCTTAGAAGGGGGATGCTGAGGAATGGCTTAGCCAGGGCCCGTCCCCTGGACACAGCTGGCATTTGGGGGCGGGGGGCTCCTGGGCCCCACCCCTTGGTGCCAGGAGTTCCCCAGTGTGACAACCTCTGATGCCCCCCCCCCACGAAAAAAACCACCACAGGACACATTTTCTGTTAAAAGTCAGAAGTGTTTTGTCTTGTTTTAATACCTCATCAGCTTTACAGGGTTACAATTGTCTTAAATATTTTTGAAGTTTAAATACAATCTGCATAATAATGTTATAAAATGTAAACTTTCAGTGTTCTTTTAAATTTCAAAATCACACACCTTTTTTTTCTTTCTTTCCTTTTTTTTTTTTTTTGGTCTTTTATCTTTTTTTTTTTTTTTTTTTTTTTTTTTTTTTCCCTTTTAATACCTGAATGTTCTGCAAACACTGAAGTCTTACCAGGGCGCGACAGGCCGGGCCCGGCCAGAGGTAGAGTCGTTTTAAACCTTTTTTTTTTTTTTGGAAGTTTTTTTCACTTTAACCTGAGTCCTGGCGCGGTACCCACGCCGTCTGACAAACCCCAGAGAAACTGAAATTTCTGTCAGGAATGAAAGGCTGAATTCATGTTTGCCAAGAAAAAACGCAGAAGCAAAGTTAAGGGGGAAAAAAGGAGACAGTGGGCAAAAGTGATACAGTGAAAATGGGTTTACAAATGCAGAGGAATGGAGACTACGGCGCCTGCCCGCCCCCAGAGAGCCCAGCCCCCAGCTCGGGGGTGGGCGCACGGAAGATTCTAGAAGCAACACCTCCAGCAAGACAGCCCCAGGGAGCCCCTCTCCGCCCTGAGTCTGGGGTCCACCCGCTCTGGAACGAACAGTGCACCAGCCAGGACACAGCCGCCCCCAGCCCCACCCGGGTTTGCATAAGGGGGTGCCCATCCGCACCCCAGAAAGCCTCCCCTTCCCTAAGCCCAGAGACCGCAGTGGCAGGGGGCTGAACGCGGGCACCTAAGGCAGAGGCAGGGGAGGGCCCCACCGGCTCGCAGGCCCACTGCCTCCCGGCTGTGGCCTGGAGGGTGGGACCCGGCCCCGAGCCCCGCCCAAGCCCCGCCCCCACCTGTCCCTACAGTCACCACTGGAACAGCGGGCCACACCCTGCGTTACATCCGGGAGGCCACACCACCCACAAGACACACGTGGACACACGGCACACGCACGAACAAAGCGGGCGCACAGGCTTTCCAGGGGGAGGGGCCCCACGGGCGGGGGTGGGGGGGAGTCGAGGGGACAGGTGCACGTCCCTGCGGAGACCCTGGGCCAGCCGCAGAGGGCCAGGCCCGGGCACGGGTTTTGGCATCAAGAGTCAGACCTGAGGTAGGAAGAAAGCGCTGCAGACCCCCCCCCCCCACGTGGGCCCAGGGCGCCCACGGGGCAGTTCGGGGCGGGAGGAGAGAAGGGGCAGGGGCTCCCAGGTTCTCGCGTGGAGCCCGACTGTGCCCGGGGACAAGGGATCCCCCTCCCACAATGATTGTGCTGCTGCAGTGACAGACGGGAAGGGCAGAACCTTCTAGAAGGAAAAGCAGAGAGGAAACCCCACTCCTGCCACCCACTCCTGAAAGGGTGGGGTGTGGGGGTGTCAACGACCCTGAGATATCCCAAAGAAAGGGGTTGCCTTCCAAACACACACCAAAGCCCCACATAACAGAAAACCCAGACCTGGGGGGCTCAGGACCTCCCCCTGCCCCCAGGTCTCCAAGGCTACAGGGTGATGCCTGGGTGGGGGAAGCTGGGAGGCCGCCAGGCTGGCACTGCCCCTCAGCCTCCTGAAGCTGGGCTCCTGAGCCCAAGTAGAGAGTACAGCCTCGCCCCGGGAACAGCCCAGCCACCCCCTCCCCAAACGAAAATCCCGCACCGTGTGAAAACACTACCCAACACCACCTGGTCCACGGGGACACGGGACGGCAGGGCAGCCAAGAAAGTCCCCAGACCCACCTGGGGCAGACACTGCCGCCTCCTGAGGCCCATCACCAGCCACTGCAATAGCCCCCTCCCTCCAGCGGTGCCCCCCCCCCCGACACCCACCTTCTAACCAGGAGGACGGGGCGTGTGGGGACCTGGTGTGGTCTCCATTCAGTTACTTTAGTTCCTGCAGGGAGGTGTGGCCCCAAGCAAAAGGGGCCAAGAGAGAAAAAGGCGACAGTTAAGGAGAAGAGAATTGGGGGGGGGGTTCAGGATGCCGTGGCCCCAAAAACCTCGCCCTGAGCTAAGCCCGGCTCACCCCGTCCCCAGTATGGATAATCTCCCGGAGTAGCCCTTTCACTCGGGAGCCCCCAGGCCACATTGATCCCTGAGACAGGAGCCCGGGGACTGGACAGGTGGAGGGAGCCCCCTCCCACGCCGAGGTCCTTCACCCTGCGCTTTCCACTTAAGACTTCCGGCCTCTGCAGCGCCAGCACGAAAAGCACAGCGAACAGACAGGACCACGGATGTCACGGTCGCCTCGCCGGTCACCGGTCTGAATTCACACCCGCCCCCACCCCCCACCCCCCGTAGCACCTGAGTTCATCACCTCTCCTGGCTCTGGGCCTGCCAGCTGCCCACTGCGCTACAGGAAACGCACAAGGAACCCGAATCAGTTATGGGAAAATAAAAAGGGTATTACTTTTCTTTTTTTTTTTTTTTTTTTTTTGCATTTTCAAGTCCAGTTTCCCTGAATGAACACAAATATATAGATATATATATATATATCCTTTTCCTAAGGTTTGATTCCTCCCCCAAGAATAAAATAGATTATTTACAAAACAAAACCCCGAAACCTCTTAAAAACCCTATAGAGTATCACTGTTTCTTAAAAAAAAAAAAAAAAAAAAAAAAAAGTTCCCAAAAAGCAACGAGAAAAAAAACTCTACTGATCGTGGCTCAGGGGTTTCATTCAACACAAGGAGCTGGGTGTGGTGTGTGATGAATGGGAAAAAAAAAAAAGGCAAAAAAAAAAAAAAAAAAACAGACAAAAATGAAAACACACAGTGCAGAGATGTATGAGGTAAACAGGATTGGCCTCCCATGGCAACTGGTCCAAACACACCCCAGACCCCAGACCCCAGTCGGTCGGTCGGTCGGTCCGGCAGGGCTGCAGGAAAGCCTAGGAGACATATGCCTCTCTCTTTTCCGATTTCCTTTGCTGTTCTCACAATTCGTGTCTCTGAATGTCCGAAACCTGAGTAATTCAAGTGTTCCTTGGTTTTCCCCTGTTTTATTAAATTTTCTTTATATATATATATGTATATATTTTTTTCTTTTCTTTTTGGCGTTAGCTGCGGCTCCTTTGTGGATACCTCCCCTCCCCACCCGTATCTTCCGCCGTCCCGGCCCCTGCGTGGCCCACCTCGACCCCCCACCCAGGCAGGGGCGGGGGGGTGGCAGGTGGGGAGTGGTGCGGTTAAGGCAATGAGTTATTTGAGGTAGAAGACGTGGCAGGTGTGGACAAGCCCGCCGGCCCGGCCTGGCTGCCCGTGCTGCTGCTGCTGCTGGTCCCGCTGGTCCCTCCCCGGCTGCCACCACCACCGCCTTTGCTGGGAGCGGACGGTGGCTGAGCAAACAGCACTCCTAACGCGAGGACAGGAGGAGAAACACGTCACCGAGTCGAAAGGTCCTGAGCACTGACACCCCGCAAAGTCACCCACGGGGGCTGTGGGGACAGGGAGGCCGCAGGTCCCCCCCTTCTCCGTCCCTGGGAGTCGCCCTCCCTTAGCAGCGGAGCCGCTCTGTGTCCACGGCACCTCCTGGTGGCCCGTGGGAGCTCCCGGCTGGCTACTCGGGTTGTTGGGAAGGAACTCGTCAACACCACCTGCCACAGGAAGGACGCGACAAGGGGTGTGCCTTCTGAGCAGCTGCCGTGTGCCCAGCACCGTGCTACGGACGCCGTGCAGACTACCTCACTGCGGTCTCCTATGGGCTCCGGCCGGCCGGCCCGGGGGGTAGGGGCAACCCGGGGCTCCCGAGTCAACGGGGAGACAAGCGCCCAAGGACGGCGTGGGGCCCGGCTGGTCCTACCTGTGTACATGATCCCGTTAATCTCCACCGACATGCTAATACTGTTGCTGCCATTGGGGCTGGTCAAGTTCGCGGCCGAGTCCTGGCGGCTCTCGCAGGCTGTGGGAAGAAGAAACAGGGCCATCTGCAGTCATACACGCGTCTGTGCGAGGGCCTGCTTCCGTCACCCCCGCTGGACTTCACGAGTCACCGAGCGCGGACCGGATCTGTCACCGGCACACACAGTAGGTACTCAATAAATATTTACCGAGGAAGAACGTATCTGCCTAAAACTGGCTTTTCTCACGATGACGGGTCTTAACGGCCACAGAGCCGTCTAGACTTGACTCGTTCCATCCCCTGCTGATGGACACACGAGTGGCTTCAAGGCTCCACTATCACAAGCAGCATCACGCCAGTGACCGCAGGGAAGCGCCCTCGGCTACGTGTGCTTCCGGGAGCGTCTGCGGCAGATCCCAGGAGAACCACTGGGTCGCAGGGCAAGAATGTTTTCTATTTTGGGAAGAGGCTGCCCAACTGTCACCTCCTTAGACTCCCACCAGCGAGACTTGGTGGGCCCACGTTCCCGTATCCTGACCGACATTCGATACTATCAAACTCCGACGGGCGTCTCCTCGCTAACGCGCAGACCCCCGAGTCGGCTTTCCACATGAACCTACTACTCGTCACCGCTGCCCGGGTCTTTTATGGGGTTAGCTTTTTTTTGTTTTTTCTTATTGATTTGCAGGCACTCTTTACATATGTCGACTACGAGGCCCTTACTTTGTTACGGGCGCACGCAGCAGGGAGGGTTCGGGCGCCGGGTTGGTACCTTGGCTGTTGATGCGGATGCTCATGGGCAGCTGGGCCGTCATGGCCAAGAAGTTCTGCTGCAGGGCCCGCTGCACAAGCCGCTGCTGCTCCTCAGTCACGAGGGCCATCTTCTTCTCAGGCGGCTCCCCAGACTCCAGCTTCTCCCGAAGCTGCTCCAGGGCGGCCGCCTGGGCCGCCACGGCCGCCTGGGCCGCCGCCGCTTGCACCGCTGCCGCCTGGGCGGCCACCACAGGGTGACCCGCCAGGGAGACCGGCAGGCGGCCGGGCACCGTGATAGGGATGGCCGAGTCCTCCTCTAGACGGGAGAGAAGAAGAGCGGGTGGGCAGGAGGGACCCGCAGCGGCCCGGTGCGGCCCTCCGCCCGCGGCAGGACCGCGCATGCGCCTGGACACCTCCGCCGACGGGGTGCGCACGTCCTCTCCGCGGAAGCAGGCGAGCGCCGCCACATCTAAGGTCAGCCTGACACCGGGTACCGCCGCGACGGGACCGACAGTGTCACAGTCGCATCCAGCACGGACGTCGCACAGAGACGCTGTCACAGCACTTGCTGCGGACGCACTAGTTGGAGCAGCTGGGAAGCGCCACGTGTCTGTCTGACGCGCTCGGCTCCAACCGCCTCGAGGGGCTGTCTCGACACTCGCGCGCCTGCCTCCACCCCCTTACGGCCGCTTCACGGGGGAGGCAGCTCGGAGGATGTGGAAATGCTGCCAAAGCCACAGGGGGTGGGGGTGGGGGGCGCGGAGCTGGGACTCGAACCCAGACCCAGCTGCCAACCATTCACCTCCTCTGTGGTCGAAGCAAATGTCCCCATCGCGGTTTCTACCCGCTGGTCCCACCGTGACCTGCTGTCTCTTCTCTTCCCGACTCTTCTGCCCATGCCTGTCCCGGCGCTGCCTGCATGCTGGGCGCCCCCTGGGCGCCCTCCCCCCCCCCTCCCCCGCACACCTCTGCCAGGGTCTTTGGCACTCTCTCCTTTGTCCCCGTCTTCTGGGCTCACTCAAACACCACCTCAGCCATCAGAAAACCCTCCTCCCTGCTGGCCAGCACCTCCCCAGCTCCCGCGTGAGGCCTCACGCCCGGCGGACGTTTATACTGACTCGTGGGCATCACCGGAGCTCCCCAGGGGTGGGGGTAGGTAAACTGAGGTCCACAGAGGGCCGAGTGACGCTAGTGGGACCCCATTCGCCTAGGATCTGACCAGGCCTAAGTCGTGGGGATCACGCTGGATCCCCCGGCCACCCCAGGAGGCAGGGAGTCCCAGCCCAGGTGGCAGGTGAGAGACACGCAGGGGGCTTCGCCTGCTTGAGGCCACACCGCCACGTGTGCCGTTGGTGTTTCTGTGCTAGGAAGGATTCAGAGGCTCGCTGGGTGAGAAGGCTGTGATCGGCTGGTGGTGCCTGCCACGAACGGGGGGGCTCCCTACCAGGCATTCGCAAACTGGGCCCGCTGCCTGCTGGGGGCCGGAGACACCAAAGGCTCTCCTTCCACAAACCCACAAAGAAGGGATCGCTTTCCCCGTTTCCCCAGCAGGAAAGCCGGGCCCAGGAGGGGCCAGTGAGCTGCCCAGACACACCCAGCACTAGATCCGGGGAAGGTTGAAGGGCTAGTGGGGTGGGCCCACACCACACCCGTGAGGGTCCCTGCTGGACAGTGTTGAGAAGGTCCTGAAGCTCAAAGGGAAAAGAATTCAGCAATCAGCTAGTAAGGTCTGCCGTGGGCAAGGGACCGGGAAAACTCCGGCCGTCAATACTGCCGCCCACAGGCAGAAACTCGGGCGACGCTACAGTAATTTGCTAGTAACACCGGCCAAGGGATTGGGAAGGAACCGGGCGCCCAGTCAGAAACGGGTGCAGCAGCTCGGACTGGGGAAGCGGTGCTCGATTAGTAATGTCTGCCGCGGGCACGGGCTGGGAAACCGTGCCCGATCCTGAACGATTAGCGATGTCTGCTTGCTCTGAGGGGTTGGGAGAAGGGCCAGGCTTAGTCACGCCCACTGGGGGGCGCAGGACCCAGAGGGGGTCAGAAAGCCCGGGCCGGAGCAGAATGGGGTCCGGGCCCCAGGGACGCGCGGCCCTTACCTTTCTTGATCTTGGGGGCCGGGGTGATGGAGCTGCCGTTGGTGCTGGCGGCCAGGCCCAGGGAGGGCACGGGCAGCTTGGGCGAGGACAGCATGCCGTGGGCCCCGCCCGGCGAGTAGGCGAACAGGGAGCCCCCGAAACTCTGGCGCCGGCCCTCCCGCCGGTTGCTGTCGATGGCCGCCTGCAGCTCGTTGGGGTTGCTGAGGCCGCGCTTCTCACACTCGTAGGGATACAAGTACTTCATGTACCTGCGGCAGGGGCAGGGAAAGGATGGCGCCGGCCCCCCCCCCCCCCCCCCCAGGACCGCCCTCGCCAATCCCGCCACCCAGCCGAGTGAGCTCGGGGCGGACCGTCCTCAACCCGCACCCTGACGTCAGGACTGGCTCTCCGCGGCCGCCCCGGCCCCTCCCGCCCCTCCCGCCTCCCCTATGCGGGGCGCCGGCGGGCACTCACTGGGTCCGCAGGGTGAAGGCAGCGCTGGTGATGGACGTGGGCAGGTTGAGGCCTTTGGTGATCTCCCTCCACAGCTTCTTGTTGATGACCTCCACCAGGCCGCCCTTCTCCGTCACCAGCACGTACAGCATGAACAGGTCAAGCACCTGCTTGGCCATGATGGGGATGCGGTTCACGGGCGTCCCTGCAGGCGCGGGGCAGGGAGTGCAGGTTATGTGAGGGGGGTGGGGGCAGAGCCACAGGCGCAGCGGACGGCACGTGTACGGCCAACGCGCCTGTCCAGAGAGGTCTCTCCTGTCGCCGGCACACGGGGGCAGGATATCCTCTGCGGGGCCTCAGCAGCTCCCCGGCCCCGCCCCCTCGAGGCCAGGAGCTCTCCAGTCATGACAACCACAGACATCCATGTGTCTCCTGGGGGTAGAATCGCCGGGGGAACCCCCCCTTGAGAGAGCACAAGGAGGCCCGTGTCTCCATCAGAGGCTCACCCGGGGGTGCGGAGACCCGGGACAGGCTGCGGGGCCAACCTGGGGACGTGTGTGAGAAACACGGCCCTTGTGAGCGTGGCTCCATCAACAAGCACAGTGGCCAAAACAACCCGCCTGCATCCCCGAGGCAGGTGCCCTCCGGGTCCCGCGCTTCCCAGGGGTTTGCAGCCGTGAGGAGGCAGCACTTGGCTAATCCACCGTGCAGCTGAGAGAGCGGGGTGGCGGGCTGGTCCCCTTTTCCACCCACACTGACCCTCATAACTGCTGCCGTCCCTGTCCTCCTCCCGTGCCCCTGACGCAGAAGCCCGTGGCCCAGCCTGTCTGGCACCTTCTCGGCCAAGGGTGGAGAAGCCCCCCGTTTCGACTCTCCCTGCCGCGGAAAGCCTGCTCTAACATCTGGCCCCTGGCTGCTGTCCTGGTCAGCTGGGGTCGCCCGGCTCAGATCCCCTGGAGCCCAGTCTGGCACACGGCGTGGGCTCAGGAAGCAACAGTGAGATGTGACCGGCCCGCGTCACAGCCTACAGGGCACGTCGCCGCACCCCAGAGATGGGCAAACGGAGGCCCCGGGCTGTGGCTCCTGGAGAAGGGCCAGCCCAGCTTCACGCGAGGGGCCAGCCGGTCCACACTCCTGGGACCCTGGTTCCTGGGCCCCAGAGCCAGATGCTCTGGGGTCACCTCCTGCCACTTCTGTCGTTTCCAGGTTTCAAAACCCCCACTAACTGAGGACAACCCGGAGAGGGTGGAGAAAGCTGGATCTCAGACTAACCCCCCTCACCCCCCCCCCCCCGACCGACCCTACCCAATTCCATTTTTCAGCCTGAGAGAGAGAGAGGAAAAAGCGACAAGTGTCAGGGGCTCACCCAGCCCCGGCCCACCTGGGACATTGGTTCAGGTTCTGCACTGAGAAGGAACAGAAAGAATCACACAAAAGATCCTCTGGGGACCCCGCGCCCTGGCTCTGCACGGGGCCTGGACGGATGTTTACAGAAGGAGCAGGGTGGAGAGCAGAGAGGCACCGGTGGAGGACAGGGGCAGTGGGGGCAGCAGGGAGATAAGGAGGGTGGGGAGGTCTTCAAGGAAACAGCAGGAGGGTGGGGTGCAGCCAGGACCCCTCCCGCATTCCCAGCCCCCAGAGAATTCTCAGAGCCTTCTCCTTTGTGACGTGAAAAAAAATTACTTTCTCTGTGTCTGGAGTGAAGGAGGGCTTGTGGGATGCAGGGCATGGTGTCCGGGGCCCAGGGGGGAGGGATCTAATGCACTCTCAGCCCCAAAGCCTGCCAGTTACAGAAGGGGAGGGTCCAAGAAGATGGCAAGGGAAAGGGGCACTTGGGGCTGGGTTCTGAGGGTTGCAGAGGAGTTGTCGCTCCCTGCCCTCCAGGGGAGCCCGGCTCGGCGAGGATGGCAGAGCTGGACGCCGACCCCAACGGTCACGTGTGGCCCCCGCCTCACCCATACCCAAGGGCGGCTCACAGTACTTCCCGACCTCCAGGACACCAGGCCCAGTCTCGGGCGGGATGAGTGGGCTCTGGGCCGGGGAGCTCGGGGCCCCACGGCAGGGTGGTGGGGGCGGGGGGGGGGGGGAGGGGAGGGGGGCTCCGGCAGGTGTGGACGGGTCGATAAAGCGAGTGGGGGAGGATCTCTCTGACCACACGGTGGGCAGCGGGCCCTGGATGTGACTGGTCCCAGTGATAACAAGGAGGGGGCCCCCACCCCAGGACCGGGTCTGGATTCCCCCAGCCCCGGCACGGGAGGGGTTAATGCGAAGGCCGCAGCCCCCTGCCCTTCCCTTCCGGCTGGGCGGCTGGGCCTGTGTTTACAGAGGCTGTTCGAGAGGGAGGGGCGCAAAGAGGCCCTGGACAAAGCCAGCGGCGGCCAGCCCCTGCGGCGGCCCCAGGTGGACCCTGCAGCACCCCAGCTGGGCCCGCCCCTTCCTGCCTCAGGGCTCGGAGGATGCATCCCCTCCCCGGCCTCAGTTTCCTTCCCTGAACGGCCCACGAGGCGGGCTGTCTAGCAGGCAGAGGAATGAGCTCCACTGTGCAGTGGGTGCCCTCAGGGCCCCCGGCCGGCCAGGCCTCTCGCCCCGTGGCAGCTCAGAGCCGAGGCCGAGGCCACGCGTGGGGGTGCGGGGGACCCCCTGGGGTCTGGGTCTCAGCTTCCCCACCGGGGCGTCCACCCAGACCGGTCCCTGCCCCTTGGGCCTTTGCTCCCAGTCATCTTCCTGTTCTCCAGGCCTCGGTCACCAGGCATTTCCCGGCCGGGCCGTGTTCGGCATCCACTACACCCCAGACCCAGGGGGTGGGACGGGCTGCAGAGGCGGGGGCTTGGCCTGGTACGCTGTTGGCACTTCATAAATGCTGCCCTGTGCTCAGCATGTGTGGGGTGCCGCCACACAGTGGCAACTGTTTCTGGCCCGTCTTACAGACGGGGGAACTGAGCCGCCCCCCCCCCCCCGCCCCCATAGGCACAGGGGAGGGGCCGGGACTGGCCTTGCACCAGTGTCAAGACCACGAAGGCCGGGAAGCCAACCCGAGGAACTTCTATTGTCCCGGGGCCCAGCTGCCCTCCTGGCCGTCCACCTCTGCTCCCCGGAGGCCGGCTCTGCTGCAGGGGACCCTGGGGGCGGTGGCCGGGGGTCCCTGGGAGCCAGGACTCCATCGCACCACGGGTCTCGGCAGCAAAAAAAGGCCTGACCTGACGGTTCTGGGTTGGGGACCAGACACCTCCTACCCAAGGACCTACCCCTTAGACGCTCCCACCTGTGCCTCCCCCATCAGACCCGACTGCCAAGCAGGCGCCAGTCCCCAGGACCCCCGTGGGCGAGCCTCACCTCGCTTCTGCATGAAGCTGAACAAGTCGTCCAGGAACTCCTTCCTCTTGGGGTCCCCGTCCAGTTCGTAGAGCTGTGGGGTCAGGGAGGGGAAGGGTCAGCCGGTGTCAGCGCTTGGGCACGGGCGCCACATCCCCACTGAGGGGCGGCCGGCAGAGGCAGGTCCGAGGTCCTGAGGCCCCACGGAGCGTAAAGAGCCCGACCCCAGTTTCAGATGAAGACATGGGTACCTGCGTGTGTCTCCCACGGCGGTTGGCCGCCCCCAAGCCACATGCTGGGCCCCTTAGAACAAAGGTTGAGTCTCCTGCAGCCCTGAAGGGCAGCGCCCAGACCCAGGGGTCTCCTGAGGCGGGTCCCTCCTGCCGGCCCGCTCCTGGAGCCCCAGGTGTCCCTCCAGCACCTCCACGGGCTCCTCCGTGCACCTGTCGGAACCCTGCTTCTTTGAGGACACCCCCCACTGGATTGGGCCCCCTCGTCTCCCCCTTAACTAACGACACCTGCAAAGACCCTGCTCCCCACAGGAGCTCGTTCTCGGGCCGGGAGCTGGGTCTTGACATGTCATTTGGGAGACACCATTCGTCCCAGACAGACAACGCCGGTGCAGACAGCCAGCACGCAGAGGCCACATCCTGGTGCTGCCCCCCAAGAGGCGACTCTGTTTTGTAGATGAGGAAATTGAGGCCCAGAGGCAGGCGAGAACCCAGAGCCTGGGAATGTCAGGGCCCTTCGGCCCAGACTCTGCCCTGGGCTCTCCAGTCATTGGGTGAGGGGCTCGGGGGTCCCCGGCTGCATTGACCACCTGCTCCCAGGGGCCGGCAGCAGAGGTGACTGGAGAGTGGAGTTGGAGGGGGGCGGCGGCAAAGAGCAACCTTCACGTTAAGCCCTGGGGAATGGACCCAGAGGGATCAGGCCTGTGGGGGGCCTTGAAACCACCAATCAGCCCCGGCTGGGACAGTCCATCATTAGGGCCCAAGAACACGCCAACGCCCAGCGCCTGCCGCCTGCCACATCCCCGGGGGCTTCGGAGGCAGGGTCTCTGGGGCTGGCCGCCCCTCAGCCTCCCTCCCCTCTCTGGGGTTTGGTTCCCCCATCGGTGGAACAGAGACAACAACGCGGGGCCTCCGGGCACAGGCCGGGGTGGTCCAGGCTGAGTCTTTGTCTCTGCCCTGCCCCAGCCAGGCTGGCCAGCTACATTCCTGTGCTGATTTATGGTGGTCAGGGAGGCCCCACGCCTCCCCCTGCCTGAGGGTGTGTGGCCTGCAGGTGGACCTCGGCCATCCTCCCCTGCCCCGTCCCCGCCTCTCCCGCCCACACACCCTGCCACGCACAGCCCCCTCCTGGGACCTCACACCCACTCTCCTCCCTGACCCTTCCTGCACCACGCCCCGTGGGACTACACGCTGGTCGGGTCTCCTGTCGGCCCGCTCGTGTGGGATGTGGGGGCTTCGTGTGGTTTGTCACTAGTGTCTAGGTGGGGTCAAGCACACGGCAGTCGGTGAATGAATGGTCGTTCGGTGATCCCTGACTTGCCTCAGTGTGGGCCAGCCCGGGCAGAGGGGCATCACCACGTTTTGGGAGTCTCGCTGGAGACAGCAGGTGTCCCCAGGTTCACCTCCACCCGAACCCCCACCTGTGCGATCTCATCTGGAAATGGGGTCGTGGAGGATGTGGTCAGTTAAGCTGAGGTCATACTCGGGATAGGGTGGCCCTAATCCCACAACACGTGTCCTTCTAGGAGAAGAGACACGGCCACAGAGAAGGCCGTGTGAGGACGAGGCCACAACTGAGGGACGCCAGGGGCCGCCGCCGGCCACACCAGAGGCGGCAAGAGGCAGGAAAGACCCTCCTTGGAGCCGCGGGGGAGCATGGCCCTGCCCCACCTGGATCTCGGACATCTGGCTCCAGAATTCGGGAACATAAATTCCTGCTGTTTTCAGTCTCACAGTCTGTGGTCATTGCTACGGCCGCGCACACAGGCCCCTCCTGATAGGCGGCAACACCTGTGAGATCCTGACCGGGGGCGGGGGCGGGGGCGGGGGGCGGGGGGGGGGCTGTCCACCCTGCCTGAACCTCCCTGGACCCGGTCCCGAGAGACCTCAGTGCCCCTCCTGCCTCAGTCCTCCCATTCGCGAGGACAGCTCACCATAAACACGACAGCTTCACCTGGAGGTGACCTGTATCCGTCGTGACCCCTGTATCCCAGGCGGGGAAACTGAGGCTCAGGATGGAGACCAGCTCCCCGGAGACCTGGCAGCTGGCTAGGTGGGGGAGCTGTTAGCCCCCAGGCCACATGGTGGGTGGACAGGCCTGTGGCAGGGCCCAGTCAGACCCCCGTGGGGCCAGGGTATTGTTCGAGGCCGTAAAGGGGGATGTGCAGGGCCCCCGGCTGCCGGGGGGAGGCCGCTTTAACGGCTGTTGCTGTGGGCAGCTGACAACAAAGGCAGGCAGTAAAGGCCGCCCCAGCTTTGTGGGGCTCAGGCCCCAAGTTCCGCTCCCCTGCTGCCCCGGCCAGGCTGGAGGGACGGGGGCATGGGGGGCGGTGTCCGGGCCCCACTGCAGGCCGGCACGCCCACCGCCTGTCCTCACGAGGCTCCAACTCGCACCGCGGGGACACAACACATCCCGCGCTCGGCCCAGGCCTCTGCCCCGCTTGAGGTGGGCCAGGGGGCACTGAAACCAGTCGCCTGCCACGGCCGCAAACCCAGGCTGGACACCCGCGAAGCCGCCGGAGCCCCCCCCTCGGGCCGGGGGCTGAGACAGACGACCCGCGCCGGTCTCCGCTCTCGCCCCGGCCCCGCCTGACCTAGTGGCACCAGCCACCCCCCAACGGCCCTGCAGCCCACGAGGGCCCCGGAGACCCCCCCGCCCCGCCCCCACTTCCTCCAGCTTCCAAACCAGTCCCACGTCCGCGCCTTTGCCCCAGCAGCGCCTCCCGCCTGGACCGCCCCCGCTGGCTTCTCGAGTCCCGCTCTCTCCTCAAACCCGACCCCCCCACGGGGCCCCCGCCCCCCGGGGTCACGGCTGCTGCCCCATCTCCGTGGCACATGCTCTGCTCCCACTGGAACATGTTTACTGACCGTGGGCGACTTTCTCGTTTACTGACGCTCTTCCCCTGCCCTTCCACTGCCCGAGCCACGTGGATTTACATGCGGGGCTGGCCACAGGCCCGTGTGCCCCAGCAGAAGGTCACACAGACCCTGTCTGCTTCGTCCCCAATGTCTACGACCGGGTACCAGGCGGCCGCTTAACACACGGGCCTTGATTTCTCAGTGTGCCAGGGGATGGGGCCGCTAACCCTTTTCCAGATCTGTTATGTGCCCCGCAAGGCTCATGCTGTGGGCGAGTGACATCCTACGCTGGGCAGACGGGCACCTGGGGGCCCCAGCTTTCCGCCAGGGAAAGGGGCAGCCATGCCCCTCCCTGGGCCCCACCCCACGGGCCCCCTGCCTGTCTCTCGGCTGTGGCGGAGGGTGACGGAGGCCGGGGGACCCCTTGTTGCCAAGTGGTCTTCCCCACCCCAGCCCCACCCACTTCACAGAAAAGGAAACTGAGGCACAGAGCCGGTAGGGCCAAGCCTCCCTGGTCACCCCATGCAGCAGCCAGAGCCCGGCAGTCTGAGCACGAGCTCCTGTCCCCTCCCGCGTCCCCCACCCGAGACCTGGCTGCGCACACTGGCCGCCCCTCCTGCCCTCACCCCTTCCCAAGTGCTCTCACTGAGGGGCAGCCGTGTGGGAGGCCCAGGTAGTGGCAAAAACAAGGTAAGCGCTCCCCACCCCCAAGCGCAGGATGGGCAAACAGGAAATTCTTGTTTGTGGTTAAGGAGCATTGTCTGTGCTAGGAGACTCCTTGTTGGTCAGCGGGCCATACCGCTGACCAGGTCAAGTTGTGTATCTGGGAGCTGGGGGGGGCCTTCAGCTGCCCTGCAGAGGCCAGGGAGCTCACCCTCGGCGGGGGACCCCTCCCCCCCCCCCCGCCCTTGGCCACCAAGCCCGCAAAGCGAGGGGCCTGGCCTGGGGACGTGCTTGTGCGGGGAGGGCACCACCAGGACCCAGCATACAAGCGGCCCCCTCCCCAGGCATGACGCTCCGACAAGATCACATCCCCAGGAGGCCCCACCTGGGCAACCCTGAGCCGGTTCCCAGCCCACCACGGGGCCCCCGGGGGGGGGGGGGGGGGGCGGCGTCCAGCCCAAGGCCGAGGGGCCCAGGCTGTAAAGCAACCGCCTGCAGGGCCCCTGGGAGGACCTTTGCCCCTTTAACGGTGTCTGCTCAGGCCCCCTCCTGCCACCCAGGCGGCTCCAAAGTCCGCAGGGCTCCACCTGAGGAGGAGGCTGCTGGGCCCGCAGGGAGATGGGGGGGGGGGGGAGGCCGCCGCTGTCCTTACAAGGCAGAGAGAGGAACCAAAATTAGGAAACATCAAGAAAGCCCAGTGCCTGCCGTCCGGGGCCCGTGAGCCCCGAGCCACCAAGGAAGGGAAGGCAGAGCAACGCCAAGGACAGGAAGCCCGTTAGAAAGGGTTGCTGTTGCAGTGCCCGACACAGCCTACAGGACACCAGGAGTGTGTCCTCCTCCATGGCCCGGAACCAGGGTCGGTGGGTGGCAGCGTCACAGGCAGGGCCGGGGGGCCCAGGACGCCAAGTGTGTAACCTCACCTGCTTGTCTCTAACCCTGGAAAAAAAGGGTCCACGGGAGTGAGATCCGCATCACACAGAATTCACCATCTCAAAGTATCTCGGCGGCATCGATGTGTTCACGGAGTTACGCAACCACCATCTCTATGTAATTCCAGAACATTCCATCTTCCCAAACCCAACCCGGTCGGCCAGGCCCCGCCCCCATGAGCCCCCTTCCCGCCTGTGGACGCGCCTGCTGGAGGCGAGCAGCGTTCCCGCGCGTGTGGGTGGACGCGCTGCTCGTCCGTTACCCGCCGGTGGGCGCAGGGCTGTCCTTACGGGCCTGCTGCTAACACACATCGGTATACCCTCGCCTGTCTTTACGTCCTCAGGGTTTGGGAGAAGGGCTTATTCACCGTAACTCCTGAAGACAAAGTGAAACAGCAGAGAAGGTGGCAACAGTTTTTTATCCCCCGCACCCCCCCACTCCGGAGACTGACCAGGACGGTAAACCAGATGCAAGCTCCCAGGGGCAGAGGGTCCAGGGACCTTTCATCTCTACAGACAGATGCCATCGGGTCTCCTCTGCTCTAAAGCCGACCATGGCTCCCTATCGCTGTCAGGATAAAGCCCAGGCTTCCTGCTTTCCAGGCCCAGCAGCTGCTCCCCGAGGCACCTCTGCCCCACCACACCGGCCCCTCTGCAGTATAACGCCAGGTCCAGCTGGAGCCCTCCTCCCACCGAAGCCTCTGCTCCCGCGGCCGGGTCTGACCCCCAGGCCGGGGCAGCACGGCCAGTGAGGCTCCGCACCCCCACCGCCCCCAGCGTCTGTCACCGGGCATATGACTGTGCTCGTTCGGCGAAGGGCTCCCCCCACACCCAGACGAGAGCCCCCAAGGGCAGGTCTGGGGGCTGCGGGTGCTGGGCTCGGCGCCTGCTAATGAAGGAAGGAAGGAGGCTCACTGAGGCTCTCGGCCCTGGGCCCCCTCCCATCCCCCGCACAAAGCCTCTCCCCACCGACCGAGATGACTCAGCATGTCCAGCCTTGTCGCCGGGGCCCCAGGTGGGCCGGGAACAGAGTCCCTAGGGGCCGCCCCAGCCTCCCCCATTCACAGAAACAGCCGCAGGTGCTGGGGCCGGGCAGGCAGGGCGGCAACCACTGGGCCTCCCCACCACTCCTCCAGGCCACTGTGCACCTGGGGAAACGGAGGTGGGCAGAGGGCAGGTCTCCTGGCAGCATCTGTGGACCGCCAACAGCTCGCCTCGTCCAAGGTGGCACGGCCCCAACGTGGCAAAGCTCGGGCCCCACCCCTCGCGACAGTGACCCCGGAGCAACGTGGTAAACGAAGAAAGGATGGAGCTCAGCGGGCACCTGGCGGGGAGGTGGGTCGGGGTGGAAGAACCCAGAGTGGGGAACCCTCCCTGTCTGTGCTCCGAGCCCCAGTCTACCCATCGCAGGGGGCAGGGATGACGTGACCAGGAAGCCGGTGCCCCGTCCCTGCGCTGCAAGCACGCAGGCCAGCGGACGGCCCGGCCGGGCTCCCGGGGAGTTTTGCACCTGAGGGAAAATTCTGCCGTGGAAACTCCCGCGACACCTCTCGGAAGAGTTGGACGCCGAGCGGGAGCTGTGTCAGCCCACGGGCGTCGGCCGAGACAACCCGTTTCGCAGCCACGTTGAGCACCTTCTGTATGTCAAGGCTGCTGCTGGACGCTGCCCAAGAGAACCGCAGGCCAGTGGGGGACACGGCAGGATCCGAGGGAGGCACAGCGGCCCCGGGGGCGGGGGTCACTGGCTGCCGCACACAGCAGGGCCTTAGGCGACGTCTGGGCGACCTCGCGCCCTTCCCGTGAGCCGCCCTCTTGGTGCACCTGACCCCTGGGGCACCCGCCTGGGCGACCAGGCCGCCTTTCATTTCCCGTCAGCGCCGGCTCAGCCTCCTCCACACAGATGTGGTGAGCCCACGGGGCTCGCAGGAGATTGAGGAAGTGATTCTGGGCAGGGCACAAACATCTGTCCGCTCGGCCTCGCACCCCCGGCCGGCCATGTGCCCCTCTCTGAAAAGACGGCACCCCACCCATGACGGATATTAATAAAAAACTCCAGAAACGAGTCATAAGGCTTAACGTGGAGCTGAAGCTTAGGGGCACTTCTTTCTGGATTTCCAGATTGTGCGGGCCGGGCATGTGCCCCGACACCACACTGCTGTCCTCTCCCGGTCGGCCTTCTGCACGGCCGGGGCCACCCCGGGGCCTCAGTGAAGTGGGCAGGGGCACCTGCGGCATCGAGGTGGGGACCAGGGGGACCAGGACGTAGCTGGGGGTGGGGGACGGGGGAGGAACCACCTTGATGGCCAGACAAGCTGATCGCCCGCCAGCACCATGCCAAAGCTGGGGAAACTGAGGCCCACGGGGGCACACCCACAGGTCCAGCCCTGAGAACGCACCCTCGATGGAGGGCGGCTGAGGAACAATTCTAGGAAGAGGTGGGGAAGCGGCAATTCCTCGCCCCACGCAGCATGCAAATGACAGGCAAATCCCGCCGGCCTCCAGTCCCTGTGGGGGCCCCTCACCCACTGGCCGAGGGGAGCCCACCTCGGACCAGGAAGCAGGGGGGCTGAGAGAAACCTGCAGGGCAGCACGGAACCCAGGACCCGGCCCTCGGGTGCCCCAGGCCGTGTGGAGCCTCGCAGGAGTGCGGAGAGACCCTGCCCTAAAGCACCTGGCACTCTGGGCAAACGCTTCAGGTCAGAAAGCCAAGAATCCTGAATCTTCTCCCCTCAACCCCAAGCACTTAGATATCCAATGTCGCACTCGGCCTTGGGGCATCTCGTACAAGGGTCACCAAACAGCCCCGCAGCTCCCACCTGGCTCCCGGCTCCGAGCGGCCAGGGGTCCAGTGCTGTGGCCAGGGCCCGGCACCCAGGAACTGAAAGTCCCATCGTGGGGTTTTCTCTGAAAGGGAATTTCCCGGTGGCTGGGAAGGCTCAGGAAGATGTCCCTGCCCTGGCTGTGCTGTCCCCATCCTGCCATCGCCGGCCAGCGGCGCCCAGTGCAGAGAGCCAGGGGGCTGCCCCCCGCCTCCCTCCCTCTGCCCAGGAGTCGAGAGGAAGGGGCCCCGGGGTCCCCGCTGGGCACACCCACAGGGGCCTCTGCCAGAACCCGAACGGAGGACACAAGGAAGGATTGGGTCTGCCCCGGGGAGGCCAGCGGCTGAGCGGGACCACCAGAGCTTACCTCCTGGGCACCCCACCTCCACGTGGGCCACCGTCCTAGGGACAAGAGGAGCCGGACACGGAGGGGCAGCCCCAGGCAGCACGAGGCTGGCGCCCGCCCCGCCCCACCACTCCTCTGCCAGGACACCTGAGTGCTCATTAACTACAGCAACAGCCAGCACTCACTCTAACGCTGCCCGGTTCACAGACAGGGAAACTGAGGCTCGCAGGGGGGGCACAGACAGCAATGGGCCGGTGGCTGGGCCCTCTGGCCCCTTGCGGGGGCCAGAGAGAGACGAGAGACCTCAAGCCCCGCTGTCCTTCCCAGAATCCGGCACCCAGTCAGCGAGTGTGTGGACTGTCCCCAGGCCACCACGGGCAGGGGCCACCTGGGAAAGTGGCAACTGAGGAGAAAGCATGGTGCGGGGGGGGGGGGGGGGAGGGGTCTGGGCCAGGGGAGGCAGAGCAACCAGGGACCCGGCTCCAGGCCCAGCTCCCCCAGCAGGAAGCCCGGTGACCCTGGCAGGCCACACTGGTTCCAGCCAGCCCGAATCCTGGGGAAACATCTGTGCATCTGGCCACAAAGTGGGGGCGATGAAAAACACTAGGAAAGTTAGCAGCCCCCACCTGGCCTGCCACGGGGAGCCCCTGGGGCCGGGGGGCTGGGCAGGTGCCACCAGGGTGGGGGGGGACCCTCAGAGACCCCTCACGAAGCAGACAGGGACACAGCTGGACCAGGAACTAGGGCGCAAGGCCACCCCCCACCACGCCAGCCTGGGCAGATGTGAGACCCACGCCCAGGGGCCACCGCACCTGGAGAGGAACCCCAAGACCCACCACCCTGCCCAGACACACCCACAGCCCCCGTACACGGCCAAGGGCGCACACAGACCCACGGCCCTCCCCATGGATTGGCAGGCCACGCCACCCCAACGTGGTCCCTGGCACAGGCACAGACACTCCCTTCCAGCCAGACACACAAACAAGACACGCCCTCACTCTCTCGAAGATAATGGCCCCAGACAGCCCGCCCTTGCCACGGTGCCAGCCCAGCCCACTGGGCCCCACACCCCCACGCCGCGGGACGGCCTCCTCTGCCTGCTTTGTCCACGGATGCGTCCCCAGGGCCCAGGACGCAGGCTGGTTCACAGCAGACACCCCGCGCTCTCGTGGAAGGACCAGGCTCAGGCAGGCACACTCGCGGGGGCACAGCCTGGCACTTCCCGCCCGGATCCCGGCCGCGACCCCGCCCCCAACCAATCCCCACGGAGGGTCCACAGAAGGCCAGGCCTCCCGCGGCTGCCTGAGGTCCGCCTGCAAGGCTCTCTTCTTACAGGGACACGGGTCATCGGACTCAGGGCCCACCCCACTCCAGCACAGGCTCATCTCAACTAACGACACCCGAGGAGACCGTTCCCAAACCCACGTCCTGGCGTCCCGGCAGACGTGGAGTCCGGGGGACCGACTACCATCAGCGCACAGCGCGTTTCTTCCTGGAATGTTTCTGTTTGTCCCCTTTCCTTGTCAGGGAGGACCAGAGTGTGGCCCTGAGGTGCCGGGCCTGGTCTGGAGGGGGTGGTGGGTGGTGCTGGCTCTGTGCCCCCCCCCCCACACCCCACAAGACCCCTGCCAGCGGGGCAAGGCCGCGTCCCGTGCTGGGGCCTTCAATAGGCAGACTGGTTACCGTTTAACCCCGTGACCCCCCCAATTGTCCTCAGCCGCGTGCAGCCTGGCCAGCGGAGAAGGGGCGGTCCGTGCCCCGCCCTCTGCGCGTGCCCACCCACCAGCCTGCACCCAGCCGCTCCCCTGACCCAGCAGGGCGACAGCGTCTGTAAATGGGGTCACAGGGCGGCTGCAAACAGCCAGGGAGACGCCCCTCCACGTCCCCAGGGGCGATGCCGGCCCCGGGATCTGGAAACTTAGGGACAGGGGGTTTACGACGCAGACAGGGAAACTAAGGCACAGAGAGAGCAGAGCCCCACCCAGCAGACCCCCCCCCCCCCACGACACCTCTGGGTCAGGGAGAGCTTGTCCCTGCCCAAGATCCCACAGAGCTGAAGAAGGAATTGAACTTGGCAGCCCCCCCCCTCGCCCCCGCAACCTGCCCCCAGGCCCTGTTCACACCTCAGGGCTCCCTGGGGAACATCAGTAGGGGGCAGGCAGGTTCGGAGGTTGAGCTGACCCCAGGGCCAGTTGAAGCCATCACTGACCTGGACAATGTGACTTTCTGGACTTTCTGGATAATGGTTAATGGGTCGCACCTCGACCTCACGCTTCAGGGCCAAGGTGAGCCCGTCACGGGGGGGGGGGGGGGGGGGGGGGCGTGGACACACCAGGCTCACACGCACGCGGGCCTCCAGCTCCCTGTATTTGCACACGGCCACGGGGGACGGTCAGCCCATCACACAGGGACCCAGGGGACATGCAATGCACTGGGCTCCCCACTCTCTGAAACACATGGGAACACATGGGCCCGGCCTTCCACAAGCACGTCCAGACCGCAGGACACACACCAACACGTCCACGAAGGGGAGGGACCCGTCACGCGGTGCCCGTGCACGTGTGCACAATCACAGCAGGCGAGGGGACGCACAAACACACCTCGGAGGCGACAGATACGCATAAAAGACGCTGTAGGGCGGTTCGCATGGCTCCAGGATGTTCAGATGAACACGCAGGAAAGCCTCAGCATCAGCACACGCGTGGGTTACAAACACCCGGAGGGCCCCAGGATGCCCCCAGACCCCCCGCTCCGGTGAACACAGATGCCAGCAAACACGGGGCCCTTGGAGACTGCCCCCCCCCGCCCCCATGTCCCGGGGACCCCGCACCTGCCCCCCCCACACCCCCACGTCTGAGGGCTGCACCCCGTGTGGCTCACCCGTGCCCATCCCCTAACCGGACACAGAACGTGGACACTGCCCGCTGGGCACCACTCCCTGCAGTGGCTGCGTGTGTTATTAGAAAGCGTGGGGCGGGCCGGGAGCTTGGCAGCGGCCACTAGGGTGGGGAACGGGTGGTGGGCGTGGGGCCAGGCCCCGGCGGCCGTGACCCCACGGCGGTGACTGGGTGGCTGGTGGCGGCGCAGGGGCCAGATAAGGTTCTTCCGCTGAGTCAGTGCGGTTCCCAGGGCTGGCACGGGCAGGGGCACAGTGCCAGGGGCTGGCGGGCGGGCACCCTCCCCATGCCCGCCACGGCCCGCTGGCTCCGTGCCAGCAGCCACAGCGGCTTTGATGAGGCAGGCGCTGCCCCAGGCGGGGTGGGCCAAGTTCCCAGGGGCTTCTCAACACCCTCCCCGCCCCCAAGCACACGGCCCCGGGCTCCTGGCGCCACAGGAAGAGGCTGGGCATCAGAGACGGGCCCCAGGACACACAGGGCCTGGCCTGCTGCCCACTCTGTTCCAAGCACGGCAGACGGATGTCGCCAGGTTCAGGACCTACCGTCTGACCTCTAAACCTTTGCCCAGGCTGTGCCCTCTGTTCAGGACACCCTCTTCCACCAGAAACATTTTCATCCTGCGCCCCTGGCCCAGCAGACTGAGCCTCTTCCAGTCCTGTCCAGACCACAGGCCCAGAGGGGTCACCCACATCGCTCACTTGCCCCACTCCAGACCCTGCCAAGGCTCCCCTAGAGCCCACCTTCCGTCTGCCCTAATGTCTGCTCACCCCCACCCCTCCTACTGGATGTTCCAGCCACACTGTTCCCAGACGCACGCTCTACCCTTCTCTCTCCATCTAGCAAACTCTTACGTATCCCGCAAAGCCCCAGCCCCAGAGCGTCTGGGCAACCTTCTCCTCAACCTTCCCCCTGGCCCAGCCCCAATCCCTAAGGGCTCCCTGCAGCCTTGGGGGCTCCCAGGCAAGACAAAGAAAATCTGTCAGCTCCTCCCCAAATCCCCACCCCCACCCTATGTTGCCCAGGGCCAAAGATGTTCATGGCAGCATCATTTACAACAGGCAAACAGGGAAACAGACACTGTTGTCGTCAGCCCCACGGGGAAACCACAGTAGCTAAGGAGAAGCCAGCGACGGGGAGCGCTCGGATCCACAGAGACACTGAGTGAGGACGGGAGCAGCGGCCAGCCTGGCAGCCCGAGACATGGCACTTTGACACCTTACAGGACACATTTCTGGACATGAATGGCCAAAGGAAGGCCAGCAAATTCCCTTTCTCCTTCCACGACAATGGTATCCAGTGTTACTTCTGGAATCGAAAATGGAGTTAAAAAAGCAGCCGTGTATCTTCTGTAACTAGGAAAAAACAAAAACCAAAAAAAAAAAAAAAAAAACCTAAGCGAGATGAAAGGGCCAGAAAAAAAATGAAATGTGACCCCAGCCTCACTCTGCGTTGGGCCGGGCCTGCTGTAGGGAAGCAGGACACCCACAGGCATAAAATGGATCCCAGGAGGCCTGGGCAGGGTCCCCAGCGAGGACACAGAGGCCCCTGGGGCCTGGAGCCTGAGGCAGCAGGTGGCCCTTCCCACCTAAGTGCCCGTGTGTGTCCAGGCCCCAGGTCCTGACACCTGATGTGAGGCCCTGGACCCGTCGCCTCCACTGCAGACAAAGGGGACAGAGGCCCAGGGGTCCCCAGAGCCCCAAAGCCGAGGTAGGGCTCGCCCCCCGCCCGTGTGTCCACTTCTCCAGCGCACCCTGGAGTCCGGTCCCAGCGCAGACACCTCATCCGTGTCACTGGGCGGTCGACCCAGCCACCCCACGCCAATCTCCGTCAGAACAACAGGTCCAGCACTCAAGTGCGCTCCCCGGCAGGATCCACGGTGTGTGCAGGGGACCCCGGTGAGAGGCCCCTCAGCTTCCTGCACGGTTAGGTGACGTGCCAGCCGGAGCTGTCACCCTACGTGTACAGGGTAGGCAGCGGAAGGACATCACCTTGAAAAGCGGGGGAAGACACCCCTACGTTTAACACCAACCCAAACCACAGTGAGACCTCACCCCACCTTGACTTGGGCGCCAAAGTCGTAATCGCTGGTGATCACAAGTGCTGGTGAGGACGTGGGGAGGCCAGAGCCTCGTGCGGCCACGGGGAGGAAAACGGCGGTGCCGCTGTGGGGGAAGCGGTCGACGGGTCCTCGAAAGGTCAGACAGAGTTACCGCCCGACCCAGCGATCCCACTCCTGGGGTTGTGCCCACGAGGGCTGAAAACACACATCCACACAAAACGCGCACACGTGCTCACGGCAGCACGACTCACAAAAGCCCAAGGTGTGAGCGACGCCATCCACAGGTGAGGGCAGACACACGGTGCACCCACTGCGCACGCGCACACCCACAGACGACCGCGTCCACCGTGCACGCGCACATCTGCAGACGAACGCATCCACGGCGCACGCCACTCCGGTGTGTCCACTGCGCACGCGCACGTCCACAGGGGGACCAGGTCTGCCGCGCACGCGCACACCCACAGTTGAACGTGTCCGCCGTGCGCGTGCACACCCCTCAGGTGCATCCACCACGCACGCGCACGTCCCTCGGCCGCAGCAGAAGTGAGGCGCGCACACCCGCCGCCCCGCGGTCGGACCCTGAACACACGACGCTCAGAGACGGAACCGGACGCGAGAGTCCACACGGGGTGTGGGCCCACGTGTGTGAAACGTCCAGAACAGGCTCATCCAGGCACAGGAAGGGGGCTGGTGGGGGAGGGGCTGGGAGAGGGGGTGGGGGCGTAAGAACTAAAAGATGCATTTACAAAAGTTCATTTTTGAGGTGACCACAATGTTCTAAAAGAGACGGGTGATGGACGCATAACTCCGCGTAGACGCTAGGAGCCACTGAGTCGCACACTTTGGGTGAATCACGTGCTATGAGACTTGATATCAATAAAGCTGTTGAAAACAGTCCCCACGTTTGAGGAGCTGAGACCAGGGATCCCGATCCTTAAGCAGCCAAAGATCTGAGGTTAAAAGTCTGCTGGAGGGGGGGCAGGGTTAAAAAAAAAAAAAAAAAGTCTGGTTTAAAATCCCGCAATGCCACTTTCTAGAGCCCAGGCACACTGTGTCGGGGACAGGAAGCCACCAGGATGCCACGTGTGATGCCAGGAGCCTGAGATCCTAGTGGCTGCTGCAGCTGCCCGATCCTGGCCACGGACTCCAGGCGCGTGGGCCCCGTCCCCGCGTGTTCCCAGGGCCCTACAGCGGGGAGGCCCCAGTGACTCAAGGGAAGGCTCCGTGGCCACGAGCCTGCTGCCCCGGGTCCCTCCCCGCCCTGGCCGCCCCGGGACCTGCAGCCACCCGGAACTTCACGGCTATCGAGGGTTCGTAGGGGAAGTCGGCCCAGGCCCTGCCAAGACCGGGGAGGAAGAGGCAGAGACGGTGCCAAGTGGGCGGCCGGCCGGCCCGGCTGCCACGTGCCAGGAAGGCTGTGGGGCAGGCGCCAGAGTCAACATGGCCCAGGACAGTGCCGACACCGGCGACACAGGTGCTCGGCCAGCTGGACCTGCCGCGGCTGGGCGGGAACGAGTCCCCGTGCTGCAGAGAGGCCCTCCCCGCCCGCCGGCCCGCACCTCCCGCAGCCCCGTTGCCCGGGGACCTGATTCCGTCTCCTGCGGGGCCCAGCCTGGCAGCATCTGGCCTCCACACACGAGCCAGTCTGGGTCCCGCCTCAGAGCCTTTGCCCAAGCCGTCTTCTCCGCCAGGTGCACCATCCCTCGGTGTGCGTGCACCTGACCCTCACGGCACAGCCCGAGAGGCTTCTCCCACCTGGCCCCCCACGTGTCCCCCCCTGACCGCCTCAGCAGTTTCAGTGTTTCCTGGTATACGGACCTCCACACCACAGCACGGGGGCTCTGTCTGTAGGGGCTCAGTATGACCCTGACACTGACCACATGCACGTGGCTTGGGGTTCCCTGACCCCCTCTGGCTTCGGTTTCCCCACCCCTGGGCATCCCTGAAATATCACCATCGTGTTCCAGACAAGTGCGGGTGGCTACCGTGGCCCTTTGTTCCTGACACGCCCGGGGGCTTTGGGGTCTGAGCCTGTGACCTGCCTCCAGTCAGTGTTGAGCCCCAGGGGCTGAGGCCACTGAGCAGGGGTGGGAGGTTAGGGGTCCTGTCGAACTCTGACCTCACAAGGACTGTGTGGCCTTGAGTCTCCCTTTGGGCCTGGCCATGACCCTATAATGCTGGGTGCATCTATCCAGCTCTCCAGCCCCCGAGCCTGGAGCTCTCTGTAAATATTCCGTGAACAAGTAAATATAACTTGCCCACACTGTGCCCATTTGTGTTATTTTGGACCCAGAGGACGTTAAGAGCAACACCGTGGCTCAGTTTTCCCATCTGCAAAATGGGACAGGCAGAAACCCAGCCCGCTGGTGTCTCCTTCTGAAGGGGAGAGACACTGAGGCAGGGAGCAGGAGCGCGTCCACACGCAGGGGTGGAGCCTCCAGCAGGAAGGGGGTGTGGGGGGCACCGTCCCCCCTCTACACCCCTCCCCTCCTCATAGCTCCTGGCCTGTCCCCCTCAGCACGTGTCCGATCTCAGGTCCTCTACTTTACGGGTCCTGTCTCTGCCTGAGGCAGGTCTCGGAAGACTGCAGGATGCACACCGCTCTTCCCCAAGAGAGGCTGGAGCCCATGCCCCTGTCCCCGGAGGCCAGTTCCTGGTCCATTCCTCCAGAGCTCCGCCAAGAGGGGCCCCCAGCCAATTCTGGGAGGCCACTCGTAGCCACCTCCCAGCTCTCACACACTGGCCTGTCCAGTGGAGCCCTTCGAGGCTCAGGCCCTGGGCCGGGGAACGCCAGGTCCCCCGCCGGCCACTCCTGGAGGTCGGGGCAGGGCCCAGCTGGCCACGGACTGGAATGTGAGCCCGGCCGGACGCCATCTGGTTTCCATCTGCCCAGCCCAGCTCGGCCCAACTTCAAAGGGTCCCCCGCCCGGCCACTTCCTCTGCCCCGGCCGCCCGCAGGGAAGGCACCAGGACGGCCCTGCTTCCTCCCCGCCCCTCTGTAGCCCCAGGGAGCCGCTCTGCAGTCCACAGCGACGTGGCCACCCCCGGCTCAACCAACGGCTGTGGCCTCGACACGCCAGACTCCACGCTGACCGGCAAGGCCTCCGGCCCGTATGCCCCAGCCCCCACCTCTCTGCCCACACGTCCACCCGCTGGGCCTCACCCCGAACGCACAACCCAGGCCGAACCCGGTCGGGTCGCGTGGCCTCTGCCTGGGCCCCTTTCCTTGCCGTCTCTCTGCGGGTCCTCCTGGTACGCACTCCGTGCCCGAGCAGCCCCCACGCTTCTCTCTCCTGGCTTTGCTCCCTCCCCCACATCCGCGCATTCCACGGCCGGCCGGTCCCACCCACGGGCCCCCACCTCGGCCGGGCGTTCTGCAGGGCTCCCAGCGTGCAGCTGGGTGCCGCCCGCCCCGAGGCCCCCGTCACGACGCGCGGCCCACCTGCTTGAACTGCTCCTCGTACGTCCAGTCCCCGTGGTCCGGCGGCTGCAGCTGGGGCGCCACGTGGGCGGCCCCTCCAGCGTGGGCCAGGCCGGCCCCTGGGCGCTCCTGGCTGCCCAGCACCCGGGGCCCGCCGTCACCCCGGAAAGCCTGGGACGGCGGGGCCCTGCGGGGGATGAGAGCCGCGGGACCCAGGCCGGAAGAGCCCGGGGGCCCCAGCCCCTCCTCGTCCTCGTACTCCGCCTCCTCGTCCTCGTCCTCCTCCTCGTCCTCCTCCTCCTCGTCCTCCTCCTCGTCCAGCTCTTCCTCCAGCTCCTCCTCCTCCTCCTCCTCCTCCCACTTTGGCTTCCTGGGGCAGGCAGAGGGCACAGGTCAGGGGAGATGGCGCCAGCTCACTGCAGCCCCAGGGCAGGGTCTGCTCCTCGCCAGGGCCTCGATTTCCCTCTCTCTGCACAGAAGAGCGGCCGCCACCCCATTGCAGGTGCTGGGAGGGGCGTGGGCCACAGTCTACGCTGTCTTGTTTCCCGTCGGCACAGAGCCCCACCTGCTAACCCCTCCTGCACTCGCTGCACAGGCTTCCTTGGCGGGCCTGGAGGGTCGCCCAGCCAGTTCCTGCCGCAGGGCCTTTGCTCAGGCTGTTCCTTCTGCCAGGCATGCTGTTCCCAGCCCCAGACACCTCTCCCCACCCCCATCCTTCGTCTTCTCGGCACTCCTTCTCACAACCCACAATCACCCTGTTTCTCTGCTCGTTCAACGTGTTCCCAGAAGGGTCCCGCCGGGGCCCTGCCAGCACTCAGCTCGGGGCCTGCGCGCGATCCAGGCGGAACGCGCCAGCGGGCCAGCCAGCACCCGTTCTGTGCAGGTTCCCCCCGGGGCCACTGAACCTGCTGTAGCCTCGCCGGGCCCGGGGCTCCTGGCCACACGTGGTCAGTGCCCTTAGATCAAGATGGCATAAAGCTACAAACTCAGGGCCCCCGCGATTTGAACGGTGGCTCCTGTCCTGGTTGGTACGTGTCCACCGTCCTCCAGAAGGTTCTAAGGGACAGCGCGGATCTCAGCAGTCGGCAGGACAGCGTCTGGTCCTGCCCGCACGGCTGTGTCCCCAGGGCCCAGAGCCGCCTGGTACGCATCGAACGCTCACCCACCGCTTGCTCGCGGCTAGCCCGCAGACCCCCGACTCACAGGTCGCCGTCGGAGCCCGCGTCCTCCAAGTGCTCGTCACCTTCGGCACGTCCTGGTGCCTCCCGGCCTCGGCCCGGGGCTGCAGGTGAGCCTGGCGCCCCTTCCCGGGCCGTGTCCTCGTCCTCCAGGCCGGGGGGCCCGTCCTCAGAGCCGCCGGGGCTGGGCGGGTGTCCGAGGCCCGCAGCAGCGGCCCGCATGGCGGCCAGCGCGGCCATCTGGGCCCGCTGCATCCGGGCCTTCTCCGGCTCTCTGTCCTCATCCGGGGCAGCCCTGGCCCGGGCCGGGGGGCCGGCAGGCAGCTCGGGCGGCAGGGGCGGTGGGGGCTGCCGGGCCTCCAGCTCCTGGCGTGCCCGCTGCTGCCGCTGCAGGAGTGTCTCCATCACCGCCTGCAGCTTCATGGCCCTGCGGGCCGGGCCGCCCCGGGCACCAGACGTGGGCGGCAGGGGCGGCCCCTGCGGGGAGGGGGCCTGGCCGCACTGCAGTGTGGGGGCCTCAGGGGAGCCGGGACAGTGCAGGATGGCGGGGGGTGGGGGCGGGGGCCGCCGTGCTCAGGCTGAGGGCATGCCAGCGGTGCCTCCTTCTCACGCCAGGCACCGGGCAACGGCGGCTGGTGTCTGGCTCATTCACGGGTTTGCAGAGACCTGGGGGCAGCAGGAGAGACCGTCAGACCACACTCCAGGGCTCCTCGGCCCCGTCCTCCCGATTGAGGTCAGACCGCAAAGGCCTCTGGGAAAATCTCTCCCAACCATTCCCATCAGGGTGCAGACCTGGAGGCCTCCCTGGAGGTGGTAGATGGTGCTCTCCCCATCCGCCCCCCCGTGTCTGCCCTCTGGGAGGCTGGGAAGCGGGGTCACCCTGCACTGAACTCCTGAGGGTCTGAAGGTGGCCCCCACCAGTCCTGACCCCACCTCCTGGGGAAGACCTTGGATTATTGCTTCATAAACACAGCAGGGGGACGGGGCATTCCCGGCCTCCGATTGGCCACAGCCAGCTACCAGGCACCAGAGTCCAGATGGGTTCCGGGTTCTGGTTCCGAGCTCCAGGTGCTGCTTGGACCCCTGCTGGTGCAGCCCCGTCCAGATGGCTCCAGGCACCACCCCCCTGCACTCAGGCCAACCAAGACTGTGGCTGGCCCAGACCGAGGGCTTCCTGTATACAGGTCCTGCGATCACCCTCCTCACTCACGCTCCCATCCCATTCCTCAGCCTTGACCTCTCTAGGCCTCAGTTTCCCCATCTGCAAGATGGCGTCCTGACAGCGCCCACCTCTGTGCTCAAGCAGGGACGAAGCAAGTTTGTGACGGTAAAGGCAGGCACACGGCAGGCACCATGTCGCGTTAGGGAAGGAGGCGCTGGATGGTCCCCATGTTACGGATGAGAAAAACTGAGGCCAGGAGATGCCCTGTTGGAGGACACACAGCACGTTCCCGGCAAGGCTGGGATTTGAACCAGGATCTGAGTGACATCAGAGCCTCCCTCACCACCCCACGTGATCTCTGCAGGGGAGTCCTCCTGCCCTTTGGGACCCCAAATGGGGCCAACGCCCCCAGAAGGCAAGGAGCTGCGCCCCAGCCTGGGGTCTCCTCAAACCACCAGCAGCCCTAATTGCCAAGGTCTCAGGCAGGGACACCCGGAACCTGGCATTGCTAGGCCTCACCAAACAGAAGGACGCAGGTCCCACCCCAGCTCCCCGCCCCCCCCAAGCCCAGGCCACACCCCCACCCGCCCAGACCGCCAGTAAAACAAACCGGGCAGAAGCCAACAGGCCCAGTAGTGACAACACAGACGGCACATCATGGGGAAGGGGGACGGGAGAGGGGGGGAGGGGACAGGAGACTGCCCCTAACCCAGCAAATGAACCCCCAAGCCACTCCGGGGGCAGACAGGGACCCACACACAGCAGGGGCCGGAGGGCAGAGGCTCCTGGTCGCTAGCTAGTTCACACCCATTCCCCAGGCTGGCCACCTTCCCAACTCCCATAGTGACCTGCTAATCCGAGCCTGACGCCACTCAGGGGAGTCTCGCAGTACAGACCCCCCCTCAACACACCCAGTCAGGGGAGGGGCCCTGCAGAGCCACAGGGACCCAGTGGCCCTCTGCTTTCTCCCCAGACCCCCTGCTGCTTCCATCTGGATAGGTGAAAGGGCAGTGGGGGGGGGGGCGGTGGGTGACCCCTGTGGGAAATGGGAGAGGGTCATGGCCCCAAAGGACCTTGGTAACCAGTAGGGACGGGGTCTCAGGGCACAAAGACCCTCTCAGAGGCCACAGTGCGAGAGGGTGACCAGTACAGTGTCCTTAGGGGCAGCGAAGTAGCACCAAGCCCCCCACTCTCCACCCCTCCCAGGACTGGTGGTCACCCCCCCACCAGCCCTAAGAAGTGCTGAGGGGACATTTCATGCCCAGTGTCTAGTCTGGTCCACTACCCCTCCCCCACATTTGACAACTTCAAGACAAGCCCCCCCCCTCCCTACGGAAACGCTCCAGGCAACACCCCCCTCCTCTTTGGGGGGCAGAAGGAAGAGGCCAGAGGAAGCCACTCCCCCCCCCCCCCAGCCTCCCACCCCCGGGCCTGCTGGGTTTAATGACCCTTCCGGGTCGCCCAGTGGGGGAGGGGAGCAGGGCAGGCCTCCACGTTGGGGTTGGTGGAGGGGGCAGGTGGGAACCCCAGAGCTCCCCTGGGCCTTGCCTGGGGCCCCCATGGCCGCCATTAACCCTAAGCTGGCGACGCCCACCCCCTCCAGACCCCTCCCCCAAGAGCCCTTTGTCCTCGGCCCCTACCCCCCACTTTATGACAACCCTAAGGGAGAGGCATTCGCAGGCCAGGACCAGGCAGGGGTGGGGGTGTGCTGGGTGGTCGCTGGAACCTGACTAGGGGGCCAGAGGGATCCTGGGCCACACCCTCCCCCCAATGCCTCCCGGAGAGAGAGGTCACCCGCTTGGGCCGGGGCCTTGCAAAACACGGTTATTTAAAGAGTTGTGCAAGGCTGGGGCCCGCGGGTGGCGAAAGGGGCCCCTCACTCCACGAAAGGAAGAGGGGGTGGGGTGGGGCAGAAAGCTGGGGAGGGGGCTAGGAGAGTCGGGAGTGGGGCGGCCCGGAGGAAGTGAGAAAAGAAAAACCGAAGAAAGAGAAGAAATAAGACGACAAAAACCCCAGTCCGGATTTCAAAGGCTTCTTGGAAAGCGACCGATTTGCATGGGGGGGGGGGCAACCCCTCCGGCCCGGGCGACTAAAAACGGAAGATTATTGACAAATCCGCCGCCTGGGGTCGGACGCCGAACGTTGGAGTTGACAAACGCGCGCTCCCCGCGCTTCCTGCGCCCGCTTTTGTGTCTGGGGGGCACTGACCGAGGCGGGGGGGGCTTTTCCCGGGGATCCCCGCCAGAGCGCTGGCTGCCCGGCCGAACCCACGCCCGGGCGCGGGCATGGGGAGGGGGGTCCCCCTCCAGGGGTCCCTTTCAGCTCCGGAGCCGACACTTCATAAGTAAGCCCTCCAAGCTGGCGAGGGTCGCTAGGGAACTGCCCTCCCCACCCGGCGTTCCCACTCCGCTCGGGGGTCGGGAATAAAGCACCCGATTCCGGGGAGAAAAAAAAATGAGATAAGAACCCAGAGCGCAGCCCCCCGCGCGCGCCTAGAGACCATTTCCTTCCGCTGGGGGGTGGGGGGCGGCGCTCACTCGAGACCCCCGACGGCCCTAGCGCAATGTGGTAGGGGGTGAGGTCTCCGAGGGGGGTCGCGGAGAAAACCACCCCAACTCGGACCCACCGGAGTCGCCTTCCCGGTCCTGGGCCCCCACCCTTGTGCCTGCCCAACTTTGGAGACCCCCCCTCACTGGCTTCCCGGGCGCACTGCGCCCACCCGGGACCGGAACCCGCAACTTAAAAGGCCAGCCTCCCCCCCGCCTCACCGCGCAGGGCCCGCTCGGGGGGCGCATGCCCTGCGCCTGGCGTCCGGCCCTGCCCCGGCCGCGCCTGGCCTCCGGCCCGGGCCGCGAGCTGCGCGCTGCTGGCTCCCGGCCGCCGCCGGGTTTGTGCCGCGCGCCGACTCACCGAGCCGCCCGCCGAGTCCGCGTCTACACCCCCATCCGACCCGATTGGTAAGAGTCTCCCCGCGCGCGGCCTCCCCCGCCCCTCCCCTCCCCCCGCCGGCGCGCTCACCGCCCCGCAGACAAATCACCGGGTGACAAATCGCTCTCAGATGCAAATACCTCGCCGGTGATTCAGCGCTGCGGCCCGGGACGCGGGGAGGGGTCTCGTGAGGCCCCCTCCCCCTTCCCGGACGCCCCCTCGACCCCCGCGCTCGGTCCGAGGACGCACCACCAGCCCAGGAGTGTTGGGGAGGGGGAGAGAGTGGCCAGAAATTTTCAGGTCACGGCCCCTTTAAATGATAATAAATAATAAAAGGGAAGGGGAACAGCTTCGCGGGAGGCCCCGCCCCCTGCTTAGGGACGGTGGGCAAAGTGCGCGCCGCGGCCCCGAGCGCACAGGACGCCGAGGGCGCGGGAGGGACTGGGAGCATCCGAGGGGGAGGGGAGGGCTTTAGACCTCCGCCAGGGCGGGCTGGAGGGACCCGAGCCGGGTCGGGGACCCCTTCACCAGCTCTCCCGGCATCTAGGACGGGCCTGCCCTTCCGGGCTCGGAGTTTCACTCCTGTCCCATACCCCAGCGACCTGGCGCTAGAGACTTCGCCCCTCCCCCCCCACCCCACCCCCAACAGAGCCTCTGTTGCCACATCTGTAAAATGGGGATTAAAGACCCGGTGATGACTGGAGCTACGAGGAAGAGAAATGAGAGCAGGCCGGGGGCTAGGGGAGGAGGCCAGGGCCCTCGTCGGGGGTGCTGCAGGGTGGGGAGAGGCCTAGGAGAGGGAAAGCTGCCGCCGGGGGCGGGGGGGGGGGGGCGGGCAGCGCTGCTTGGACACAAGCGTGGGGGTGGGGGAGTGCGTGCTGGTCCTCGGGAAGACTCCTTGTGAAATCGTGACGACCCCTGCCCCCGACTGTCACCCTCTAGGAGGAGAGACAAGATAATCTCCTTGGTAATAATAACTTGATAATAATTTTCATATTCTGAGCCTCCCCTTGCCCGCCATGTGCCCTATGCACGTTCACATCTCTGTGTAGGAGAGACTCTTAATGTCCTCATTTCAAAGAGAGCGACGCCGAGGCACAGAGTAGGGCGCCTCGAAGGTGGGGATGTGGATGTGGGCTCTGCTGGGAGGTCTGAGGTCCAGGGGCCACCCTTGGGACTAATTGCGGGGGCCCGGCTGCAGCCCAGATGTGAACCAAGTGGGAGCACGGGTGGGCAGTTGGCCTGGGGGCCACTTGTCCACGGTCCTACCGGGTGGAGCTTGGGCCCCCGGTTTTCAGTGTTGGTTTCATGTACCCTAAGGCTCACGATACTGACATCTTTTCAGGACCTCAAGCCTCCAGTGCAAACTGCAGGTTTCCTGCTTCAGGTGGGGGTGGGGGGTGGGATTCCCAAGCCCAGGGGATGAGTGCCTGGAGGCTGCCCCCACCCCAGGGCTGGAGTCCTGCCCACCCACCGCTTTCAGGAACCCAGCCCTGGAGCCCCAGGGCCTCCTGTAGCCTAATGGCAGCAGGTGGTGAGAGGCCTCCACCTTTAGGCTATTAAGCACCCACTCCCAGCCGCTTCAGAGACATCTGCCCAAAGAGGGGAAGTTTGGAGAGACCCAGGTGAGCTGGGGAGGAAAGCCACCATAAGGGTCCAGGCACCCCCCCCCCACCAGGAGCCACTTCTGCCAAGTGCAGCAAAGCCTCTTCCCCATCATAGAGCCAAGGCCATCGGAAGGCACTCCCTGCCCCACCCAGGTTAGATTCGTGAGCCTCTCTGCCTCCGTCTTCCCCTGTAGAAGGAGCCCATGTTTTGTTTGTTTTTTATACTTTTTTTTTTTTAGAGAGGGAGCGCACGTGTACACAGAGGGGCAGAGGGGGAGAAAGAGAATCTTAAGCAGGCTCCACGCTCAGTGGGGAGCCCAACGCAGGGCCGGATGCCATGGCCTCCGCATCATGTAGGACCACAACTCGAGCCAAAATCAAGAGTCCGGGCGTTCAAAGGCTGAGCCACCCAGGCACCCCCAAAGGAGTCCACGTTAATTCATTCCTTGTATACTCGTTTGGAGGGTTCCATTTCCTTCTGCTCAAAAGGAGGGGCACGGCGGGGTACTCTCAAGGGCGGGGTGGGGGGTGCTGCCCTTCCCCCATTTCCCTGGGGAGAGTTGTCCATACATAGCGACTTCCCCAGAGGTGCCCAGTCCTAGAGGGTGAGGGGCTGCAGGATTCCCAGCTGCCTCCAGTGAGGCCATCCTATTTTTAGCCCAGGGAGGGAGCTGGGAATTGATTCACAGACTTGCTGGCTCCACTGGGAGTGGGCAGCAGGCCCTGGTTCCACCTCGGTCCTCCTGGTCCTGCTGTGTGATTTCCACTGGGTGCTGACCCTTCTTTGGTCTCTGTTTTGCAAGCTGGGAAATGGGTACAGAGACCCAAGTCCTATAAGGTTTCCCGTCCAGACCATGTTGCAAGGCCCCTGCGGGTTTGGGACACCCCCCCCCCCCGCCCGGGGACAAAGTAGCCAGCTCCCCACTCAGGGGTGGGGGAGGGTGGGGGAAGCACCCTCTTAAAAATTCACCCAGATCAAAAAAGAAAGGCGGGGGAGGGCGCCTGGGTGGCTCAGTTGGTGAAACATCAACTTTGGCTCCGGTCATGGTCTCGGGTTTGTGAGTTCGAGCCCCACGTCGGGCTCTGTGCTGACAGCTCAGAGCCCGGAGCCTGCTTCGGATTCTGGGTCTCCCTCTCTCTCTGCCCCTGCCCCGCTCATGCTCTGTCTCTCTCTGTCTCTCAAAAATACATAAATGTACAAAAAAGATTGAAAAAATAGTTTTAAAAAAAATTCACCCAGATCCCAAACAGTCCACCTCCCCATGTTTTTCCTCCTCAAACATGTTCCCACATCTGGGCCTTTGCACTGGCCAGTCCTTCTGTGTGGCGTCCCCTTTCCAGGTCACCCCATGGCCCGTGCCCTCTCCTGCTTCACACTGGAGCCTCTGCTCCTCAGAGGGTCCCTCCCTGACCTCTCAGGGTCAGGCGTGACCCCATCATGTCACCCTGTTTTGTCTTCATCCAGGTGCTTCTGTTTTTGATACGTCCGGTATTCACTTCCGGTATTCATTTGACCCACTCTTCCTTGCTTGAAGCAGGGTTTCCAGGCCTGAGGCTGTGCCTGGCACATAGTAGTTGCTCAATAAATGTTGGTTGAGTGAATTCGTGTGTTCCCTCCCTCATCCCACAGGACTTTTGGCGTCTGTCTATACAGAGGTGGAGGGGAACAATTCACCGTCTTGATTTCCAAAACAAACAAGCCCGGACAGGGGTGCTGGGCCCCGTGGAAACGACTCAACCCTGTTTTCCGTCACTTGCACCTGGCTCCCGGGTTGCCCTGGCCCTGCAAGCCGGGGTCCACGAAAATGCGATTGTAACAACTTTTAAAGTAAGAGAAAAGCAAATGTACCAATAACGGATGTATATTAATGAATCCAGCCTAAATTATATTAGGTTTTGTAAAAACAGTAAAGTATCACGTTTAATATTTTCTCATAGACAAGACCGAGGAGACGAAAGTGCCTGCGACCCAGGGAGTTCATGATGCGGCTCGCTTGACCCATTCCGCATCGGGGAGACGCTGGGCCGGGGTCTGGTATGGGGTTCGCATGAGCGACCGCCCCTTAGCGCTGGCGGCTCCTTTGTGGGGGTCGAGCCGGGAACCTCGGTGGGGTGCGCGCCCCACCTGCCGGGCACCGACGGGACTGCAGTCAGGGGCGGGGCCGGCGCCTGAGGCCGCCAGGTGGCGCCGTGTCCCCTGAAAACGACTTTCCCGGGTCAGACGGGGAAACTGAGGCCCGCGGAGTTATTTTCTCCCCTGTGGCTCCTTCTGAATGTTCTACGGTAGAATTGCCAGATAAATACCGGATTCGCGGTTAAATTTTAAGTGTATCCTAAGTTTTGCACAGGACCTACTTACACTAAAAAGTTTTTCATTGTTTATCGGAAATTGAAATTAGCCCCTTTCCCTACCCCAGACCCCCAGGGTTTATCCCCATCAGGTGGCCCTGAGGCCCATCCCACCCGCTCTCTCGGATGGGCTGTGCTGGCATATGCCTGGTCCTGGCAGCTCAAAAGGCAAGACCCGTGGTAGTAATGAAATAATAAACTGGAAAAGTCTCCACCTACCTTGGACCGTGTCCCTCCCTGCTTAGGAGCCTCCATGGTTCCCATCACCCTCAGGAAAGATCCGGCTTATCCCTGCAGCTGGCAGTCTTCCCACTGCACTCTCCTCTGGCCCCGCAGGCCTTCTAGCTCTTTCTCACCAGATGTTTCCTGCCCCAGGGCCTTTGCACTGTCTGTGCTCCCCATCTGTTGTGCTCTTCCCCCACCTCCGAGCTGCGTTCACATTTCCCAGACTTGCCTGCTCCAGGAAGCCTTCCCGGACTCACCCCCACCAAGGTCAGGCTCCCAGTGACCCACGAGGGGCACACATGTCTTTCTCATGACCCTTTCTGCTGCTCTAACTCTGCATCTCTCCAGGTAGTCTGCCCCTTCCGTCCGAGACCAGGCAGGGACTGTGTACAGGAAGCCCCTCCTCACTGCCGTGGCCCGACCCCCAGCGCAGAGCCTGGCACACGGGAGGGGCTCCGAAAACGAGGTCCAGCTAAATGGGCCCCAAACGACTCCTCTTCCTAGACCTCCCTTTCAGCCCTTCAACGTTGTGTGTTTTCCTGAGATAATCGTGAATCCTGACGCAGAACTTGGCCAGGCTTCCCCCGACAGTGACATTTTGTAACACTGCACTACGGTATCACAACCAGGATTTTGACACTGATGCGATCCGCCCACCTTCTTTGGATTTCCCCGTTTTATGGGACAGGAGTGTGCCATCACGAGGGTCCCTCCTGCCCCCTGCCCACCTCGCTCACCGCCCCTACTGCCCTCACCCCGGCAACCACCGGTCTCTTCTCCATCCCCATAACGCTCTCTCCTCCAGGTGCTGTTAGAACCACACGCGTCGTGTAACCTTGGGGGTTGCCTGATTTTCCCCGCGTGATTCTGGGAGATGCGTCCGAGGGGCCGCGTGTCTGCCCCGCGCCCACAACTGTCTGCTGCTGAGTTGTGTCCCATGGTGTGGGTGGGCGAGTGTGCTTGCCCACACGCGTGTCGTGGACGCCCAAGGTACCGCGTGTCGGCTGCCGCAGGTGAGCTAAGTGTGCGGGTTTTCTGTCCCGGAGCTTTTATTTCTCTGACGTGAATACCCCAGAGCCCCCTTCACCTTCTTTTTAAAAAAAAAAAACACGTTTTTCCTGCAGAAACTGTGCCACTCCCTCTGCACACACTTTCTCTCTTAACCCCCACAACACACTTGGTCATTCATCCCGCAAATATCTAATCAGCCCGACCATGCGCTGGGCGCTGGGCATTCGTGGGGGACCACGTGAGACAGGCAGCCAGCAGGTACAACACAGGGACATCAGAAACGTGATGGGGGCAGCACTGGGCGCAGAGAGCTCCAGGAAGGCTTATGAGTGGGGCACAGCTGGCACGACAGCCAGGCCTGCACGTGCAAAGGCCCAGAGGCCAGAGGGATGACAGCAGTTCAAGCAGCTGCAGAGAGAGGGTGAGTTTGGAGGGCAGGGAGTGGGCGGGGGCGGCAGGGCCTGTGGGCAAAGGGGAGAATTCCACCCTCTTGTCCTGCCCGGTCTGGAGGCTGGTGTTGAAGCCAAGAACAAGCCAGCTTCAGGCGAGTGTCGAAATGAGCTGTGTTTTGGCCTCTTGGTCTCACATGAACATCGCTGCCAGTTTGGATTACTTGCAGGGCCGTGCCGTTTCCAGATAAGTTGGGCGCCCTGGAGCCCTCCCGGAGATGGGCGGGGGTCCTGCGGGAGTGACTAAGCCTCAGCCGGCAGGGCTGTCGGGGGAAGGCTGAGCTAATCCTGCGCCGGCAGCCCCACCCAAGCGACGTCTGGGCGGGGCGGGGCTCTGACGGCTCGCAGCAATCCGGGTGCAAACAGCGGTGTGGGGCTTCTGAGCCCGGGCCTCCAGGCTCTTCCTGGAACCTGTGCCAAGGGATGAGCCTGACTTCCGGGAGCACCAGGCGGCCGTGCGGGGAGGAAACCCAACAGCCACAGGGGTGGGGAGAGGACTGCTCCGCCACCAGGCCTGCCGGGAAGGCCTTCTGGGGCCTTCCAGGTCCGGCCCAGCCGAGCCCGGTTACCCCACAGGCCCGGGAGTGAAAATCGGCCGCTCCTCTGCCTCCCTCCGCTGTGGGGCGCTTTCTCAAGGAGCCGTCCGTCCCGCGACCGGCTCTGTGCACGTGCTCCAGGGAGTACCTGTGCACTCCGTGGCACCCGCCCCTTCCCCAGCCGGGACGCTGGACACTCACCGGGTAGCAGTAACACTACTTTATTTCAGCACTTTAAAAATCGCACGCTGTTCACACGTCCGTATTTCTGAAAATGGGACGAAGCTTATAACGTTACGATTGCAAGGCAGTGTGCGAAAGACGTCCGTCGGTGCTTTGGGGGAACGTTCCAGACAGTGCCAGTATCAAAGTGTCTTCAATTTCAGGAAATACAGAAGTAAGTAATTAGGATATCAGTGGGAGCAGACATCACAGCAAATTCGTAGCGAGGGGACATGGTGGGGGGACGTTTTCACTATGATTATCTTGCACAGAAACCGAGATACTAATAACCACATAGGAGCGGCTGCTGTTCAAACGGCACCTGTCCCACAGGGGCCCAGCTCTCTCCCCGCAGAATCCGCCCGGATTGGGGCCGGACGCTCCCTCAGGACACCCGCACTCTCCCGGGCTTCGGGGGCCCGGCGGTGGCCGGGGGGGCGGCCAGGCGGCGCAGCTCCGTCGGGGGGGCGGCGGGGGCGGGCCGCCGCGGGGCGCAGGGGCAGACCCGGCGGAAGGCCTGCCGGAAGTGGGAGCCCAGGAACGCGTAGAGCAGCGGGTTCAGCGCCGAGTTGCCGTAGGACATGCAGTGCGCCCAGATCTTGAGCGCGTAGGCGGTGTAGCTGCGCGGGTGCCAGGCGCCCGCCGGGCCCAGCGCCTGCAGCACCAGGAACAGCTGGATGGGGCCCCAGCAGACGGCGAAGAGCAGGACCACCGCGGCCACCAGCCGCGAGACCTTGGCCCGCACGGCGCCGGCCCGCTCTGCCAGCAGCCGGCCCTGCGGGGGGGAGGGGTGGTGAGGAAAAGCTGCGGGCTGGCCGGGGCCACCCCGCAGGGCCCCCCTCCGTGGTCGCTCACTCTTTTTTTTTTTTTCAACGTTTATTTATTTTTGGGGACAGAGAGAGACAGAGCATGAACGGGGGAGGGGCAGAGAGAGAGGGAGACACAGAATCGGAAACAGGCTCCAGGCTCTGAGCCATCAGCCCAGAGCCCGACGCGGGGCTCGAACTCACGGACCGCGAGATTGTGACCCGGCTGAAGTCGGACGCTTAACCGACTGCGCCACCCAGGCGCCCCCGGTCGCTCACTCTTAAAGTAAGCTCCGGGGCCCGGCGTGGGGCCTGAACTCGCGACCCCGTGAGCTCCTGCTCTACTCGCTGAGCCGGCCGGGCGCCCCCAGAGCTCCCCTTCGTGAGCCTGGCACGTCCCCCCCCCCACTTCGCCGCCCCCTCTCCCCCCCACTTCGCCGCCCCTCCCCCCACCCCCTCCCCGGCTCCTCCAGACGCGCGTCCCCCACACCGTGCCTCCACCCAGCCAGCCAGCCGGCGGCCGCTCACCTGCAGGGCGCCCTCGGCGGCCGCGGGGCTCACGGCGGTGCGGCCCAGGTGGCGCAGCATGGCCCCGTAGCAGGCGCAGGTGGCGACCAGCGGCAGCAGGTAGAGCGCCAACAGGTTGTAGAGCGCGAAGGCGCGCTCCAGGGCCCGGCTGGGGAAGACCTCGCTGCAGTAGGTGCGCGGCCCGGGCGAGAGGCGGTGCAGGGCGAGCACCGGCGCGGACACGGTGGCCGAGCCTGCGCCACACGACAGGGTGAAGACCCTGCCCCGGGGACGAGGGACGCCAGGAGGCCAGGACGCCTACCCTCAGGTGCCCCCTGGGGCAGCGTCACTGGGCGCGCCTCGTAGGCGCGCGTCGTCCGGGATCCGCGCCTTCGGCGGCAGCGCCCATTTCCCAGATGTACGCACGGCCGAAGCCCAGTGAGGGGCGGTTGGCGGGGCGGGGGGTGGGGGTGGGGGCGCCCAGGGCACGAAGGCTTGTCGCCCCCCCCCCCCCCCGCCTCGCCCCGTGCGGCGCTCGCGCTGCACTCACCCACCCAGATGCCGAGGCTGACCGCCAGAGCCAGGCGGGGTGTGCGGCGGCGCAGGGCGCGCAGTGGGAACACGGTCACGTACCAGCGGTCCACGCTCATGGCCGTCAGGGTGGCGCACGTGGCCTGCACCGAGACCTGGGGGAGGGGGCGAGAGCGGGCGTTTCGTCCCGTGTGCGGTGTGGGGCCTGCCCCGTCCGCGCCCACCCCGCGGGTGCCCCCACCCGCACCCGGGCACAAACACCGAAACACCCGGGCACAAACGGGACATGCCGCGGGAGGGCCTCCAGGGGCAGAGAGGGGGATCCCAGTGCGGGTTTGACCGGGCCGCTGGCGCCGGCCCACCTCCGCAAGCCCGGTCCCTAACTGTATCTCTGCCTTTTACGCGGTCCCCTTTCCTGTCCCCAGGCCCAGGCCCCACCTCCTCCTCGGCCCCGCCCCTGGGCTCCGCGGCCCCTTCCCCAGCCCGCGCACCTGCTGCATGTAGTTGACGAACTTGCACATGAAGTCGCCCAGCACCCAGGCGGGCAGCGGGTAGAGCAGGGCCGTGAAGGGCACGCAGCACGACAGGAAGGTCACGTCCGTGGCCGCCAGGTTGGCTGCAGGAGGGGACACGCGGGGGCCTCAGCCACCCAACAGCCCGGCCCAGCCCCCACCCTTTCCTTGCCTTTCTCCGAGTAACCCGCAAGACCGCCTGGAAGATCCCCCGGCGTCCTTCGGCAGAGAAATTGGGGCGCCCTCCAGTCCCCCATTCGTACACGTCAAACATCCCCTCAGTACGGGTTTTCGTGGCCGTTTGAGCGACAGTCATTGCGCCCTGCGCGCCCCCGTCCGGGCTGGAGAGCCGGGGCGCGTTCCCGTCGAGGCTGGGAGAGCCGGGGTTGCGCCCCCGTCGAGGCTGGGAGAGCTGGGGTTGCGCCCCCGTGGAGGCTGGGAGAGCCGGGGGGCACCCCTGTCCGGGCTGGGAGAGCTGGGGTTGCGTCCCCGTCCGGGCTGGGAGAGCCGGGGCGCGCCCCCGTCGCGGCTGGGAGAGCCGGGGTTGCGCCCCCGTGGAGGCTGGCAGAGCTGGGGTTGCGCCCCCGTCGAGGCTGGGAGAGCTGGGGTTGCGCCCCCATGGAGGCTGGGAGAGCCGGGGGGCACCCCTGTCCGGGCTGGGAGAGCTGGGGTTGCGTCCCCGTCCGGGCTGGGAGAGCCGGGGCGCGCCCCCGTCGAGGCTGGGAGAGCTTGGGTTGCGTCCCCATCCGGGCTGGGAGAGCCGGGGTTGCGCCCCCTTCCGAGCCGGGAGAGCCGGGGTTGTGCCCCCGTGGAGGCTGGCAGAGCCGGGGTTGCGCCTCCGTCGCGGCTGGGAGAGCCGGGGCGCGCCCCCGTCCGAGCTGGGAGAGCCAGGGCGCGCCCCCGTCGGGGCTGGGAGAGCCGGGGTTGCGCCCCGTCGCGGCTGGGAGAGCTGGGGTTTCGTCCCCGTCGCGGCTGGGAGAGCTGGGGTTGCGTCCCCGTCGGGGCTGGGAAAGCTGCGCACGCCCCAATCCCCTCTGAACCTGCCTCCGGGTCTGCAAGCTGGAGACAGTGGCGCTGCCCAGCAGCCACCACAGAATAGAGGAAATCGAGCACTCACCTGAGCCAAGTCGGTCGGCCCATCATACAAATGTGTGAACCGAGCCTTTCATTTGCGCAAGGGTCGCAAACCGGGATCCCGCGGGCCTAGCAGCCCCTCTCCCTACTTTCATTCATAGGACACCGTGTCACAAGAACCACGTTTTAACCAGACACCTTCCTCAGGGCCAGGCCAAGCTCTCCACCGGCCACTGTCCAGACTCCAGAGTTCTCGAGCTCTAGCCCAAGAGTCAGGGACAGTAGGGACGGGACCTGCTCCCTGCACGGGGCGGGGGGCGGGGGTGCCGTCTGGGAGAGCACAGCGCGCTAGGAGGCCCCCTGGGCCTCTCAGGGGACCCCCGGAGTGGCCGGCAGGTGCCCGGGCGCTCACCTATGTAAAAGTTGGTCACCGTCCGCATCTGCTTGTGGCGGCAGATGACGAAAATGACGAGCGAGTTCCCTGCCAGCCCGAGCAGCATCAGCGCCACGAAGGAAACCGGCACAAGCCAGGCGTCCACCGGCCGCGGCACAGGGGCCCGGCCGTCGGAGGCGTCGGCGCCACAGCCCGGGCAGACCGTCGCGTTGGCCGGCGCCCACCAGGACGCGTTGGGCGCGGACGTGACCACGGCGCGCATGGCTTCGCCGCCCTCTTCCCCCAGGCCGCCCGCCGGATTGCGCCCAGGCGGCGGCCTTCCTCGTCGCTGCCTGCTGGGGACACGCCCGCGGAGCCTGGGAAGGGTCTCGGCTGCAGGCCACCAGACCCGGAGGGCGACTCCGCCGGGCAGGGCGGCTTCTCTGCTGCCGACGCAGCCGCGGCCACTTTATACCCTGCGCCCCCCTGGTCCCCGCCTCTCCCGCAGCCGCTGGCCACTCCTTCACCTGCCCGTGCGCCCTCCACTCACGTGCACAGCCACCTTCTCCCCCTTTTGCTCTCCTTGCACAGTCTGGCCCCGGAGCCCTGGAGGGGACAGGCTGGAGGTGGGGCTCGGGGGACCAGGGGAGAGGGGAGGGGGGAGGCTGTGTGGACGCTGCTGTGGACCCTAGAGGGCGCGCCTAACCAGGGGGTTGAGACTCAGAGGACAGGCAAGCGGCGGGGACAAGACAGAGACCAGAGAAGGCGCCCTGTTAGTCTTCCGCGTGGCTGGGGCTCCGGGTGGGTGGGCCCTGGCTGGCAGGGAGGCCAGCCCCCATCAGAGGCTGGGAGAAGGGGCACGGGAGAGCCATGGAAGGCTCAGAGCAGGGCAGGTCTGCCGGGGAACTGGCAGTTCGAAGACACCCGTTCTTTTTCATATATGTATTTTTAACGTTAATTATTTTTGAGAGCGAGACAGAGGGACAGAGCACAAGCGGGGGGTGGGGGGGTGGGACAGACAGAGAGGGGGACAGAGAATCTGAAGCAGGCTCCAGGCTCTGAGCTGTCGGCGCAGAGCCCAAGGTGGGCACGAGATCGTGGCCTGAGCCAGAATCAGACGCTAACCGACTGAGCCACCGGGCGCCCCCAGAAGATATCTGTTCTTGAAGTACACAGCCTGCGGGGACTCCTTGGCTGTGGATGGGGGTGTGGCCCCCTGCCTGACTGGCTGCCCCTATTGGACGCTCGCACTGGGGGCGTGGGCACCTGTGCCACTGGGGGTAGGAACCAGGTGGAGGGCAGTTTGCAAGGGCACGTGTACCCCACGTACCCCAGATACTTTTTCTGTCCACCCGCGTTCCATCTTGAGGACGATTCTGGACAACGGCTTAAACAATCAGAAAAGGAAGAGAAACTTCTTTGAGGTGGGGGCTGTGGGGAGAGCAGCGGCAGCTCCTGGGGCGGCCGAGGGTCCAGGCGGGTGTCAGGAGGGTACCAACCCAGGTTCCCCAGAAAGGAGACCCCAGAATGGGGGGGAGGCCCGGTCGCATGCTCTAGAATTAGCACATTTATTGGGCAGTTAGTTCTCGGGGGCGGGAGCAGGAACCAATCCCCGCCCCCCAGAACCAGCGGGAACCAACCCCCCCAGGACCCCCTGCTGGCCGCCCCCCCCCCGCAGGCGCCTTCTTTCTGGATTTATATCACCTTTGATTCATTTGGCTCCTTTCACATTTATCTGTATGATGCCACATAGTACGTGCTTTGGGGGCTCTTTTAGCAGCCCCTCCTCCCTACCCTGTGTGTTTGTTAAAGTGATCCGGTCATTCTCCGGCACGATTTCCAACAGGCTGTCTGCGGCCGCTGTCTCCCTGTGGCGTCTCTTCACGTGGTCCTGGTTTCCACTTTTCTTGTAGACTGAAGGGTGTATTCCGGCCAGATTCCACAGGTTCGATTCTCTGCTCCCAGCCCGCCATCACAGGACCGCAGGGCTCACGGGTCCACCCTCGGCCCTGTGCCTCCTTCCCCCTCATGCTCACTCATCACCCTGCTCCGGTCGCTCTGGATACCCCAGGGCCTTTGCACTGGCTGTCCTCTCTGCCTGACACACTCTTCTCACTTTGCAGCCTGCCAGTCCCTCTCTCGGAGAACTCCTCTTTCCTGCCCCACTCCGAGGGGGAAGGGTCTGTCCTGGCCACTGCCACACCCCAGAGCCCATCACTGGGCCCTGCTGACAGTGGACATTGGTTAAATGAACAAATCCTCAGGGGTGAAAGGGGGTGGGAACTGATGTTGCCCTATGTAAAAAAAAAAAAAAATTGTTTTATTAAAAAAATTTTTAAATTATTATGCTTATTTATTTTGACAGGGAGACAGAGTGTGAGTGGGGGAGGAGCAGAGAGAGAGGAAGACACAGAATCTGAAGCAGCTCCAGGCTCGGAGCTGTCAGCACAGAGTCCCAACAGGGCTCGAACCCACTGACCGCATGACCCAAGCCCAAGTCAGAGCTTAATCGACTGAGCCACCTAGGCGCCCCCCCCCCCCCCTTTTAACGTCTATTTTCAGAGATGAGTAAAGGAGTCAGGGCTCCAGGGGCCGCACTGAAACAGGACTGGGAGAGTCTGGTGGACTCGGGGCTGGGGGCCGGGGTGGGGGCGCGGCTTGGGTCATTTCATCTGTCTCCTGCCTCTGAGATGGATGCCCCCCTCTTTCCTAGCTCCCCAGGCCTCGGTTTCCCCGACCAGCCCCTGGAGGCTGGGTGCCCCGCCCACCGGCCTCCAGGCTTCGGGGGCGGGGGGATCTCGCTACCCGCCGCCTCGGTCTCCCCGTGTGTGCCCCGGGATCTGGCTGGCCCTGCGGCCTCGGTCCCCGCCCCGCGCGTCCAGCCTCCAGGCCCCGCCCCGGCCCGCCTCTGGGCGCCCGTCACTTCCTGCTCGGCCCGAGAAGGCCCTGCCGGGCGGCGGCGGCGGCAGCAGCGTCCGAGCCATGGTCGCGCTGGAGAACCCGGAGGGCGGCTCGGAGGCGGCGGCGGTGGGAAGCGCCCCCGGCGGGCGGCGGACGCTGTGAGCGCGGCGGGGCGGGCGGGGCACGCCCTCCAGGACTCCGGGGCCCCTCCCCTCTCCCCTCTCCGCTCTCCCCTCTCCGCTCTCCGCTCTCCCCTCTCCGCTCTCCCCTCTCCGCTCTCCCCTCTCCCCTCTCCCCTCTCCGCTCTCCCCTCTCCCCTCGGGTCCGGCTGCAGCCCCAGGCCCGCCCCGCCCCTTTTCCTTGGGGGTGCCCCGGACGGTGGTGGGGGTGGGAGGAGGGGGCTTTGTCGTCCCCCGGGGGGATCCCGCCCCCGGCCGGCCCGCGCGTCTGCTGGGCGGAGGGAGGCACCCGGTTCGTGCGTTGGCGTGCCCCCGGGGCCCAGAAGTGCCCCCTCAGCCCCGCGCCCGCGTATTGTCTCGCTTTGGGGGTGTCGCGCGCCTGGCCGCCCGCTCGGGTGAGGTGGCGAGGTGGTGTCGCTGCGCGCCGCGTCCCCCGAGTCCGTTTTGGTGTTGCGGGCGCTAACGCACGAGCCGCTGTCCCCCCACGCGGGGTCTGCACCCCACAGCCAGTCCTGTGCGCGCCCCGTGGGGTTTTCCAGCCCCCACCCCCCGAGGACACAGGGCTCTTTGTTCGTGTCTGAGTACTTAACGGGGGGGGGGGTGCTTCAACACCGGGTCAGCGGGAGCGGGAGGGGGCGGGGCCGCCGCTGCAGGTGGGACCCCAGAGGGGCCGGGCACACTTCCGCGGAAGCGGGGTGTTTATGCCGAAAACCGCGCTGTCGCCCTGGTCCTGGGGGGGTGGGGGGCGGGGAGCGAGGAATCGGCTGCCTCGTCGTCCGTCCGTGTGCCGGTCACTCCAGCTTCTGTGCCTCAGTTTCTCCATCTGTACAACGAGATAGACCAGCGGCCTCTTCTCGCAGTGCCTGGGACGAGGTGGGGGGGTGTCAGGGACCCTGCGCTCAGAGGTGCCCCGCAAAAGGACGCGCGCATTCTGTGTTGTCCCAAGCGTCTCATTCTGTTTCGTTGCCGCTGTGCTGTTACGATTTCCGCCCGGTACCTGCCCGGAGGCCACGTGGGTCTCCACAGACGTGGGACTTCCCTTCTTTGAAGGGGCCTTAAGCACCCGGAGCGGGTATTAACTTGCCAGGTGGGTGCCACCGCGGCACCCCGTGTCCCCCGGGGTGTGGCCGCTGCTGGGGGCCGCGGGGCCCCGCCCCAGCCTGAGTCACCTCCGCTCGGAGCCCTCCCCCCCTTGGTTTCCTGCTTGGGGAAGTAGGTTCCTCTCTTGCTTGTTCCTGGGGGAGGGGGACCGGTGCCAGAGAAGGTACCCCGGAGCCCAACAGAGCAGGTGGCAAGAGGCCCCCTTTCAGAACCCGCGGGGAACAGAACTGGGGGAGACAAAGGAGGCTGTTCTCCCCGGACCCAAGCTGACTTAGCAGCTGTTTCTACCTGGGGCCTGTCCACCCTCACTGGACAGGCACCTTGAGGACACGGGCATTTCCTGAGGCCTGTCAGGTCCAGGAAGCCTAAGGCACCCCGTCTGCGTTGCCGGTTTCCCCATCCGTGAAGCGGTCTCTGTGGGCAGGTGCCCGGGCCACAGCAGGGGCGGGGCCGACCCCATCCCGTCTGCAAGCGTGTAGTTCGGGAAAGGAGGGTTAAATAGTAAATAGATGAGCAGACCAGCTGGTTCTGGGCAGCAACAGGTGAGGCGGGGTAATGGGGCTGGTCGGGCTGTCCAGGAGCACGGCGGTTTCTCCCAGGAGGTGGCATCTGAGCCGACGGCAGACTGTGCCAAGAAAGGTACTTCCGGCAGAAGGCTCAGCAAAGGCCCTGAGGTAGACTGTTCCTGGGGGCTTTGGGGCACGGTGAAGGGAGCAGAGGATGGGGTGAGGCACTGATTTTTGATGTGTAGGTGTGTTTTACACAACCTTTGTGCTGCCACACGTCCCTCTCCCGTCAGCCTTCGTTACAGATCCGATTTGCTGGGCACTTGTGGGTATTGCCATCTCTGTCCTGCCCGCTTCTGCTGTCCTCTCTTCCTCGAGCGGGGACCAGGCCCGGTCGTTGGCCCTGGAGACCACACGTTTCTTGTCTCCTGCTGGAATTTGGTTGAGGTCAGCAAGCTTGAGTTGGTGGTGGGACTCGATTTCCAGGGCTCGGCTCAGCGCAGGAGGCCCACGAGAGGGTGGCGAGCCCTCCAGAAGCCTATGGGGCCGGACACAGGCCCCTGTGGTCCCGGTGCAGGGCAGGGCAGGGCTTCTGATGCCAGGTCAAGATGGAGCTGGGCCTTGCCCTCAGGGTTCTGGGGAGCCATGCATGGTGGTGGAGCAAGGGAGGGCCCCGTTGGGTCTCAACCAGGTGTGGGGGGTGGTCTGAGGGGCCCAGAGGGAAGCAGGAGGCCGAATGGTTCAAGGGGGTGTTGCTGTTCCGACCGGGTTCAAATCCTGGCTCTGCCACTCTCAAGAGGTGGTGGGGAAGCCCCATTTCTCCGAGCCCCAGGTCCTGAGGACTCAGCCCTGCTCTGACATCTCCTGATAACCACCCCCCGCGCCGGATGCGGACTCTGTTATCAGCCCCACCAGGCTGCCGTTCTGGACGCTGTCCAGCTGCCAGGGTGGAGACATAGACATTGGAGCCCGGGGAGAGCTACGGTGAACTGGGGCTTGGGGTGGGCCTCAGGGAGGCAGCCCTCAGTGTGGATCCGGCCTCACAGTCACTGGCTCTGTGCTGACTTGACTTACCTCTCCCCGTGCCGGCCGGTCGCCTTCCTCGCGACTGTGGGATCTTGAGATAATGACTTTGTGTCTCAGTTGCTAATTTAATGGGCCTCAACATAGTATCACCAGCCTCCCGCACGATAGTGATGGTGAAAATGAGTATTCACAACAGCGTGGCAGAGGGGGTGAGCTCCCCATGACAGGAGGAAACCAAGCAAGTTGCAGCTGGGTTGATGTCTGCCCTGGCCCCTTGTGGCCCCGAGTGTCCCCTTTCAGACTCACAGGGGCCGTTTGTTATTATTATTATTTTTTTTAATGTAAGCCCCAACACAGGGCTTGAACTCATAACCCAGAGATCAGGGCCTGAGCTGAGCTCAAGAGTCAGACGCTTAACCAACTGAGCCACCCAGGCGCCCCACACAGAGGCCATTCTTGTCCTAACTTGGCAGAGAGTGAGCTGAGGCTCCCGGTTCCACCGTGAAGCATCCTAGCTAGGATTTGAACTCGGGGCTGAGATTCCAGGACCCGAACCGTACCTCTGCCGTGTGCTCCTGTTGATGGGTACTAGTGCGTGTGTGAGTTTATTCGTCAGACAGCAGCATGGATTTTGGCAGAAACTGTTCCCCGGGGAGCCCGTGCTGCTTACCCGCTCCACTGTGACCTCATGCCGTGCCGAGTCTCATCAGCCTGTTTGCTTTTTGACCAAGATGTAATGGCCATTCTACAGAGGACAGATGCTTAAGGCTGGGGACGCTTCACATATGTATAGACCCCACGGAGCACTCGCTTCATTCCTAACCCCTACAAGGTCTCTGCCACAGTCCTGGAGTTTCACGGTTTTCTAGAGCCTACTGGTGGCTTGGAGGGAAGAGGCCACACTTCTGTTTTTAATTTGTGTCCTGGGAACTTTGGGTACCAGAAGGTTTGGGGGGCATTTTGGACTCGGAGTCCTACTCAGTCTTGGAATTGTGGGATTTTTTTGAGAACCGATGCGGCAGTCGGTTTTCGGACCACCTGCTGGGTGCCAGTCTCGGTGGGTGAGTGCGTGGGGACTTCGGTGGACGAGGCTGGCAGTCTACGGTGATCAGGAAAACAAAGCAGTGACATATTGCATAAAGGGGCCGGGGTCTCCCTGACAGGTTAGAACAGAGCCAAAGGAAACGTTCAAAGGAGTGAGCCATTCAGACGCAGGGGGAGCGTGCACCGGGCAGGGGGTACAGGCCGGCGGGTGGGACGGCGTGTGGCATTGCCGGAGGGGCGGTGAGGAGGCCCTGTGGCTGGAGCAGACAGAGGGAGAGGGAGTTAGGACGCGGGAGGGGCCATCCTGGCGCCCAGACCCCCTGAGGGTCAGGATCCACCATTGCCCCTGCAGTGTGAGGGTTCTGTGGCCCAGTGGGGACCATCCCCCCTGTGGTCTGGGGGTCGTCAGGGGCTGACCTGGAAGGCCGGAACTTGCCAGGATGTTTCCATCTAGCGCTCCGTCCCGGCCCCGTGTCGTGTCTGCAGCTGGCCCGTGGGTCCCCAGTGGGACGCCTGGCCATGCGGCTAATTCATCTACACATTAATGCCATTTGCTTGGAGGACAGCAGATTAGTTCCAAGGGGGGCACATTTCAGGGGGACTCCAGGGACAGAAGGCAGATAGACTTGGCCGTCACCTTCAGCTTCCGGGGGATGTTTCTCGGTGTCTCTGCTGCTGGCATGGGGGTTGCTCCATTAAATCAAGTCTTTTGATGGGGTGCCCGGCTGGGAGCCCCACATTGGGTACAGAGATTGCGTAAATAAATAAACTTTTAAAAAGTCTCAAAAAATAATAATAATAATAAGGCCTCTTGAGAAAAACTCCAAGAGGAGGGCAGTGTTCAAACCTGGAGACTCTGGGTCCCACTAGCTTGCGGTAAGATCCGGAAGCCTGGGAACTCTTCTTGGCCACCCACCCAAGGTGTGAATGCAGGCCAGTGTCTGCTCCTCTCCGAGCCCCAGTTTACTAATCTGTCATCACGACTGTACGGGCCTCCTGGGGGATGTGACCATGAAACAAACGGCAATTTTAAGGGTCTAGGGCTCCCGTTGCTGAGGGAAACCAAGCGGCAGTGGCCATGGTGGGGGTCCTGGCCTGTGTTGGCCCTGAGGCCTGCCTCCCCACCCCAACCCCGGCCCACAGGCCCCTTCCGGGCTGCCTGCCCGCTCTAGCTGGCTCCCAGGTGAAGAGGCTGTCAGCATCCAAGCGGAAGCAACACTTCATCAACCAGGCCGTGCGGAACTCTGACCTCGTGCCCAAGGCCAAGGGGCGGAAGAGCCTTCAGCGTCTAGAGAACAGTGAGCGGGGGCTGGGGGCACCTCCGGGGGGGGGGGTTCCTGGGGCCCAGATGAGAACTGTGTGTCTGTTGGTATCACCCGGTGCTTCTACCCTGAGTCTGACCCTGAGCTGGCAATGCTGGCGGTGGGCTAGACGGAGCTCTGGGCGTTGGAGCTCAGGTTTTGAAAGATGCATAGGAGTTCAACGAGCCCGGAGAAGGAGGAGTTCTGGAGGTGGAGGCTAGATGGTTTCTGCGCCTTCTGGGAAAGACAGGTGGAGCACGGGGGTGGGGAGACCAGTGTGAGCCAGAGCGTAAAGGCCCTACATACATACAGAGGCCAGGGGAGGAAACATGGTCCTTGGGTTTCTAAGGAGACTGGGGGGCCCCAAATGCCACCCCCCAGCCCAGAGACCATCTGTTTCCATCTAGCCCAGTACCTCCTAACGCTGCTGGAGACAGACGGGGGCACAGCTGGTCTGGACGATGGGGACCTGGCCCCCCCCGCAGCACCCGGCATCTTCGCAGAGGCCTGCAGCAATGAGACCTACGTGGAGGTGGGGCCCCCGTGCCCTGGTCACTGCCTCCCTCTGCTCCGGCCACGCGGGCCTCCTCTCTGTTCTCGCTTCCGCTGCCGCACGCGGCCTATGCTGGTCCCTCGGTCAGGAGCACCCATCTGCACCCATCCCCCTCTGGTTCCTCTATGCCCACCCTCTCTGTTTCCCTGGGGATCCCCAGACAAAGCCAGAACTCCCACGTACCCCAGAAGTTTCCGGCACTCCCGATTCATCTGCCCCTCATTGGGAATGAAGGACTCCACCGAGGGCACATTTGGTCCATACCAATCCCTGCTGGAGGAGCGGTCTGCGGGTACCCTGTAGCGGGCAAACGTGTCTACAAGGGGTATTTCCGCACACTTTGTGGCCCTCTGTGTGCATTGGCCATATGGAGAACCCGGGGCTGAGGACGCCTGGGTCCAGCGCGCCTCTCTTCTAGGTCTGGAATGACTTCATGAACCGCTCTGGGGAGGAGCAGGAACGGGTTCTCCGCTACCTGGAGGATGAGGGCAAGAGCAAGGCACGGAGGAGGGGGCCCGGCCGCGGGGAGGATCGAAGGAGAGGTGCGGGCCTGGACGGGAGGTTGGGGGGACCAGAGGTACGGAGGGTGTACGCCTAGCTGATCCTGTGTGGGCGGGCCAGGAACGGGGAGGAGCCAGGTGTGTGGGCGGTGCTCGGGGCAGAGGAGGGGAGGAGCCAGTGTGTGTGTGTGTGGTGCCCGGGCAGAGGTGGGGAGGGGCCTGGTGTGTGGGCGGGCCAGGGACGGGGAGGAGCCAATGTGTGGGCGGTGCTCGGGGGAAAGGAGGGGAGGAGCCAGTGTGTGGGCGGTGCTCGGGGGAAGAGGAGGGGAGGAGCCAGTGTGTGGGCGGTGCTCGGGGGGAGAGGAGGGGAGGAGCCAGTGTGTGGGTGGTGCCCGGGCAGAGGTGGGGAGGGGCCTGGTGTGTGGGCGGGCCAGGGACGGGGAGGAGCCAGGTGTGTGGGCGGTGCTCGGGGCAGAGGAGGGGAGGAGCCAGTGTGGGGGTGGTGCCCGGGCAGAAGTGGGGAGGGGCCTGGTGTGGGGGCGGGCCAGGGACAGGGAGGAGCCAATGTGTGGGCGGGGCCCTGGGAGAGGAGGGGAGGAGCCAGGTGTGTGGGCGGTGCTCGGGGGAGAGGAGGGGAGGAGCCAGTGTGGGTGGTGCCCGGGCAGAGGTGGGGAGGGGCCTGGTGTGTGGGCGGGCCAGGGACGGGGAGGAGCCAGGTGTGTGGGCGGTGCTCAGGGCAGAGGAGGGGAGGAACCAGTGTGTGGGTGGTGCCCGGGCAGAGGTGGGGAGGGGCCTGGTGTGTGGGCGGGCCAGGGACGGGGAGGAGCCAATGTGTGGGCGGGGCCCGGGGAGAGGAGGGGAGGAGCCAGTGTGTGGGCGGTGCTCGGGGGGAGAGGAGGGGAGGAGCCAGTGTGTGGGTGGTGCCCGGGCAGAGGTGGGGAGGGGCCTGGTGTGTGGGCGGGCCAGGGACGGGGAGGAGCCAATGTGTGGGCGGGGCCCGGGGAGAGGAGGGGAGGAGCCAGTGTGTGGGCGGTGCTCGGGGGGAGAGGAGGGGAGGAGCCAGTGTGGGTGGTGCCCGGGCAGAGGTGGGGAGGGGCCTGGTGTGTGGGCGGGACAGGGACAGGGAGGAGCCATTGTGCGGGCGGGGCCCGGGGGAGAGGAGGGGAGGAGCCAGTGTGTGGGCGGTGCTCGGGGGGAGAGGAGGGGAGGAGCCAGGTGTGTGGGCGGTGCTCGGGGGAGAGGAGGGGAGGAGCCAGTGTGGGGGCGGGTCCCGGAGGAGAGGAGGGGAGGAGCCAGTGCGTGGGTGGTGCCCGGGCAGAGGTGGGGAGGGGCCTGGCGTGTGGGCGGTGCCCAGGGACAAGGGGAGTGATGCCACGTGTGGGCGGTGCCTGGGGGGGAGTGGGGAGGGACCCAGCGAGTGGGCAGTGCTTGGGGGAGACGTGGGGAGGAGCCCTGTGGGGGGGCGTTGCCCGGGGAGGGGAGGAGCCTAGTGTGTGGGCGGTGCCCAGGGACAGGTGTGGAGGAGCCGGTGTGTGGGGCGGGCCAGGGGCTTGCTCTAGACGCTGCCCCAAGCCCAGAACTCTTGCAGAGGACCCAGCCTACACACCCCGTGAGTGCTTCCAGCGCATCAGCCGGCGTCTGAGAACTGTCCTCAAGCGGAGCCGCATCCCCATGGTGAATACCGGGCCAGGCCTCATCTTTTTCCACCTGCCTGTTTTTTTTAATTACCTTTTTTTCCTCACTTTCTCAATTGGTGGTGGTGTCAGGGGTAGTCCGTTACCCAGTGCAGATGGTATTGGAGACAAGGCAGTACACAGGCCAGTGTGATCAGAGTGCAGGAACTGGGCCGGGAATGGGCTTTCCATGAGGGTGGGAGGGGCAGGGGCAATGACAGTGGGTACTGCGGGATGTGTAGGAGTTCACCAGGAGGAGGGCACAGGGGTTCAGAAGCATGGGGATATCTCAGTGCCTGGTATCTTCGGAAAGGGTTATGTAGCTTCATATAGCAGGTCAGAAGCCACGTTTGAACCCAGGGCTTTGGGCTCCAGAGGCTCCCCTGGGCATGGGGTGTAGACAGCTTGGCCCCAGCCTCATAGTTGGCCTCACCCCTAGACCTGTTTCCCCTGCAGGAGACTCTGGAGACCTGGGAGGAGAGGCTGCTGAGGTTTTTCTCTGTGTCTCCCCAGGCCGTGTACACGGCCATGCTGGACAACAGGTGACAGGGTGGGGATGAGCCCAATGTGCCCCTCCAGGGACTGGCTCTGGCTCTCCACCGTTTACCTTCCGTTCCTCTCCAGTTTCGAGAGACTCCTGCTTCACGCCATCTGTCAGTACATGGACCTCATCTCAGCCAGTAAGTGCTGCCGACCCACGGGGCCCCACCTGGCTGATGCACCCTGGGGACACCAAGGCCCGAGTCACAGAGGGCCTGGGTACCGGGGGGGCGGTGCTTCTGGAGGAGGAGGGGCAGCATGAGCAAAGTTCGAGTTCTTTGGAAGCTCCCTGTGCGTCTGGCTCCATGCTGGGTGCAAGGTTGTTTAGCTGCAGCTCTCCCTGCAGCCCTCCTCCACCGTGCCGCCCAGGTGACTTCGGCGAGTCCCCCTCCTGGGGCCTGTGTCTCCGCTTTTACCACGGGGGTGTTCTCAGGACACAGTGCCCCAGGGAGAGTCCTCACTGCCTCTGGGTGCGCCCTCCTGCCCGGAGTTGCTGAGGTGACGGTTTCCATGGCAACTCAGGGACGGCCCCTCCCACGCTCCCTTCCCTTTGTTCCCACAGACTCGGGACCGAGGGGCTGGGCTGGGGGTGCTACCCCGTCCTGGGGTGCTTCCCCGCAGGAGTTGGGCCACGGCCCGGACACGGAGGAGGAGGAGGGGCCCTGGCAAGATGGGAGGAGGGGAGATGGAATGAGCTCGGGTGTGCATGGCCGGTTCAGGTTCGGGAGTGAAGGGCGGTGGGGCGGGTGGGGGTTGGGCCACTCGAGCCCTGATGCGGAAGCAGCCCCCCCCCCCCGCCACCCCCCGAGAGGGCAGGGATGGAGGCGGTGACCTCGTGGGCCCTTCCCCCATGCTGTCCTCATCGTTGCGCCCCCTGCCCCTCACAGGTGCGGACCTGGAGGGCAAGAGGCAGATGAAAGTCAGCAACCGCCACCTGGACTTCCTGCCACCGGGACTGCTCCTGTCCGCGTATCTGGAGCAGCGCAGCTGATGGCCGCCCCCCCCTCCCCCGCCCCCGGCCTCCCCTCCCCCAGGCCTCCCGTGCCATTCGCTAAAGTATCTTTATTATTTGGAGGATTTGTCCCTGCAGACGTGCTCTACCCCTGGGGGGGGGGCTATCACTCTGACTCCTTCCCAGCCCGCCTCTCCCAGATAAACGCGAGGCCCTGGCCCCCCACGCCGGACTGTCCTGGCCTTGCAGCTCCCCGCTCCGGGACTTGAGTTTGAGCGAGGAGACCCGGCCTGGTCACTTCCGTGTTCCTTCTTCGTTCAGCTTTTTCGGCCCCGTCTGAAACTTAAGCAAGGAGCGACAGGCTGGGTTTTTATCACTTTTAATGAATTTGGCATGATTTGTTGTAGATTTTTAAATTTCCCTTTTGGGAAGAAAAACCAAAAACTTGCCCCAACTGATAAATCGGGGGACTTTGTTCCAGTCCCTGTTTGATCCTCCCCCATCCCCCAGCTTTTGGCTTGGATGTGGGGGAGGGGGGGGCCTGGGGCTCCGCCCCGTTTCCAGGCGTGTTCTGTCGTGTGCGCCTGCGCGTGTGCCCCACGCCCTAGGACAGGGGCTGCATCTTAGAGGCTGGTCTTGCCACCCTTTTGGAACATGTTTGTCCTCCACGGGTGGCTTTTGGTGGCTCTTGGGGCCCCATTTGCTCTACACCCCTCCTCCCTTCATCCTGCGGGATCAGGACTTCTTCCAGCCAGAAGCCTCTGCCCTAGGACTGCCCCATTCCCCTGTCCGTGTCCCTTTGCCCTCCCCCTAGCCTAGCTCTGGCCTGTTGCCTTGGGCTGACCTCTCACTGGCCACCCTGGCATGTCCCACAAGAGCAGGGCTGGGGGACCCTCCCGTGTGTGTGTGTGTGTGTGTGTGTGTGTGTGTGTGTCTAGTTGTGCTTTGGGAAAAGTGGAGAGTTCAATAAATTTCTGGTGCTCTGCTCTCTGGTCTCCAGCTGTGGGGCTTTCCTTGGGGGTATGGCTGGGGGGGGGGGCCGGTGCACAGAGGTGCTCAGGATGTGTGGAGTCTCAGTCGCTGAGGGCCGAAGGCCTGGGGATGAAGCCTTACACTGAGGAGGCGTGTAGGGAGAGGCCGCTGGTTCTGCCGCCTGGCTCGTGCCCTTCCCAGGTGCCCACGTTCCAACCCCAGCTCCACCATTTCCCAGCCGCCCACCGTCCAAAAAGTCACTTGTGTGATCGTCCTGGGGTGGCCAGGACAAAGTACCCCAGCTGTGGCTTAAAACCACAGGAATTTCTTGTCTCCCAGTCCTGGAAGCCGGAGTCGAAACCCAACCTGTGGCAGGGCTGTGAAGCTCCAGGGGAGGGGCCTTCTTGCCTCTTCGAGCTTCTGGGGGTCCCTGGCATTCCTTGGCCTGTGGCCACCTCGTTCCAGCCCCTGCCTGCGTCTTCACGTGGCCTCCCTGTGTGTGTCCGGGATTGGCCCAGTGTCCTGCAGGATGAACCCAGCGGGGGGTTCAGACGCTGAGGGAAGCGTCTCGCTGGTGCCATCACATTGGGGGCCCCGCTGCCCACGAGGCTCCTCACTGCTGACATCGAGCCTGGTCTCCCGGCCGGGGGTGCCGGTGGGGCTCCGCACTGGGAAGCTCCTTCCCCGCCGCACTATCCTGGCCGGAAGGCGTTAGTGCGTGCCCCCCACACAGAGGACTGGGGGCTGGGAACCACCTCCCTGAGGACAGAAGATCTATGTTAATTATTGAGAATGCCGCAGGGACATTTGTCTCCTCTCCCTCAGGCGTTCACTTATGCAACCATTTGGGACGCATGAAGATTTACTTTCTAGCTCGACTGGCCATCCGGTGTTATTCTGGTCACGGTCCAGGTTTGGCCCTCGCAGCCTTGGGTCTCTCTGAGGCACCCCCGTCGTTGTGGGGTTTTTATACATGAGCCCCGGGACCCCCGTCGTTGTCACTTTGAGCCGCGGGAGGCTCCAGCTAGGCCTGTGTGTTTCTGCACGGAGCCTGGTTCCTTCTCTCGGGCCGGGTCCGGGCGCTTGGGTGTGCGGGGGCCCGTTTAACACGCATCCTAAGAGTTTTAAGGGCAGACGCTAAATCGCGGAAGTCCACGTGGCTGGCATGGACGCCGGAGGCCCGGGGTCCCAGAGGGTGCAGCCACTTGCACGAGGAGCCTTTCCCCCTGCCCGCGGGGTGCCCCGGCCGGGCCAGGCCCGAAGCCTCCAGCCCTCCCCTGCAGCCCGCGGGAGGACCCGAAAATCGGGGAAGGGCCTGTGAAGGGAGAGTCGCTTCACCTGTGGAGCCTCAGTTTCCCCGCTCGGAAGAGCCCGGAGTAGAGCAGCAAAATATGGAACGCTTCACGAATTTGCGTGTCATCCTTGCGCAGGGGCCATGCTAATCTTCTCTGTATCGTTCCAATTTTAGTATATGTGCTGCCGAAGCGAGCACAAACGTGCGGCCCAGCACAAGGATATTTATAGTGCCCAAAGAAAATGTCTTTACACAAAGGGTGAATTCTTTTAAAAGGAGTCAGCGATCCATCTTTCCCCTAGATTCCTACAATATATAGTGCGATCAAATGCGATCACTCACTGAAACTGAGAAAGTGTTCATTGTTCCACCAAATATAACTCAGGTGGCTGCTGGGACGCTGTAAAGTCCCATATGCAAATATCCCGGAAGAGGGGCGGAGTCGCCGCCGTCCCAGAAGCCTCTGGGAAGCGGCCGCGCTGCGCGGGCGACTCGTTGGTCCCGGGGAAGATGGCGGCGCCGGAACCGGGGAGCTAGAGAGACTCGGGGCCGCGGCCGCCTGCTCAGCTTGGCTCCTGGGCCGGCCTGGTGAGCGCGGGGCTTCGGGGCCCGCAGGGGACAGCCAGCGTCCGCTCGGCGCCCGCGGCCGGGGGAGGGTGGGAACGCAGCCCGGAGGAGGCGGGGACCCGCGGGCCCGGGGCGGGGCCTGCGGGGTCAGAGGGGGCCGGGCGCGCGGCTGGCCGGGGTCGCTGGGCGGGGTCTGGGGGGTTGTGGCGGAAACTTGCGTGGAGCCGGGGACTAACTGGGGGGTCTGGCCCGGGCTGGGGGTGGGGCTCGAGGATAACGGGGGATTTGGCGGTGGGACCAGGAGGGCCCCGTGAACACCTGGCAGGTGAAGGGTTTGGGGTCCCTGGGGTGGAGTCTGAGAGCTTAGGCCGGGCTCGGGGGCTCAAGGAGGAAACTGGGAGGGGATTCTGGAAAGGAAAGATTGTAGGGGATGGGGACTGGGGCTTTGAGGGCAGAACTTAAAAGACTTGCGGGGGGCTTGTGGGAGGGGCCTTGGTGTCCCTGGTCTGGGCTCGAAGACGTAGCGGGACCTGGGGGTCATGACTCAGAGAAAGGGAGCTGACGGCGCTTCTGTGAAAGAAGGAGTAACCTGTAATCGGTGCCTGCGCGTAGAGCATTGTCATTGTTGGGCTCAGCAAGTCCCGCCTGGGGCACGACTCTCTGCCTCCGCTGGATGGGGTCTCCTAGCTCTTCCCCCAGGATGGACCCAGGCCCGACCCCTGCATGCGCTTCCCACTGCCTTTATTGCTGCCTACGGGGACCAGTGCACTCCCCTCCGCCCCACCCCTGGTGGTGCACTCCAGCCCGCCGGAGGGGTCCTGCGCAAATGTAAATAGTTCATCGCCCTCCCCGGGCTCCCCCCCACCCCACTAGGGTGAAGGCCTCCAGCGCCCCCCCCCCACCCACCCTCATCACCTCTGGCCCCCTTTCCCTTCACTCATCTGCTCTAGCTGCCTGGGCTGCTTGGCCACTCCTTGAACACCCCAGGCTCCGTCCAGCCTCTGGGCCTTTGCGTTTGCTGTCCCCTCCACCTTCCCCCAGACGTCGTGTGTCTTGCTCCCTCACACCTCTGCTTTGATGTTGTCTCCCTGACGAGACCTCCCCGTCCCCCTGTTTAAAATTCAGCTTCAATCACACAGCACATGAGACCCAAGGGCAGGGAATCGTAGAGAATCGGTTGGGTTCCTTTCATTCCCTGTGGGAACCGGGTGTCCAGTGTGGAGCTCGGCATCCTGCAGGCACTCAGTGAATGTCACTGATGAGCCAGTCTCCCCCCCCCCCCCCAGCCCCAGGAGCTGGTGACTGTCCTCAGGGTGTGACCTGTGGCCTGTGGGCACAATGGATCTGGCTTACGTCTGCGAGTGGGAGAGATGGCCCAAGAGTACCCACTGTCCGTCGGTGCCTCTGGCCTGTGCCTGGTCCTGCCGTAACCTCATTGCCTTCACCACCGACCTTCGAAATGACGACCAAGGTGTGTGCCTCCTTGACCCCAGCCCCGCTCCTGTGTGTCCCTGTGGGGGAACTTTGGGTCTCCAGGCCTGCCTGGGAGCTGCCCCTCACCCATGTGGGCCCTCTCAGGGTTTTCTCATCCATAACGGGGTAGTGAGGACGCCAGGCTCGCAGGTGTGCAGAGGCCAGATGCTGTGCTCCCTATACCCGGTGCTGGAATCACCCCCGAGGGATGAAATGGGGCAAGGGAGCGGGGTCCACTAAGGCTTCCAGACCGTCCATGTTACTATCTTGCATTTGAAAACGTCTAAGGTACTTAGTTGGGGGCTGTTTTCCCTTTACTGTCTGGGTAATACGTATTAGGAAAAAAACAGAAAAGCAGAGAAATTTAAAGGGGAAGAGACCGTGGAGAGATGCCCATCATTAGCCTTTGGGGATCATTTTCTCCCTGTTCTATTTTCTGTGTCTCTTGTAAAAACACCGTGGCCAGGTTCAGGCCTGCTTCGGTTTCCAAGGGAACACAGAAGCCTCTTCCTCCATAGCACCTGTGTGGAGGCTGTCTGTGTGGTCAGCAGCAGACGCCCCTGACTCCCCCGTGGGTGGCATGGTCGCTGGATTCATCCCTGACCCCTCCCGGGGTTGTCGTAGCTTCCTGGTTGTTACCGCTGCTGTGCTGTGTGCTGTCCCCGCAGACCTCACCCGCATGATCCACATCCTGGATACGGAACACCCCTGGGATGTGCACTCCGTCAACTCAGAGCACAGCGAGGCCATCACCTGCCTGGAGTGGGACCAGTCAGGTGAGGCCCGGCCTGGGCATGGGTGGTTCTACAAGACTGAGGGGGATAGCGATGCTCTCCCTTGATCCTGAATCTCAGGGTAACACACTCTGTCTCTTCCTGGTCACGTCCCCAGAGTTCACAGCTGGGACTCGAACCCTCAATCTGTTACAATTGTCACATCCCCGCGAACACACCTTATGCCACTCCCCTGCTCAGCCTCCACCAGCTTGCTCCTCCCAGGCCCTGAACGCACTGGAATCGCTGCCCCTGTGCACCCTGAGGGTTTGCAGTGTGGATTTGTGGTCCACAGGCTCCCGGCTCCTGTCGGCTGATGCTGACGGGCAGATCAAGTGCTGGAGCATGGCCGACCACCTGGCCAACAGCTGGGAGAGCTCTGTGGGCAGCTTGGTGGAGGGGGACCCCATCGTGGCGCTGTCCTGGCTGCACAATGGGGTGAAGCTGGCGTTGCACGTGGAAAAGGTGGGTGTTCACCCGAGCAAGCCGGTGCCATTGCAGTAGGTGAGACCGTGCACCCTGCCTGTCCCCCCGCCATCTGGCTCCTCCTCTCCCGCCACCAGCACTCTTTGGTTTTTCTAGTCCAGGCCCAACTCGCCCGATTCATGCCTTCAATCAGGCTGTCAGCACCTGTGTTTTCTGTGAGCCCCCATTTAACTGATGGCTGCTGTCCTTAATGAACCTTCCATTCAGCTGGTGGCTGGTATCCTCAGTGAACCGTTCATTTAACTGACAGCTGTTCTCAGAATCCAGTGCACCCCAGAATTCCTCTTTCTGCACCCCGAGGGGGGGTTGTCAGGTCACAAAGGGCAGACCCCTAAAGTCTGGGCAGGCCATCTGTTGCTGACGTCCTCAGCTGGGTCCAGCATCGGCAGTAAGCAGACCCCGTGCTCCCTTCTCCCCCCACAGTCGGGCGCCTCCAGCTTCGGCGAGAAGTTCTCCCGCGTCAAATTCTCGCCGTCCCTCACGCTGTTCGGCGGCAAGCCAATGGAGGGCTGGATCGCGGTGACGGTCAGCGGCCTGGTCACCGTGTCCCTGCTCAAGCCCAGCGGGCAGGTGCTGACGTCAACAGAGAGTCTGTGCCGGCTGCGCGGCCGCGTGGCCCTGGCGGACATCGCCTTCACGGGCGGCGGCAACATCGTGGTGGCCACCGCGGACGGCAGCAGCGCCTCCCCCGTGCAGTTCTACAAGGTGTGCGTGAGCGTGGTCAGCGAGAAGTGCCGCATCGACACCGAGATCCTGCCCTCGCTGTTCATGCGCTGCACCACCGACCTCAACCGCAAGGACAAGTTCCCCGCCATCACCCACCTCAAGTTCCTGGCCCGTGACATGTCAGAGCAGGTGAGTCCTGCCCCGGGCCCGCTCCCCTGGCCGCACGCTCCTCCCCGCGAGTTCTGGGGTCCGGGGTCGGACGTGGGGCTAACACCCCCCCCCCGGGGCCCCAGGGAGCCCCGTGTCCCCCTCTTCTGGCTTCCCGAGGCGCCCCATCCTGGGCTCGCGGCCCCTCCTCATCCCCACGGCCAGCAGCGTGGGGTCCGCCCGGCTCTCTGCCTCTGACCCTTCGCCCCACCCTCGTGGGGACCTCGTGAGGACGCTGGGCCCCACAGCCTGCGGGTCCCGGGACCAGGACGGGGACGTCTCTGGGGCAGTTGTCCAGCGGTCACCCCGGGTTCCAGTGTAAGGCCCCGGCTTCGTGAAGCTTCCCCCTTGCTCTCCCCTGGGGGAAATCCGCCATTCCGGCTCCACACTCCTGACCAGCGGCCGCCTCCGCAGGTGCTCCTGTGTGCGTCCAGCCAGACGAGCAGCATCGTGGAATGTTGGTCTCTGCGGAAGGAGGGGCTTCCCGTGAACAACGTCTTCCAGCAGATCTCGCCTGTGGGTGAGTCTCCCCGTTCCCGGGGCAGCGTGAGGGAGCTGCTCCGAGCAGCCAGGCCGTGTCAGCCTGCCCCACCCTCTTCACCCCTGCCGATGCAGCCTCTTCGCTCCTGTCCCAGACAGCCACCTGACCCGGGGCTCAGAGAGGCGAGGTCCTACCCGGTCATCCCACGGGCGGGTCGCCTGACTGCCTCACTCTCACACCTCCTGCGGGGAGCATGTGCCTGCTTGAGGGAGCTGTGGTGCAAAGGTCCTGGGGCGTGAGGCAGGAGCTAGAGCGGGCTGAGCGAAGGGGAGCAAGCAGGCGGTGCGGCAGGGCTGGGGGTACACACGGTCCCCTGGGCCACAGAGGGCACTTAATCCTAAAAACAGAACCCTCCAGAAACCCTGGTTTACGGTGAGGAAACAGACCCAGAGGGGTGACGGACTTTCCCCAGGACGTACCCAATGGCTCACCTCCCCCTCCCCTGTCCCTGCACTCAATGTGGAGCCCCCGGTGGCTCCAGATGGTGCCAGCCTCCCTGAAGACCGTGCCCACTCCCCCCGACAGAGCTCGGGACGTGCTGGCCCAGCCTTTAATGACTGCGAAGTCGGAAAAGCCACTTGATTTTCACCGCCGGAGCTCAGAGGGGATGAAGGCCCCCCGGGGCCCACAAATAGCATTTGCAGCTGATGAGAGCAGGGCTCTCTGCTGATTAGCGCTAATGGACCCTGGAGCGGTTCGCTGCTCGGGAGGGTGCTAAGCGGGAACTACGAATGAAGCCATGTCAAGAGGCCCCGCAGCTCCTGCCCCCCCACGGGGGCCATGGGGTGGTTACAGAAGCTGCCCGCTGCGGGGGCCCAGTGGTTAGCACGGAGCACCTTCCCCGGACCCCGCGTCCTGAGTGAGCTCGTCGCTGGCGGCCGGCATGACCGTGTGTGGCGGGCAGGGCCACACAGGTCTGCACGGTCCCTATGCCCCAGTGCAGTGGGTGACCAGCCCCAGGGCCAGCCTGGCCACAGCCATCGCGTAGCATTTGTGCAGTGCTCGGTGTGACCACTGGCCCGCGGGTGCTGTCTGGACGTCATCCTTGTTAGATGCGAAATTACACTCTGGCCTCAGGCAGTCTCAGTGCTCCCTGGGCCTCAGTTTCCCCTGGGGGGCTCGGGTCTGCGGCAGGTTTATGAGCTGTGGCAAGCCGTTCAGAGCCGAGCTCTCGAGACAGGTGGGCGGCTGGGAGACGCTGTTTGACGGTTGGTTGTGCCGTGTAACAACCAGCTCAACTTGGCTCACAGCCGTGGCCCCGCGCGGCTCTGGGGGGGGCGCCGCCTCCGCCGCTCCTCCCTGGTTTGTGTGCCTGCCGTCACCTTCCGGCAGCGTGGGCCGTGCACCTGATCTCCCCCCATGGCCGCGTGTCCCTGCAGGCTTGCCCAGGCACGTCCCGGCAAATCCACCCTGTGTCTCCTCTTGCATCATGTTGGCCCGCGCCCTCTAGCCACGCCGGGACGCCCGGAAAGCACTCTGCCTGTTGCCGGGGGGTGTGGGTGCAGGGGCGCGGATCTGTGGCCCCTTGACCGTCCAGCTCAAGCCTTAGCAGGCGGGCCGAGCTGGGCTCCGCCCAGGACCTGTCCCGTCACCGGAAGACGCGCCGCGAGCTGGCTGTGTCGCCAGGGCTTGTGGTGGCCGGGAGCGGGGTGCACCCTGCTTCTCTGCTCCAGCCTCAGCCGGGGTCACGGCGGCCTCCCTCCCACTGCCTGTGGCCTCCTGGTCGGGCGAGGTCCCAGGGCAGGACTGGTGGCCCACATGTGTCACGTGCCTGCCGTGGACCCTTCCGCTGCCTGGGCTATGGAGTGCTTTGAGGGACGGAGCGGGGCCGGGTCCCCAGCGCAGGGCCGGAGACGGGGGTGCTGGGGCGGCCGTGCCTGGCGTCCCCGGCGGGGGTCTGCCGTGTGGCATTTCTCATTCTGTTGTTGTTTTCCCGTTCCCCCGGCCCCCTTTTCAGTTGGTGACAAACAGCCCATGATTCTCAAGTGGCGGATCCTGTCGGCCACCAACGACCTGGACCGCGTGTCTGCCGTGGCGCTGCCTAAGCTGCCCATCTCGCTCACCAACACTGACCTGAAGGTGGCCAGCGACACCCAGTTCTACCCCGGCCTCGGTACAGCTGGCGCGAGCCCCTGGGGGCGGTGGGCTCTGAGCCCGGGGCTCAAGTCTTAGGGCCGTGGGGCCCGCCCCTGTCCGCCAGGCGGCCCCGCTTCCGGGATCCCACACGCTCCCAGGCCGTGAGAGTGGCTAACGGAACACTGCGTGCATAAAGGGCTGTTAGCGACCAGTAAGGACGAGGTTGGGAACTTGGGGCGGACTTTTTAGGTAGGCAGCGCTCTGTTATGGCGCCTCAGGTGTCGGTCCTGGGCTCAGTTGCAGGTGTCCCTGACCTCAGGTGAGTCAGGACTCAACGTGAGCCCTAACCCTGCCGCCCACTGGTCGTGGGGGTTAGGCCTCCCCACCCCCCATCCTCCCCTCGAGGCCCCTGTGTGCTCCTGGGCCCCGGGGCCTTTGCATTCACCGTCCCCTCCCACCGTCTCCCTGGAAGGGACCCGTTTGCTCCCGTCAGCCACACCTTGGGGAGGAGGTGGGGCGTAGCCCGAACCTGGGGCTGTTGGCAAAGGATGCGGGGAAAGCGGCTGGCTGTGGGGGACGGCTGGTGGGCTGTGGGTGGCCTGGGGCCACGCCTCTCCCCTGGGCGGGCCCCCAGGCGGCTGAGCGGCCTGTGCTCTGGCCTGTAGGGCTGGCCCTGGCCTTTCACGACGGCAGCGTCCACATCGTGCACCGGCTGTCGCTGCAGAGCATGGCCGTCTTCTACAGTTCTGCGGCCCCGCGCTCCGCGGACGAGCCGGCCATCAAGCGCCCGCGGACCACCGGCCCCGCCGTCCACTTCAAGGCCATGCAGCTCTCCTGGACGTCTCTGGCCCTGGTCGGCATCGACAACCACGGGAAGGTAAGCTTCAGAGCCGCCTCCCTGCTGCTCCCCGGCCCGAGGCCGTCGCCTCTGAGGTCTAATCAAAGCTCCTGCGGCGTGGTCTGTGGCGCCTAGTAGGTGCTCGGCAGGAGCCGTTGGGGTGGTTGCTGTTCACGTAGGATTTCTGGAATCAAGTGCGGTGAAGCACGTAAGCGTAAGGGTAGCGGGTGCTCAGCGGGTGTCCTTGTTCCCGGAGGGACTTGGCCTCGGCCTGGAGGAAGGGGGCCTGGAGGAAGGGGCGAGCTGTGTGCGCTCACCCTGTGGCCGTGCCCGCCCATCCCCCCGCCTCCCGTGCTGACTAGGAAACCGGCTTCTGCATTCACGTTGCGACTCCTGACTCGTGAGCGAATCCCTTGCTCGTTTGCTCCGCCGTTGGGGTCTCCAGGAGACGGGCCTGGCCTGGCGTGAGGCGTTCCGCTTCTGGAGAACAGGGTCTGTGTCTCTGCGGAGACCCCCGTGGCCCTCGAGTGGGTCCGCGCCGGCCACGCAGCTTGGTGACAGGCCGGTCCCCCAGAAGCCCCGGGCGGGTGTGACGGGGCCTCGGAGGTGCCGCCGCAGCGCAGACACAGCGCGTGCGGCCTCCCCACCCCCTGGCCGGCGGGACGGCCCGGGGAGGGGGTGCGGGGTCCCGCAGCGCTCCCCGCCCCGTCCTCCCCTGCAGCTGAGCATGCTTCGCATCTCGCCCTCCATGGGCCACGCGCTGGACGTGAGCCTGGCCCTGCGGCACTTGCTCTTCCTGCTGGAGTACTGCATGGTGACCGGCTACGACTGGTGGGACACCCTCCTGCACGTGCAGCCCGCCATGGTGCAGAGCCTGGTGGAGAGGCTGCACGAGGAGTACACGCGCCAGAACGCGGCCCTGCAGCAGGTGGAGGGCCTCTTTGGGGGGGGGCGCCCCTCGCCCTTGCCTCCCCGCCCCGCCCCTCGCCCTTGCCTCCCCGCCCCGCCCCTCGCCCTTGCTGCCCCGCCCCGCGGGGGGGGGAGGGGGAGGGCGCCGCTTCCGGGCCCCTCGGGGGCCGCCCGCTCACGCCACCTGCCCGCCCAGGTCCTGTCCACCCGGATCCTGGCCATGAAGGCCTCGCTGTGCAAGCTGTCGCCCTGCACGGTGGCCCGCGTGTGCGACTACCACGCCAAGCTCTTCCTCGTGGCCGTCAGCTCCACGCTCAAGTCCCTCCTGCGCCCACACTTCCTCAACACGCCCGACAAGAGCCCCGGTGACCGGCTGACCGAGGTCTGCGCCAAGATCACGGACGCCGGTGGGTGCCGCCCCGGCCCCCACCGGGCTCGCCCCAGGGGAGCATCGGCCGGGCCAGGCTGGGGGGGGGGGGGGGCGGGGCCGCAGAGGGGCCGCAGAGGGGCCGCTCTGACCCAGGGCCCGGCTCTCGCAGTGGGTGCTGCCGGGCGTCGGCGCGGCCCCCGGGTGCGTGAACCGTGAGGCCGGGGGGCGCCTGACCTCCCGTCTCCTCCCAGACATAGACAAGGTCATGATCAACCTCAAGACGGAAGAGTTCGTCCTGGACATGAACACGCTGCAGGCGCTCCAGCAGCTGCTGCAGTGGGTGGGCGACTTCGTGCTCTACTTGCTGGCCAGTCTGCCCAACCAGGTGCGGCCCCTCCCCCCAGCCCGCCTCCACGGTCCCGGCTGCGCTGCCGCCGGAGCCAGCGGGCCGCGTCCCCGCCCCCGCACGCATTACGTGCCGGGGGGTGGGGGGTGGGGGGTGGGGGGGGACCGCCTCCCCTCCCCTGCTGGCACTGCGTGGCGTCCAGGAGCCGGAGCCGTCCGTTGCGCGTCAGAAAAGCCGGGGGCCGGTGCCCGGGGCTCCCCCGGCCTGTGCGAGGGAAGCCGGCCCATCTCCCCGCACACCGGGGTCCTAGGATAGGATGCCGCACGCGCTTAGGCCTGTGGCCCGGGTGCCTCCCCCACAGGGCTCCCCGCTGCGGCCGGGACACAGCTTCCTGCGGGACGGCACCTCGCTGGGCATGCTGCGGGAGCTGATGGTCGTCATCCGGATCTGGGGCCTGCTAAAGCCCAGCTGCTTGCCCGTGTACACGGCCACCTCAGACACCCAAGACAGCATGTCCCTGCTCTTTCGCCTGCTCACCAAGCTCTGGATCTGCTGTAAGACGCCGGCCCTCGGCTCTCGTCCCCCCATCAAAACACGAGTCCTGGCCGAGACGCCCCACTCCCCCAGGGCAGGCTCCCCCAGCTTGAACGGTCGTGGTCCCCAGCGCCCAGCACGGGTGCTCGCTAGACGTCTGCGCCCGTTTGCTTGTCTTGTGTCACCGGGTCGCGTGTTTGCGGCAGGCCCTGTTCTCGGAAGGACGCCCCGCGCTGCCCGTGTACTCGTTAAGCGAATAAGTGGGTCCTGACGCTCGGGAGGTCAGGGTAGAGCTGGGGCCTGAGCCCGGGACCGCTGCTCCGAGCTCCAAGGAGGCCTCGGTGCCCCGCTCCGGGCAGGGCCGCCCAGCGCAGCACCCCCACGGTCCCCTCCCCGCAGGCCGTGACGAGGGCCCCACGAGCGAGCCGGACGAGGCGCTCGTCGACGAGTGCTGCCTGCTGCCCAGCCAGCTGCTCATTCCCAGCCTGGACTGGCTGCCCGTCAGCGACGGCCTCGTCAGCCGCCTGCAGCCCAAGCAGCCTCTGCGCCTGCAGTTCGGCAGGGCCCCCGCCCTGCCTGCCTGCGCCGCCGTGCAGCCCGACGGCCTCAGCAGGTGTGTGCCCGGCTCCGCCTCGCCCCCTGCGCGTGCGCCCTGCTGGTGCCGCCTTCGGGGCTCCGCCCCGCTCGGTCCCCGACTCCCCCGCCGCCTTTCTCCATCCTTGCGCTCGGCCGTGTCCTGCCCTCCGTCTGGCGCGTCACCCTTGCGTGGAGTGCCGTGTGCTTGACCTCGAGGACTCGGGCTGCGGCCTCTGCCCCCGTAAGGGGGCAGTCACCCTAGCGTAGACTCCCGTGTGAGCCCTCGCTGCGCAGCAGCACCGCGGGGCAGGGGTTTGTCCCCACTTTTCAGGCGACAGAGGTGCGGTCACTGACCCCAGGTCGCACAAGGTGCTTCCCCGTTTTGGACGCTCACGTGGTGAAGAGAGACCCGCGAATCCTCCGCGAGGTCCGTTACTTTGGGTGGAAATTTCAGAAATCGCAGATGAGCCAAAGGGGGAAAGTCAGCACCCGGGGGCCCCCTTTGGGTGTAATGCTTCGGGCATTCCTTCTTGTGTTGCCGTGGGAGGGACCGCCTGACTCATTTGGGTTTGGGTTTCGGGAAAAACTTTAAGAGAAGAGGAGGTCGATCACAATGAGATTTAAAATGTGTTGTTTTGGAAACATTCAAATGCAGTTCTCGGCCCCTCCCCGCGGGTTCTCGGTGGCTTCCAGAGCTTTCTGGCGCCGTTGAGTGTGCGGGCAGAGGGCACGCGTCAGAGATGACCCGTGTCTGGTGTGTGTGCGCCTCACGTGTCCCCTCTCGTCCGCCAGGGCGCCGGGCCAGCCCAAGATCGACCACCTGCGAAGGCTGCACCTGGGAGCCTACCCCACGGAGGAGTGCAAGGCCTGTACCCGGTGAGCGCCCGCCCTCAGCCCTGCCCCGGGGCCGGTGGCTTCCCGCCACGAGCCTGTCTCCCTGCCTGTGAACACGGGTCGTGGGAGCGCCTCCCAGCGAGGGCCGCGGCCGCCTTGGGGGGTCCTGAGCACCCTCTCCTGGGGCATCGGTGGCGAGCTGTGCCCGCAGCCCGAGCCTGCCCCGGGGGAGCTCTCCGTCACCCGGCGGGTGCGGAAACGAAGGCCGGGCGCTTTGCAGACGCAGCCCCACTTGCCGCCACACAACCCCGGGACCGGGAGCAGGTTCTGGCGCTCAGGGTCACGCTGCCGGGGAGCGGCCAGGCCGGGACTCGAAAAGCCCACACCCGTGGCCACTCACGGGGCTGAGCCGGGACGCAGAGGTGTGGCGGAGCCAGCTCGGTGTCGGCCGGCTCCGGGAACGGCGCTCTGGCGGGGGGGGGGGGGGGGGTGCAGCACGTGCAGAGGCCCAGCAGCAGGGCTGAGGGCAGGCCCCACCCCACCCCCGCGCCTCACCCTGCCGGCTCTGCCCCCAGGTGTGGCTGCGTCACCATGCTCAGGTCACCCAATAAGACTACGGCCGTCAAGCAGTGGGAACAGCGCTGGATCAAGAATTGCCTGTGCGGGGGGCTCTGGCGGCGGGTGCCCCTCAGCTACCCCTGACCGGGGGGCCCTAGGCCCTCTCGGCGACAGAACGTTCCACACACCCCCGGCCTTCATCGGGTACATCGAGAAACGGGCATCCTTGAAGCACGGCCTTCCGGGCCTTATCGGCCAAGGTCGTGTCCCGTCAACGGACGGGGCAGGGGTGGACGCGGCCTGAAGCCGCGAGTTGGTGCCTGTCGGCCCAGCTGGGACTGCTTTCTGTCCCTCGGAGCCTAGCGGTGGTTCCAGGAGGAGGGCCGGCCCCCTGTCCACGTGCCCCAGGTGGCCACCGAGACAGACCTGTGGGTCTCACGGCCTCATGTGCTGCCCTCCCTGGACCCCCAGCGGCCCCTCCGGAGGCCCCAGGTCCTGGCTCGGAGGGTCCAGGGTGGCCCGGGGTCTCTGTTCTTTAGAACGTGCCCCGTGAACTTGTCCAGTGTCTGGGTGGGTACTGCCCATGACACCTGCCTCAGTGTCCTCCCTGTTCCTGCCCGTGCGTCCGCATGGTTCTGACGTCAGCAGGCCCAATAAATGTCCTGCCAGGTCGCAGGTGTCCTGTCCCTGCTAAGGGTGCTCTCCTCCCCTGGGCTCCCGTGTCCGGTGACTCTCTTGCTCTGTCAGCATTTATCGAGCACCTAGTGTATGCCAGTCACCGAGGTTCCTGCACGGGGCAGCAGGCCCGGCACCGGTGGGCGATGGGCAGGTCTCTCTCCTTTTTCCTTGCCTCCCTCTAGCCTCCCCGCTGCAGGCCCTGAGCTGCTCCCGCCCCTGGGCTTCTGGGAGCTCAGGTCTGGTCCCCAGGGGGTCCCGCCTTCTGCCAACGAGCACTTTCCCAATCACGTCCGGCTTATGTCCTGCTCCCCAGGCCTCCGGACGCGGCGCCCTGCCTGTGGAGTGCTAATGGCTTCTCTGGTTTTCTTGCTGGAAGGTGCAGGGAGGGTGGGGCGGGTGGATGCCCCGCGGGGGTCAGACCCTGCACCTGTGCTTGTAGGGCTCGCCGGGCAGTGGGGGCTCAGAGCCCCTTACCGAGGCCCGGGCCGTGTTGCCCGGAGGGCCTATTGTCTGAGCCGTGGGCCTTGGTGGTGGGCACGTGGTGGGGGCGGACAAGGGCAGGGAGCTGGCCCTTGGCTGGGCCTCTGCCAGCCGCCTCGCCTCCCACCCTACTGGTCACCACTGCCTGGTGCCCCTTTAGTGACACGGGGACCCCGAGGGCAGCCCCCCCCCGGTTGAGTGGTCACTGCTGACAGAGCCATCTGTGAGCCGGTGGAGGGGAGGCTCTGTGTAAATTGCTCATCTAACTGAGGTGTAGGCGGAGAGCAGGGGAGAGGCCTCTCCTCCGTGGGGATCCGCTTCGGGGGCCCTTTCCCCCCGACCGTGCCCACACCACTGCTGTGCCGTCTGCGCGGCTGAGGTGGGGGTCGCCTGTCGTGGCGTCCCTGCACCCCTCTCGGGCCCCCACGCCGTGCTGCCCACGTCCCTCATGAGGCCTCCAGCCACCCCGCCAGTGCTGTCAGCCGTCTGCGTTGGGACAAAGGGCCCGTTGTCCTGCACCCCTGTTTCACCTGCTTCAGGTTAACTTGTGGTTTTAGGACACGGACACGACTCACCCCCACGGGTGACACGTGGGGTCCGCGCCCCCCGCCTCGGGTCTGGGTGGGCTCACGCCTGCGTCCAGCCCTGCGCAGAAGTGGTGCGTGTGACCCCCGAGCGGTTGGAAGTGGCCTTGCTCCCGGCCCCCCACCCCCACCCGGAGCCTGTGCCTCCCTGCCGTGAGTACGCCGCCCCGCTGTGCCGTCCGCTTCCGGACCCGCAGAAGCTGAGCACGGTGACCCCGGGGGTGGCTCTCTGTCCCCAGGTTTGGGGTGGACGAGAACAGCCCGCGAACCGGGATGAGCACGGTCGCGTGGGTGCGCCCGGCCGTCCCGGTGGCCAGTCCCCCGTGGGCCCTGCCAAGCCCTGGATGAGCTCGCCAGGTGGGTTAGGTCAGCAAGGTCCCGCGTTCCCGTCCTGTGCCCGCCAGGGGTTACCATGACACCCGCGTGTCCCCACAGCGCCTGCCTCTGGGGTCAACAGCAAGGCCCTGTTCTAGTTAGTACGTGAAGACGGCTCAGTCCGGCCGGCTGGGTGTGCGGCCAGCCTCGTCAGAGCGGAGGCCCTGTGTCACAGAGGCGGCCACCGGGACCACGTTCGGAAGATGTGTGTGCTGCTGTGGGCTTAGTGCCCACGGAGCTCATGGCCCGCCTCCCCACACTGTTCACCGGAACCTTCTGTGGCTCCCACACTGACCACGGGAGGGGGGTGAAGATGCCCCGGGAGATGTCACACTGGCCAGCCCCTAGTCAGACGTGAACCACCACTCCTACCCCCTGCCCTGGGCCCACCGGGGCCCTGACCTCCAGAAACAAGCGGGAAAGCAGGACCGGGGCGGCCTTTGGCTTCTTATTCTCGGGCCGTGCCCCCCGGACACCCAGGTCGTTCCTGCGCCTGCCCGGGGCTCGGGGTCATCCCGCTGCCCCTGACGGGCCGACCACACTCACTGGCACCTGAGAACCCGCCCGTCTGGGGAAGCTGCTGGAAGGTACCCTCCAGGGTGAGCGGGCTGCGGTTTCCCTCGTGGCTGCAGAAGCCACAATGTCTCCCGCCAGGCCCTCGCCCGAACTGTGCCTCCAGCCCGGAAACCCGCCCCCTTCCTGTGGGGCAGGCCCGCCGGCCCCCAGCCCTTCCCCAGGCCCTGCTCTGACCCTCCAGGTGCCAGGCCGTCAGCGGGGCAGCTGCATTTGAGTTTCAAACGAACAACAAATACTGTTTCAGTACAAGGCCGTCCCACATACCACGGGACACTCTCATCATGCAAAAGTAGTTGTCGTTTTTCTGAAATTCCCGTTTAACCGGACGTGTTTTTATTTGCTGAATCTAGTCATCGTAGCCACACCCACACTTTCCCCCCAAACTGGATCATCTCAAAGCCACTCCCTGACATCACTTCATCCAGGAAATACCTATTGAATGAGTCTCCCCCCCCTTATTTAAATGTGTCCAGTTTCTTAAATTACACACGAGATTCCTGAGCCTCGTGTCCATCATCAGAAGAGCTGAGTGAGTTACATCCTGTGTAATGGGATATTTGAGTTACTATGAGCAGGTCTTAGTGACCATGGTGCCCAGCCCAGGACCGTGCACACAGCAGGTGCTCCATACATGCTTTTGTAGGCATGAGCATGTGACTCCAAAGTAAACACTCCGTGGTGGAAAAGTAAAACTTGGCCACCGGTTCCAAACCCCCCGATTCACAATCCCCAGGGGTGGGCACATGACTTCACCTCTCAGATCCTCAGTCTTCTTTTCAACAAAAGGGAAGTCGTGAGCCCCCTTTGTGGGCCACGCTTACCACCTGGGCCCCAGCAGGTGTGGGTCTCGATGGCCCCTCATCCAGGTGGGAGAAAGCACGGGGCCTCGGGGCCTGGGGAAACTGGACCCTTTACCAGAAAGGGTAAACTGAGACCCAGGAGGGCAGGGAGTCCCTCAGACCCCCAGTGTGACTGCTCTAGGACAGGCATCAGCCTTCCTCATTCTGGGAGCCCCCAAGCCCCCGGAAGTGACTATGAACGCCGGGGCTGTGATCCTGGGTTCGAATCCAGGCTTTGCCCAGGAGCTTCCCCCGACCTGAGCCTCCGTTTCCCGATGCGGGACGGGGGTCACAGGACAGAGTGACTCGAGAGGGTCTGTGAAGCTGAAGCTCCCCCCAGAGCAGGGTCTCTCCCGCAGGGCGGCTTCCCCGCCACCTCCCGGGACCGCGGGTGGAGGAGCACGGGCGCCCCCGCGCGGCCGCGCGTGCTCAGGACGGGCAGGAAGCGTGCAGGAGAGGATGCTTTATTGCGCGACCCCGGTCGGCCGCCCCTCGGGGCCTCGTCAAGCGGCCGCGCCCTCGGCCATCACGCCGTCGATCCAGGCCACGTAGCTCGCCAGGCGCGTGTAGATGCCGGGCTTCTTGCGGTTGCCGCACACGCGCGAGCCCGACGTGACCACGGCCTCGGCCACGCCCCCGCACACCAGCGGGCCCCCGGAGTCGCCCTGCGGGGACAGGACGGCGGGCCGGGCCGTGAGCGCTGCAGCCGCGCCTGCAGGGACCCCCGCCCGCGCACCTTGCAGGTGTCCCGGCGGTTGCTCCCCCCGCACCCCCCACCCGCCCCCCCACCTTGCAGGTGTCCCAGCGGTTGCTCCCCCCGCACCCCCCCGCACCCCCCCCTTTGCAGGTGTCCCAGCGGTTGCTCCCCCGCACCCCCCGCCCGCCCCCCCCCCCCACCTTGCAGGTGTCCCGGCGGTTGCTCCCCCCGCACCCCCCCCGCACCCCCCCTTTGCAGGTGTCCCAGCGGTTGCTCCCCCGCACCCCCCGCCCGCCCCCCCCCCCACCTTGCAGGTGTCCCAGCGGTTGCTCCCCCCGCACCCCCCCCACACCCCCCCCGCACCCCCCCTTTGCAGGTGTCCCAGCGGTTGCTCCCCCGCACCCCCCGCCCGCCCCCCCCCCACCTTGCAGGTGTCCCGGCGGTTGCTCCCCCCGCACCCCCCCACCCGCCACCCCACCTTGCAGGTGTCCCAGCGGTTGCTCCCCCCGCACCCCCCCGCACCCCCCCCCGCACCCCCCCTTTGCAGGTGTCCCAGCGGTTGCTCCCCCGCACCCCCCGCCCGCCCCCCCCCCACCTTGCAGGTGTCCCGGCGGTTGCTCTCCCCGCACATCATGCTCTGGGTGATGGTGCCGTCGTGGTACGTGCGCTGGTTGCAGGTGGCGCGGTCGAGGACCCGCAGTTGCAATTGCTGCAGGCGGTCCGGCCGGCGGCCCGCGTGGGTGACCACGCCCCAGCCGGCCACGTCGCAGAGCGTGCCGGCCGCCACGTCGCGGTCCAAGCGCTGCCAGGCCAGGGGCTGCACGGCGGGGCCCAGCTCGGCCTTCTCTGACAGCTACGGGAAGGGGCGGGAGCGGGGGGTCAGGGCGGGCGGGGGGGGGGGGCAGCGGGGGTCGCATGCAGCAGGTGGGACTGAGGCTGGGCTCGGCAGACCTGCAGCAGGAGGAGGTCGTGGTCGATTGTGTCGGGCCGGCTGTCTGGGTGGGGCACTGCGCGGAGCACGTCGTACAGGCGCTTGGAGGGCTCGGGCTGCGACAGGGAGTGTGCGCCCAGGAGCACCTGCAGCTTCCCGTCGGCCCTGGGCGTGGGGGGGTCCACATGAGGGCCGCGTCCCCCCCTCCCCAGCCCCCCCCCCAGCCCCCCGCTGGCTCCGGACACTCACAAGTCCTCCACGCAGTGCGCCGCGCTCAGCACCCACCGCTCGGACACCAGGAAGCCGCCGCACACGTGCTTGCCGTTGACCTGCACCGACGCCATGTAGGGCCGCGCGTGCGACTCGGCCTCGCGGCCGCCCAGGATTCGCCCACGGGGCTGCGCCACTGGGGGAGGGAGGGCAGGTGTGTGCTTCAGGGGGCGGGCCTCCCTGCCCCACCCGGCCCTCGGGCAGCCCAGGCCTGGAGTCCGGTGTGGGGGGGCGCCCAGGCCTGGAGTCCGGTGTGGGGGGGCAGGCCTGGAGTCCAGTCTGGTCGGAGGTGGAGGGGCCCAGGCCTAGAGTCCGGTCGGAGGGGGGGGCAGGCCTGGAGTCCGGTCGGAGGGAGGGGAGGGCAGGCCTGGAGTCCAGTCCAGTGGGGGGGGGGGTGCCCAGCCTGGAGTCCGGTCGGAGGGGGGACAGGCCTGGAGTCCAGTCCGGTCGGAGGTGGAGGGGCCCAGGCCTGGAGTCCGGTCGGAGGGGGGGGCAGGCCTGGAGTCCAGTCCGGGCCCACTGGGAGCAGGGGACTCTGGGGCAAATTCGCTAAGTGTGGCTGACCAGACCCAGCAGTCCCGGCCGTTTGCACCGACAACTTGACCCTCACTGGAGGCTGAGCTTGGACTCTGAGAGCTCAGGCTTCGTATTCGAAGTTTGGGGAAAATCCTTCCTTTTCAGAGCTTTCCATTCACCTGCTGGAGCCGGGGACACTCCTGCTTGATGCCGGGGGGGGGGGGGCGGCTGACCGCCCTCCAGACGGGTAGCTCCCAGCTGTCCCCGGTAGGCCCAGGCCCTGTCACTCACCACACGCGGCTGCGCCCAGGAGGACCAGCGTCACCAGGTGCACCAGGCAGGCGGTCATGCTGCTGCTGTGGCCTGAGCGGGGACTCAGGCTGGGGCCCCCAGGCACTGACACTTGTAGGAGCGGGCAAGGGGGCGGGGCTCCCAAGGCTCGCTCTGCTGCGTGGCCCCCGTCCAGCAGGGCAAAGGGGAGCCTGCCTGTTCCGTGCCCACCCTCCACGGGAGCCCCGCACCGAGAGGACAGGCGGCTGGAGGGGACTCCTGCCTCTGTGTCAGGTCCAGGGCTGGTCCCCGTGCGGGCCGCAGACCCTCAGGCGGACCCACTCTCAGCCCCCCAGCCCAGGCTCCCCAGAGTGCCCTTCCCGCCCCCAACGTTTTGCAACAGCAGCTGGAGGCCACAGTTTGTAAACAACCAACTTCCTCCGTTTTTCTGCCCCTCCCTTCTTTCTCTTCCTCCTCCAACTAAGAGAGGAGGTCGGTGGGGGTGGGAAGGTCACCTGACAGCCTTGTCCCTGTTGGCTCTGGGGCCCAACACCCCAACAAATGGAATGTTAGAAAGGGGGTGTGTCAGATACAAATGACAGAAAAAACAACTGAACCGGGTGGGGTCTTCAACACGGAAATTTAAGTGGAAAGTTCAGGGACTACTCTCAGGTGTAGCCTGATCTAGGTGCCTGCCCGCTATCAGGTGTCTCTGTCTCTCGTTCGTCTTTTCCTCCTTGGTGATTTTTCTCCTCACCCGGCTCCCCTGTTGTGGGCCCAGGGGCCCCAGACTCAGCCCAGTGGCTCAGTGGGCCCCTCCCCCAATTCCCCATCACTCCAGCCAGCTTCTCAAGGCTGCCTCCGGTTAGCCGAGCTTTGATCACATGGCCCTTCCCAAGCCAATCACTGCGAGCAAGGGTTGGCAGGTTCTGATGAGCAGAATGGGTTGCGTGACCCTTCATAAGGTCAGGATGATGGGTCAATGTCTCATGAACCCATGGAGGGGGGCAGTGCTGGGAACACAGGGCGGGACGGGCCTTGGACATCCCCAGTGGGCACATTGCACAGTATCTTCCTCTACTGCTTTCCTCTTTGCTGTGGACTGTTTCAGGCACAGAGAATAGAAAAAAATGTAGCCAGTGTGATTTGTTAGATCCTAACATGTTTCCTTATTGAAATCAGAAACTCGAAACAAAAGCCCATTAGGCTATGGAGTCCAGGTTATGTAAGAGTTGGAAACTGCAACAAAATTTGGAACGTCTTCAATAAATAACCCTGAACACTCCCCACCCCGGCGCCGAACGAACCAAGACCGCCAGCGTGCAGGGCTAGGTTGGAAGAGTGACTGACCGACTGACCCCCGGCCAGTGCTTGGGCGGAGCTGTGGGAGGGGAGCACCCCAAGGCAGAGGGAGCCCCAGAGGCCAGAACCGTGCGGCAGGGCCCAGGCCGTTGACCTCCAGTGGGGGGGCGGGCAGGGTTCGTGAGGCCGAGGCCGGTGTGGGACCCGAACCCCTCCCCTCACTCCCTCCTGCAGGGAAACCAGGCTCGGGGAAAGACAGTCAGGTGCCCAACGTAGCTGGGACTCAAACCTAGGCTGCCGAGCACAGCTTCACGCCTGTCTGTACCTCGACTTCTTTGCCTGTAAAATGGGGCAGGGCTAGGACTCTAGGACTCGCCTCAAGGGCCGGATGAGTGAACGGTGGCAGAGACTTGGACCGGTCCCTGTGCCGCGTGAGCAGTGACTCAATCCGGTGACGCTGGGAACCCGGGTGGCAGCTGGCATCCTTTGTGGAGGGTGGGGAAGGTCTTCTTACCCCAGGGCCCCGAACTTGCTGCCGTTTGGAGGCGACGCGCCCACGAGACACACTTTCCGGGCCACTCTGGGGCCCCCGTGTACAACCAAGGAACACACGCATGCTTACGAAAACCAAGAGGCTTTTATTGTCGCCGTGGGCAGGGCCCAGCCGGCGGCGCCCTTTCTAGAGGGTCCTGCTCGCAGGGTCCCTGGGATGCACCGAGGGGCGGTCGTCCTGGCGACGGATGATGGAGTCGATCCAGTTGGCGAACTGCGCCACGGGAGCGAAGGCGTCTGGGTAGAAGCCGGAGCCACAGCTTCCACGGATAAAGGAGTCGATGCCCTGAATCAGCCCGTTGCAGACCAGGGGCCCCCCCGAGTCCCCCTGCGGACACAGACAGGGTCGGAAGGCTGGCCTTCCAGGGCTCCGGCCGCGGCCCAGGCGGGAGCGGGGGGGGGGGGGGACCGGGGTGGGGACCGGGGGACCCGGGTACGTACAAAGCAGATGCCGGCCTGCCGGCGTGGCACCAGCGTGCACACGTTGGAACGGGGGCACAGGGTGGTCACCACGGTCACGTTGAGCTCCTGCAGGATGTTGGGCGGTGGCTGGGTTGTGCCCAGCTGGCCCCAGCCCATGGCCAGGCACTGCACCCCACTGCCCACACCTTGATTCTGGGCAGGCAGCCTGGCCACCCGCACGTTGCTGTTGATGGTGGCTGACCCATTGAGCTGTGGCGGGTGGAACAGAGAGCGTCACGGGGGGTGGTGGGCCATGACCTTCCCCTCCCCGGGCCTCAGTTTCCCCATCTGTCTAGTGGGAGCAGCCGCGGTGGTTCAGAGCATCTCTGGACATGTCTTTGTTTAAATATTTAAAACAAAAATAACGTTTATTTATTTTTGAGAGCGGGAGACAGAGCATGAGCATGAGCATGAGCAGGGGAGGGGCAGAGAGAGAGAGACAGAGACACAGAATCCGAAGCAGCTCCAGGCCCTGAGCTGTCAGCACAGAGCTGACGCGGGGCTCGAGCCCACGAACTGTGAGATCACGACCTGAGCTGAAGTCGGACGCTCAACCGACTGAGCCCCTCAGGCGCCCCCGGCCATGTCTGCAGTGGGTAACCAATAAAACACTGGGCAACAGCGGCGACACTTCCCTTGTTCTAGAACATTCCCAGAGAATAACCCTTAAGTTTGCAAGCAGTGGGGAAGGGAGTCTCCCGCCGGCTGAACGTGGGGAATGTCACCCCATGTCACAAAGACAGGAGCGGTCCCCGCGCCCGGCCACACGGATAACAAGTCTGCCCACGGACAGCGGCTCACAGCCTTCTGCACCCTGTGCCCTCAGCAGCCCGCCAGGTGGGATTGGTTTCTCCACGTCACAGGGTGGGGGCTGAGGCACAGAGAGGCGACCCACCCAGCTAGAGCGGGGGTTTGACGCAGGCCTCCCGTTCTGGGCCCCCCAGTCTTCCCGCCTCTGCACCCTCCCCAAGCCTCCTGCCCCCTGGGTGTCCCGTCCCCGCCCGGCCGGCCTTGCACCTGGAGAATCACGATGTCGTTCAGCAGCCTCTGGGGGTCGAAGCCGTTTTCAAAGACCCGCCGGATGGTGAACATTTGCCTGGTGGGCTCTCGCCGCCGCAGGTCATGTGCCCCCAGCACCGCCACCACCGACCGGAAGTTCCTGCAGCAAGGAAGAGGCAGGAGGCGATTCGAGGCGGCCCTGGTGGTTGGGAGCGCGGAGAGACCCCGAGCTCAGCTGTGACCCCCACCCAGGAGGGCCCGGCCTGCCCCCCCCCCAGCCCAGGAGGGCCCGGCCTGTCCCCCCCAGCCCAGGAGGGCCCGGCCTGACCGCCCCCAGCCCAGGAGGGCCCGGCCTGACCGCCCCCAGCCCAAGAGGGCCCAGCTTGCGCCCCCCAGCCCAGGAAGGCCCGGCCTGTCCCCCCAGCCCAGGAGGGCCCGGCCTGCCCCCCACCCAGCCCAGGAGGGCCCGGCCTGTCCCCCCCAGCCCAGGAGGGCCCGGTCTGAACCCCCCCCAGCCCAGGAGGGCCCGGCCTGTGTCCCCCCCAGCCCAGGAGGGCCCGGCCTGTCCCCCCCAGCCCAGGAGGGCCCGGCCTGTCCCCCCCAGCCCAGGAGGGCCCGGTCTGAACCCCCCCCAGCCCAGGAGGGCCCGGCCTGTGTCCCCCCCAGCCCAGGAGGGCCCGGCCTGTCCCCCCAGCCCAGGAGGGCCCGGCCTGCCCCCCACCCAGCCCAGGAGGGCCCGGCCTGTCCCCCACCCAGCTCAGGAGGGCCCAGCCTGACTACTTCCCCCCCCAGCCCAGGAGGGCCCGGCCTGACCCCCCCCCCAGCCCAGGAAGGCCCGGCCTGACCCCCCCAGCCCAGGAGGGCCCGGCCTGCCCCCCACCCAGCTCAGGAGGGCCCAGCCTGACTACTTCCCCCCCCAGCCCAGGAGGGCCCGGCCTGACCCCCCCCCCAGCCCAGGAAGGCCCGGCCTGACCCCCCCAGCCCAGGAGGGCCCGGCCTGCCCCCCACCCAGCTCAGGAGGGCCCAGCCTGACCCCACCCAGCCCAAGAGGGCCCAGCTTGCGCCCCCCAGCCCAGGAAGGCCCGGCCTGACCCCCCCAGCCCAGGAGGGCCCGGCCTGGCAGGTGCGCTAATGCAGCCCCACCCCTGGGAGGTCTCACTTCCTTCCCGTTAGACACATGCGGCAACGGGGCTGTGAGAAAGGGAGGCGTGAGCTGGGGTGACTCACAGGCCGTCCACACAGTGGGCAGCCGACATGACGAAGTTCGGGGCGATGAGTGTGCCACCACAGAAGTGGCCTCCACGCAGCTGCAGAGACACCATGAAGGGCCACGCGTGGGGCTGGGCCGGGCGGCCGCCCACGATCTCTGAGGCCAGTGCAGGGCCTGAGGACACACGGGGGGAGGGTGGTGAGTACCATGCAGGAGCCCCGGCCCGCGGCCGATGCATCCAGATGAGGAAACTGAGGCACGGGGGGGGGGGGGTGCCTGCCACCACCCTACCACCCCGCCAGAGCACAGCTCTTTAGACATAGTGGCTTCGGGGTCCCCAGAGGGTTCGCACCCCAGCTCTGGGCTCCCGTGCCGGCCTCACCACCTACAGCCTCACTGTCCTGCTCTGGAAACAGGCCTGCTCGTCACGGCGGTCCCCTTCCCACGAGGATGAGGGGCCACGAGGGCCCAGGACAAGCGGAGAGGCCAAGATGCCTGGGGACAGACAGACGGACAGACACGTGGCCGCACTCACCACCCAGCAGCATGGCCAGCAGCACGGGGGCGAGGGCAGGGCCGGCGGATCTGCGGCTTGGGGTCATGGTCGGGCTGGGGCTCTGGCGTCTCTGACCCCTGTGCCCACCTGCCCCTCTTATAGCCCCCATCCCCGGAGGCCGTTGCCCTTGCCCCACGGTGGGGCCGGGTGTCCCCACTTCCTCTCCCCCGCCCAGGGTTGGGGGGGTGCAAGGGGCCGGGGTTGGCTCCGGCAGGGTCACTGGATGAGTCCCACGGCCAGGACCACACAATTAAATGGGAAGGTCAGATACGCAATGTCTTTCAGTAGAAGCGTATCCCCAGTTCCGCACAGGACACCCCCTCCCCCCCCCGCCACGAAGTTAGTCCTCGCTTCCCCGACACTCACATTGACCTGGGCGTCCTGTGTTTTTACTGAATCTGGCACCCTAGGCCCAGAGGACGCTGGCTGGGGCCCCCGCGTGCCTCAGTTTACCCCGGGCACTATCATAGTGTCAACAATGCTGCACGATCTGTGTCCTGACGTTCCGCAGGGACGGAAGACTGAGGCAGGGCGGGGGCTTCCCCCACGGGCTCCTGCCCACACGGGGGATCCGGGGTCCACACCCAGCCCCCAGGGCTCACAGCAGGACGGCCGTGTGCGGCCCGTCCCCTCTGGCTGTCGCTCACAGGAACTCACTGTCACGGGGTCAGCATCTGGAGTCTGGCACAAGTCCTGGGAAGGGGCTCCCACCCCCAGCCCCCCCCCCCCCGCCGAGCCTGGCCCGGCCAGTGCCCTGGCCCCAGCTGGGCCTGACCTCCGGTTAGCCGGAGTGCTCTGCCCGGGGGCAGCCGAGGGTCCCCAGGGCCCAGCCCCCTCCCCCGTGACCCCTGTTTCACTTCCCGCCTCCCCCAGGATACTCCAACGGCCGCTGTCGCAATAGGCAACGTCCTCAGGGCTCGGGGCTCCGGCAGGGGTGCGGGGAGGGAGCCAACGGATCCTCTGTGGGAATGGGCGGGCCGGGGCCCAGTTGGTCCCCGGGCTCCCTCAGCCTGTGGCCACAGGCGAGCCCACCCCACGGCCCCCAGCGATGAGGGTGACGGCCCTGCCCTCCGGAGCCCTGCACACAGCGGGTGCTCGGCCCCTGCCCTTTCTCCCTGCCTTGGCCTGAGGCACATCAACCCTCCTGTCCCCGTGGCAGGGTCCCCCCCACCCACAGAGCACTCAGTAAGCCCGCGCTTGCGGTCTGGGGATGGGGGAGGAGGACGTGGCTCTGGCAGGGAGAGCAGATTTAACCAAAGCTGCCTCTATCGAGCACCACCTGTATACTAGGTTCATCCGTGTCGTGGTGGTTACGTGTTGACTCTGGGCTCGTTCCCTAGCGTGGCCACTTGCCCACTGCACCAGCCCCGGCCACCGACTCGACCCCTCCCCGCCTCCGTGTCCTCGCCCATCGGATGGAGGTCTGAACACTAGTCTCCATCTGAGGCCAGCCGCAGGGATTAAATGAAGGTTTGCGGAGTCCGCAGCTGAGAAAGTGCCGTCCTTGAGGGCCTGTTAGCCGTTAACCGCCATCAGGAGGGCAGGGTGCTGCTGGCCCGGAGGGCTGCAGGCTGGGAAGCTTCTAATTCGAGATCACAGGGGTGGCGACCGGGTGCGGTGCCCGCACGACAGGCACTGGGTTCGCGAGGCGGCCCCTGTATTGTTCCTGTGGTTTTGTGGCTGCCTGAATCTGCACCCCAGCCAAGCTCTGGCAAATCCACCCGAAGCCCCGGTCCTCGCCTCCCCGCCGGGCTCTCGTCTTTGCCTTGTGCAGACCGATCCTGGCCAGCTTCACACGCCTGAGCCCATGGGAAACACCGGGGGCCGCATTTTCTGGGTCTTTCTGTTCCCAGCAATGAGCTCAGTCGACATCCCCTCCAACAAGCCTCGTTCACCCCCATCTCTGGGCACCAAAGGCCCCTCCGGGCTTTTTATAGGAACCGCTTCCCCTGCCTTGGGCTCCTGGGAAATTCGGGAAATTCCTGGCCTCCTCCGACGCTCACCAGCATACATTTCCTGGGGTTTGGCCACGATTTGTTCCCGGCACCGCGCCTGTGAACCGTAGCAGCTCCTCCCCTGGGGTGGTTGGAGAGAGGGCCGGCCCAGAGCTCTCGCTCTTGCTTGAATTTGCATGCTGCCACCAGGTGGCAGCAGAGTAAATCAATAAGGAAAGGGCTGCCTTCCAATTCTGTGTCCCCTCAGCGGGTCGGCCCCTCTCTGCGCCTTAATGGCCTCATCGCTACGACCAGTCTCCTCCACAGCTGGCCGATGACCTTCACCTCTTCCTGCCTCAGACCTCCCCTCCAGGCCCACCCTACTTCCTCTCCGTGGCCCCGCATGCCGCCCCCTCCCCGACCCGCTCTCCTCCTCTGCCCCCCTGCCTTGCTGCCTTCCAGCCGCACCGAACAGCCTGGCAACCCTCCCGAGAGTCCTGTTCGTGCGGGGCACTCAGCCCAGGCATCACCACCTCCTCCAGGAAGCTTCCCTAATAACCCCTGTGCCGTCCCCGCTTGGATCAAGAGCCCCCCAGGCCCCGGGCACTCCATGTCATCGCGGCCCGGTCCTCAAGCAGTCCCCGAGCTGGGAGACGGACGCAGGGGTGGGCACAGTGTCACCGTCCCTGAGGGCCAGGGTGGGGCTCCTTGGACAGTTCTGGGAAATGCCTGGGGTGACTCCAGACAAGGAAACTGAGGCACAGAGATGGGCAGCGACTTAACCAGGGTCGCCCGGGCAGGGCTGGATTAAAACCCCCATCTGTGTGCGTCCAGGCAGTGAGACCGCTGTGACCTGGGCCCTCTACTGATCTCCAGGCCTCTCCCCAGCCCCCCAGCCCGAGTTTGGGGCTCAGACGAGCAGCCCTCGGCCCTCTCCCCACGTGGGAAGGACAGACAGGAACCCGGGGCTCCTGAGAGCCCCGTAGGGGTGGGCGGTGCAAAGGGCCGTCTGTGGGCCCAGGCGTGGAAGAAGTCCCTTTCTGAGGCCACCCTGTGTCCAAGCTCCCACCTCAGGGCTCGCTGGCCTCATGCTTGGGGCCCCCGTGGGAGGGGGCGGCCCTCCCCCCTGCACTGCTCGGCACAGCCCCAGTGTAGCCCCCGTACGTATGGGAGGCGGGAGCAAAGAAGTTGGAGCGCTCCTGGGAAGTTCATTCCTGGACCACGGAGGGTAGCGGCTGCTGAGTCCCCCAGGCGGGGAGGGAACCGGTCGGTCAGTCACCCAGGCTGGGCGAGGTGGCCAGGATGTGACTACGTCAGGGAAAGGGGGCTGGGAGTGGTCTTGCGCCACTTAGGGGTGAAATGTGTTGAGTCTGGAATTTTCTTTAGGACACGTGGACAAGGAAAGAGATAGGGCCACGCCAGAGGGGAGCAGGTGTTTACTGGCCTCCTACTGTATACCTGGACCCCTGGATTCTGGGTGTGGCTGCCAGAAAACACTGGACTGGTCACCCACACCTGCCCCCGAGGTGGGAGAGCCCCCAGACCCACGAAGGCTGTGGGGGTGAGGCCGCTCCACACGTCAGCCCGCTGAAGCCCCCCCCCCTTCCCCTGGGCCTCTCGTGAGTTCCTCCGGCCATGGGACCGAGGCCCCAGGTGCTGAGAGGCAGGTGGGCATGGCCACAGCAGATGCCGGAGCTGTGACACGCACGCGTTCCGTGGCCACAGTGCCTTTGGGCTCCTGTACAACCTGAGCAAGGTGCCAGAACCCCCCACCACGGCCAGGCGCCGGGTGCCATGGGCCCCCACGACCTGGGCATGGAGGGTGGCTGGAGGTCCAGCTGGGGCCGAGTGCTGGCAGGAAGTACCTCCTCCAGGGACCCTGCCACGTGGAGCCCCTCTTTGTAACATTTGTCACTGGCACACTAATTCACTTACAAAACCAACCGTATTCTTTGTCCCGTGCTGGCCCTGGGGTCCTGCCTCTGCCCAGGCGCCTGATTTTCAGGGTGGCAGGGCCGGGAGGAGGTGGAAGGAAGGTATAGTTGAAGGAAGTATGGCCTGATGGTCAACGTAACCCAGAGGAGGGCGGAGTCGCACCAAATAGAGTGAGGGTGACACCAAGACTTGGGTGAGGTCTCCGGGGGCGGCCTGGGCAGGGCTGGGAGGTGGGGCGGGGGGGCGGGGTCCCATGTGCCCAAAGGGCAATTCTGGGCTCCCCTGGGTGGCTCTCTCCCCGCCAAGCCTGCTGTATGCCAGGCTGTGTCCCCGCATCTGCACAGGGCTTTGTATACAGTAGGCGCTCCATAAATGTTTACTGCAGGATGAATGACAGAGATCCCACGGGCCTGCTGGCTCTGCCCACCCGCCTATAGGAGGGGAATGTCTTTGAGCTTCTGCTCTGGGTCCTGGACTGTAGTTGATTTCAAACAGGTGAGTGACGCTGACCTTGGCCGGATGGGCTGGGGGTCTGTAGGTGGAGGGCCCGGCACCGCACTCACCAGGATGGAGTTTCTGAGGGACTGGGGTGCCCATCCCTTGCCCCCCCCTCACTGGTGCCCCCTGCCCTGTGAGACCCAAAGCACAGCCCCCTCGGTGACCCCCCCACAGCCTCCCCAGGACGTCCTGACAGCACCCTTGGCCCTGAGTTGCCAACAAGAGGGACGCTGGGGCCTGAGGTCAGGACACCTGTGAGCCCAGCCCTCCCGGGGCCTTGTCCCGATACCAGGGGGAGGAGCGGCTCAGGCTGCAGAACAGGGGAAGTGCATCGCCCAGTTTGGAATGGGGTGACCCAGGGCAGGGCTGCCTGTGCGCACTCATGGGTCCCCAGGCAGTGGGCAGTGGGCAGCGCGGAGCTTGGGTGGATGCCCGCCAAGGAGGGCCGTGAGTGGGGCTCAGCTTTGTGCCCACCCATGGTCTCTGGGGGGCGGGGCGGGCAGAGCCACGGTGCGACCTCGACCCTGGCGCATGGCCTCTCCGAGTCTGTGTCCCCATCTGCACAAGGGGTGTCCCGTGGCTTACAGCACAGGGGGCTGCGGTCTGCTGGTGGAAGGGGGCCGGGCCTGGCAGGCAGCCACTGCTGGGGCCAGAGAGCCCGGCAGCTGGGATCCTTGCTGTTTCAGAAGGTTCCCTGGGGACGGTGGCACCCGGTCTGGAAGGCCAGGGAGGTTTCTAAGAAGGATGGGGTTGGGGGGAAGCCGGTGAGGCGACCCATTTTGCAGATGAACAAACTGAGTCATGGAACGTCTTCATCAGGATGAGGGCTCTGGAGGGCCTCTGGCTCCTGCCCCTCCTCTGGCACTTACATCATTCACCTGCCCCCACGCGTCCCCCCCCCCAGACCCACACACACTCACTGAGCACTTGCTGTGCCGGCCAAGGCTCAGGAGCTCATGGCTTGCTTGTAACTTGCCCGTTTTACAGGTGGGGAAACAGTCGAACGGCCCAGAGACCCCCCATTCTCTCTTCTTCCCCTCCCCCTGGGGCACGCATCCCAAGGGGCAGACAGAGTCCTGGCCTGGTCCCGCCTCAGTGTCCCCATTTCACTGGCTGGCTTGAGTGGACACTCCCCCAGAATCAGCAGCGCCCAGACAGATGGACGTGTGGCCCGACACACTGCCAGTGAGACGGGTGCGAGGGCAGAGCCACCGAGTAGGTGGCTGTAGGTCGTGGTTGGGCAGGGGCTCCAGGGTCACCCCGCCTGCCACCCTTTCTGCCCCCTCCCCAGCTGGGGAGGCCGTTGGGGCGGTCCCACACCTGGGCTGCTGTCCTCACGTCCTCCTTGCGTCTTTGGGGCCACAGGGAGCCTGGGGTCAGAAGCACAGTCCGCGGAGCATGCAGGGGCTGGGCCCAGGGGTCCTGACTCCAAGGGGCATCTCTCAGACGCCCTGCACCCCTTCCCTCTCAGGGTCCCTGCGGCCCCAGCAAGGCAGAATGTGGCCTGCACGTCTAGGGACTGGGGTGGGCCCCACTCAGGTGGGTGCCGGGGGCCACAGAGCCGTGTGCCCTCCTGAGACCCACAGAAACACCTCTGCCACCTTACCCATTACAGTTTCACTTTGCCTTCTCAGGCAGGGGCTTTTTCCTGGGGTGATTCTGCCCCAGGGGACCCCTGGGCAATGTCTGTGGTTACCACGGGGGTCGGGGGGACTCCTGGCATCGAGGGGGTGGGGTTCAGGGATTCCGTTGCACCCCTACAGCGTCCAGGACGCCCCCACAGAGAACACTCCAGGGGCTGCAGGGCCCAGAGGGAGAAGCCAGGCAACAAGGAGATATTAGGGCTTATTTATAAATATTCATTATCATGAAAAGCACAAACATACAGAAACAGAGAGAGAAGAGCTCACCAAACTTGGGGACCAAAAAAATGCTTTTTAACGTTTCATTTTGAAATGGTTTCAAGCTCACAGAAGTCCCCAGAATTCCCAGGTTTGCCACCCCAGCTTCCCTGGAAACGCGGCCGGAGTGAAGGCTGGTTCCGATCGGCTCCTCGTGCATCTCCTGCAGCTCGGGCACCGGTCCCCGTCTGGCCCTGGTGTCTCCTCCGCGCGGGACGGCCCACAGCCTTTCCTGTCCCTTGTGATGCGTCAGGAGTCCCATGGGCGGGTGGCCGCGTCCTCCCGGGCACCACCTCCCCGCCCCGGGCGACCATCAACTTACTGCTGACGGTACTGACCTGGGGGCTTTCCCCTCGGAACGCATGCAGCCTGTTTCTGGAATGTTCGCCCCCGGGTCTGCTGCCCACAGCAAGCAGGGCTGGTTCCCCTCCTCCTGTCCTCCTGCAGACATTGGCTGAACCCTTACATCAGTCCAGCCACCTCGGGGCGCCCCCCTCACCAGTATGTGCCCCGTGTGCCCCCGGGCCCGCCGGCCAGCCGCCTGGGTCCTCCACCCCACCCGTGAAGTGGGCAGGGATGGGCTGGTTGTTTGGAAAGTGCTCCGCCCACGGGGAGGGTGAGGGAAGCGGGGGCGCTGCCTGTCACCGTCACCACCACCGACACCTGTCGCCATCACTGTCACCACCTGTCACCGTCACCACCACCCCCACCGTCCCCTCCCTTCCCGGCAGGTCACACGGCCCCTCCTCATTCCCAGGCTCTTCTGGGAGTAGACTTGCACCTGCTGCCTGGGTTCAAATTCTGCTGGGCTTTGTGATTCTGGGCTGGAAATACCGCCTCTTGAGCCTCAGTTTCCCCACCTGCTAAGTGGGAACGATGAGAACAGCCCTCCCCCACAGGGCTTCAATTACCCAATACAAACAGGAGTGTAACAGGGATGAGGGACAAACACAACGTGTCCGCCGCGCACGCGCACGTCCCTCAGGTGCATCCACCGTGCACGCGCACGCGCACGCGCACTGATGACCGCGTCCCCGAGCACCCGCACGTCCCTCGGCCGCGAGCAGGAGCGAGGCGCCCGCCCCCGCCGCCCCGCGGACGGACCCCGGACACGCGACGCTCAGGGAGGGAACCCGACACGGGAGGCCACGCGGCGTGTGAGTCCGCGTGCGCGAAACGTCCAGAACGGGCTCGTCCAGGGACGGGAAGGGGGCTCGCGGGGGCAGGGGCTGCGGGGGGTTTGCTGGGGGAGGTGATGGCTGATGGGGCTGGCGGAGGGGGCTGTGACTGCTGGCGGAGATGGGGCTTCCTTTTGGCGGGGGTGGTGGAATGTTCTGGAATCAGAGGTGGTGGTTGCACAACTTTGTGAATGTGCCGTATGCCACGGAATCGTTAAATGGATCAGCTCTACGGAACGTGAAGTGCAATTAAATAAAACTTAAGAAAAAAAAAAAAAGACGGAGACCTGCCGGAAAGCGGGCGGGTCATGACCCCTGGCCCTCATGACCCCCTGCAAGTGCTCTGCTCTGGGTGTGCAGCGCACGGAGACCTGGGGGGCAGGCAGGCGACCGCAGGGCCAGGGGCTGCCTGGAGGCGGAGGCGTGGTGTGAGGCGGTGTGGAGCCCTGGGGGCTCCTCCAAGGGGCTGGGCGGGCGGAGGGGAAGTGGGGCCTGGAAGCTGCGGCCTCGGCCCCTCCGGCTCCAACTGTGGGTGACGCAACAGGCAACGGCCGAGGGCTGGGCCGGGTGGCCGGTGGGGGCCGGCGGGACCCGAGGGAAAGTGCGGGAGGCTCAGCCTGGAGTGTCTCTGTGTCCCTCTGTCTTCCCTCCCGAGTGTGTCCGTGTGGGCCCCCCCCCCCCAGCCTCGGTTCCCCTTCTGAACAATGAGCGGGCAGCGAATGACCTCTTTTGGGTCCAGGCGGGGCCCCTGAACCAATCTAGGTTCATGCACCCTGACGTTGCTCTCTGGGCCTCAGCCTCTCCATCTGCCAAGTGGGTTAATGGCAACTCGACTAACCTTGGTGGCCAGTCTGGGTGAGCACTGGGGGCTTCTGGGGGTGCTGGGCGGCATTGGGACACCCGGGGTCAGGGCTGGGGGCCGGGAGACCGCTCCGGGCAGAGGGCTGGCCCCCGCGGGCCGCTTTCCTCACGATCGAGTTGGAGAATAAGCACGGAGCCCCCACGCAGCTGCTGGGAGAGGGCAGAGCCCCGGGGTTTGAGGCCCGTGTTTGCCTCGGACCCCAGGTGATCTCTGGTGACCTCAGGTCGGCAGCGCTGACAGTTGTCTGGACACAGCATCACCCAAGTCCTGGCCCCGCCGGGCGCACGCCGGTGCGTTGCTGCTCTTTATTCTTAATTTTTAAATTTTACTTCCACCCTCGTAAGGTTCAACGGTCTAAAAAATGCGTAAACAGTCCCTGCTGGAAAGATGGGGGTCGCTGTGCAATCCGCGCCCCTCTGCCCACCTCACCCCGCATGTTCGCGGGCTTCCTGGTTGGTGCTTCGAGCAGCCGGCGACAGGTGTCCCCCCGCCACACACACTGCTCTCCGCTGTCCCATGAAGACCCCTCAGGGCAGTGACCCGAGGACTCTGTACCTTCCACACGGCTGTGACTCCCCTGGTGGCCTCCTGCTGGGAACACGGATTGTTTGCAGCGGGAAGATGCCTCGTCGCCCGCCCGCCGAGGGGGACGCCCGCACTGTTCTCAGCAGCTTTGTGTCTGTGTCCTCGTCAAAAGACAGGGTCTCCGGGGAGGTTGCTCAGTCTCTCGTGCAAACCAGTGAGGGTGAGGCTGTCCCCACATCGTCAAGAGGCTTTTGTGTTTCTCTGCTCTGAACGGTCTGCTTACAGCCTCTACCTGTATGATCGACCGGGCTGTTGTTATTGGCTTTAGGCACTCTTTATATGTGAGCTTCACTGTCATATTTTATTATATGTTATGAAGTATACATGTAGACATATAGTGATTTACAATAAATATGTATGATCTATTTCAATAGAATTTTATTTAGCTTAAGAAACTATAATACATAGTATATAATTATTGTCACATTAGCATATTATTTTAATATGAGTAATATTTATACTTTAGGTCTTTCTACGTGGCGCACATTAGCCTCCTGTGACTCAAGTGGCAAAGAGTCTGTCACCAGTTTCTCGTGTGTCTTTTGACCTTGCTGTACAATATATTCTCCGCACAAACGAGAGGTGGTCCAGGGGAATCTGACTTGGGATCAAGGCTCACACCGGCTGTGTGTCTGCAGGCGAGTTACCCAACCTCTCTGAGCCGTGGCGGCCCCTCCCTCTGTCTGCTGGAGAGAACAGCCCCCGCCTCTCAGGACTGCGAGAGAATTCAGTGAACACAGGCCCCTCGGGGTGGAGACCACATTGCCAGTTAGCGCCCATGAACTCCTGCTGCCAGCCCCGCCCACCCAGCAAAGCAGAAATCGGTGTCGAGAAGAGGATGGGCGTCGCTTCTTAATGTTTATTAGTTATTTTTTGAGGGAGAGCGAGAGAGAGCATGAGCAGGGGAGGACAGAGAGAGGGACACAGAGTCGGAAGCAGGCTCCAGGCTCCGAGCTGTCGGCACAGACCCCGACACGGGTCTCAAGCCCACAGACTGTGAGATCCTGACCTGAGCCGCGACGCTTAACTGACCGAGCCCCCAGGCGCCTCGGGAATCACTTATTAGGGTCACAGCCACGGGGTCAAGGGCAGGGAGGCCCAGTGGTGTGCTGGGCACACGAGGGGCCAAGGATATAGGCACAGTGTGGGAGGTGGGGCCAGTGATGGTCAGCTGGGCCCCAGAGGCGGTCACAGCACCCCCAGGCTTGTCGGCTGTGATGGGGGCTGAGAACAGAATCTAGCCTGGGAAGAGACCACTCCGGCGAAGACATCAGGGCTCCTGCCACAAGGCCCCAGGGAGAAAGAGGCTGTGCCATGTGCCAGGCCGTTCCAGACAAGATCCCCACCCCCCATCTCCCTGGACGGGTAGCAGGAGACTCAGGCCAGCCCGCTGGCTCCACCTCAGAACTACCCACCTGGCAGCTGCTCTGACCACTTGAGCCTTTCTCCTGCAACCCACCAATCTTGTTCCAACCCCAGGGCCTTTGCACATGCTGTTCCATCTCTGCATGCTTCTCCCCCCTCTTTTCCTGATGAACTCCTACTTGACGTTCGGGTCCCAGATGCCTCCAGGAATTTCCTGATGCTCGTGGGCCGGGTCAGGAGGCATGCCCCCAAAGAGAATCACGACGTCCTGTGCACATCTCTATTTTTTTTTTTGTTACTTTTTGTTTGTTTGGCACCCCAGGTGGGCACAAACCCACAACCCCTGGCACACCCCTATCTTCACACGTCTGCCCCCCCCCCGCCCACAGGGTCTGGGAGCACCACAGGGCAGGTCCTTCTCTGTCTTGTCCCTCGTCGTCTCCAGCCCCACCCACGGGGCTTGGCACGTGGTGTTTAATGAATGCTGTTTCCCACACTGTTAAGATGCTCAGATATTTGAGACATCCAATTCCAGTTCCACACTCGGTCCTGGGGCCTCGTCCTGGATGTCCCCCGCCCTGCTGCCGGCTTCCCCCCAGGCGGTCTGCGGGGGCCTTCGTGAGGCCGACTGGACACGAAGTGAGGAGAGGGGAGAACTGCGGACCAGGGCCCGAAGGGGCCCAGCCGGGGCCAGTGCGGCCACAGCACACGTTTTGGTCTGTACACTGATTCGGGTTCAAATCCCAGCTCTCAGTAGTAGTAACCTGCCGCGGGATCATGGCCAAGTCACTTCAGCTCTGCACCTCGGTCCCTCTGCCACAGAAAACGAAGAGTCAGTCGGTTCCAAACCCAGTGGGTCTGTGACGGTGGGAGAGAGCAGGGTGCTTTCTCCAGGAAGCGGGTGACCTGGGAGGAGGGTGGACAGACGTCCCAGAGACCACTTTCCCATCTGGGCGAAGGGGGCGCTGCGAGCGAGGGGAGCCGGTGCCCCGCGGGGTCAGCAGACCCTGAACAGGCTTGCTGGCATCTGAGTGAGACGGGTGTCTCCAAGGGCCATCAGGCCTTATCTTCTGGGAAAGCCTGGCCTTCTGTCCTCGAGGCCGGTCGTCCGCAAATCTCAAGGGAAAGGGGTTAGTTCTGCCACAGACCTTGGGCTTCGGGCGGCAAGCGGGATGCACACGCTGGGAGCAAGTCCACCCGTGGGGCGCTGACGGATCCACGAAGGTGGTCCTGAGGGTAAACCAAGGCACGGAAGGCCCCGGGCTTGCCCGGGAAACACAGATAAAAGCGGAATACCCTTCCCGCATAACAAGTGGCAGAAAATGCCAGTGTCAGGAAAGATGTGGGGACATGGGCAGTGCTCAGTTCTGCGGGAGGGGAGGGCAGGTTGGCCCGGCTGCTGTGACCGCCCCGGAGAGGCTTCTGCAGGGAAACACGCACAAAACAGCTCGTCGTGACAAAACATCTGGAAACGTGTCTGCCGGCAGAAGGCTGGATAACTGGACCGTGTGAGCAGGCCCCGGACGGTGGGCCCCACACAGGGGCGCCTGTCTCTCTCAGCCCTGTCCCCCAGGCCCCGATCCCCCCTCCCCCTGCACCTCCCCATGGCGCCCCCAGCATCGGTCCCTGGCCCCCCCTACCACTGACCCCTCTCCCCCCTCCACCCCCCTCCCCCGCCCTGCCCTGCCTCCCCTCTTCACTGCCCTTCCCACCTCTGCCTGGGGACCACCGCCACACCTCGTGGCCCCCCCAGCAGCAGGGCCAGGACCTGAAGGCTTCGGGGCAAAGTGGAGACACCAGGCTGGGGGCCTCGACCTCAGCCCCCACCCTGGGAAGAGGCTTGCAGGGCAGGCAGGAAAACCGGCCCCAGGGGGACACCCGCTCGCCCTCCAGGTCGCAGGCAGCGCAGGGTGGGCTGGGGGTGGCCGGGGAGGGCAGCGGGACCCAGGCACCCCCCCCACCCCCTGCAGGGGGCCAGCCCCTCCCAGCAGGAAACAGGAAGTTGCCCAAGGCCTCCACCACCAACTGCTCCCAGGGCCTGCCTGGACTCCGGCAACGGCCCCGTTCTGTGCCTCAGTTTCCCCCTCCGCAAAGCGAGCCACAGCTCCAGGTTTGGGTGAGGGTGATGTTAACTAACCGTTGCTGGGACCCAGCGCGTGGCACGCCTGAAGCAGACACCCAGCATGGTAACAAAATGGCAAACACCACTCGCGACGCGGGCTTAGGCCTCAGTTTCCCCAGCCTGAGTGCTGGAGAACCCAACGTGCCGGCTGGGCCTGTGCAGGCAGCAGACCGGGGACTGGGTCCTGCTGGCTTCGGGGAGTATGTTTCAATACTTCTGCTTTCCCAAGAGTCCCACTGGGATCTCATTCACACGTCATTCAGTTCGCCCATTTAAAGCGCACACTTCAACGGCTTTTAGTGTCTTCACAGAGGCGTGCACCCCCGCCCCCCACGATTAGGGGTAAAACAACCCATCATCCCAAAAAGAACACCCCCCCCCAACCCCTGCCGACCACTAGTGATCATCCCCAGCCCCCAGCCCCACGAGCCTCTGTGGCTCGTCTGTGGATGAGCCCCTTCCGGATGTTTCACACACGGGGGATCATACACGCTGTGTGATCAGCTTTTCGTGACCAGCTTTTCACTTTTTAACCTGTGAGAACCTGGGTGGGTCGCTCACCTGCCCGCAGTCTGGGCATCTGTCAAGTGGGTGCGAGTGGCCGTGGGGCCGCCGAGCTGGGTGGCGCTGGAGAAGTGGCCTCGCCGTCCCATCTTTGGAGCAGGGCCTTCCGAGCCGTGACACCCAGGACGGGGGCAAGAGAGAGGGACCACGGACAGGGAAGGACGAGGCTGGGTTGCAGAATGCACACAGAAGTCTTACAGGTCAGCAGAACAACAGCCCGGTTTAGACACGGGCAAAGAAGGTGAACAGACACTTCCCCTAGAAAGTAACCAAAGGCCAAGGAGCCGTGAAAAGATGCACAGAGTTATCAGTCATCAGGGAAACGCAAACCAAAGCCACAATGAGACACCACTGCATACCCACCAGGACAGCTCGACTGAAGGACAGAAAATACCAAGTGTCATCCAGGATGTGGGCCAATCGGGAACCCCTGAGATGGGGCAGCCGCTGCGGAGAACAGTCTGGTGGCGGTTCCTCAGAAAGTTCCACGCAGCAACCATTTCTAGGCGCGTGTCCGAAAGAGCGCGAGGAGGGGGCGCGGGGGGCCCCGATAAGCACGCACGACGTTCACAGCAGCCTGAGGCACAGCAACCGAGACGCAAACGTCCATCGACATGTGAACGTATACCCAGCACACGTCTTCTGCGCACGCGCACGTCCACAGAAGACCGGGTCCACCGCGCACGCGCACGCCCCTCAGGTGCGTCCACCACGCACGCGCACGTCCACAGACGACCGTGTCCCCCGCGCACGCGCACATCCCTCGGCCGCGAGCAGGAGCGAGGCGCCCACCCCCGCCGCCCCGCGGACGGACCCTGAACACGTGACGCTCAGGGAGGGAACCCGACACGAGAGGCCCCGCGGGGTGTGAGTCCACGTGTGTGAACGTCCAGAATAGGCCCATCCACGGACGGGAAGGGGGCTTGCGGGAGCTGGGTGGCGGGGGTGATGGCTGATGAGACGGGGGTTACTTTCTGGTGTGATGGAATGTTCTGGAATGAGACAAGGGTGGTGGTTGCACATCTCGTGAAGATGCTAACAATACCTTTGCATGCTACAGTGTAAGGCAGCTAACTTTGTTAATCAAATGCCAGCCCAACTTTTTAAATTTTTTTTTTCAACGTTTATTTATTTTTGGGACAGAGAGAGACAGAGCATGAACGGGGGGAGGGGGGGAGGGGCAGAGAGAGAGGGAGACACAGAATCGGAAACAGGCTCCAGGCTCTGAGCCATCAGCCCAGAGCCCGACGCGGGACTCGAACTCACGGACCGCGAGATCGTGACCTGGCTGAAGTCGGACGCTTAACCGACTGCGCCACCCAGGCGCCCCAGCCCAACTTTTTAAAAGCGGCATTTGTTTCCAAGGTGAGACTCAGAGTTTGACAAGGGTGGTGGCCACCCGCGCCTCGGGGTTGCCACTTTGCGTCTGGGGCTGTGGAAGGCTCTTCCAGGCTGGTTTTGCTCCCAAAGGCAGATGTGGGGTGGTTTGGGGCTTGGGAGTCAGGGTAGGATGTTGGGGTCCTGGGGGCTTAGGCCCCACCTTGGTCCTCACCAAGCCACACGGCGCAGCTGCCTAAGTGTCCCCTGCACGTCCCTCAGGCCTGCTTCCCGCTCCCCCGCTCCCGCCTGCCCACCTGGGTGGCCAGAGCACAGCGGGAGACAGGACTGGCTCCGGAGACCACACCATCCCTTCCCTTGGGTGACCTCAGTGTTCCCTCTCAGCAGACCTGCTGCCTCATCTATGCAACGGGGACATGAACAGGCAGCCCCCCGCCGCCCAAGAGCTTAACTTGGGCAAGTTTCTGAGCAGCATCTGGTGCGCTCAACCCCTCTTTCTCCCTCTAAACTCTCCCATGGCTCCCTCGTGTCCCAGACTCAAGTCCAGACTCCGCAGCTGGGCAGTGTGCCACCACAGCCGAGCCTTGCCCCATCACCACCGGGGGCTCCGACGGGACAAGGACCCCCCACCCCTGATCCTTAGATTCCCTGACACCCTCTCCCAGACCCCCGAGACATCAGGAGGGTCCCCCGAGACAACGCTTCCCGCTTCTGCCCCCAGAAAGCACCCAGGAGCGATTGCCCCATTTTCTCCTTCTCTTGCTGTTTGTGGACAACTGTCAACACCAGGACTCCCAACCGCTGCCCTGGCTCCGCCCCTGGAGAGCAAACTGAGGCCCACCTCGAGGTCCTGGGAAGGGGGAACAGCCAGCGGGCTCAGGGCAGAGGAAGCGGAGGCCCCAGTGGGGTCCGAACCTTCTGGGTCCCACTCTTCACCACACATAGAATCGCCTTTCAAAACCCATGGAGCTCTTTCTTTCTCAATTTACGTATTGTAAGTAATCTCTACACCCAACATGGGGCACGAACTCACGACCCCCCCTCCCCCCCCCCCCCCCCCCCCCCGCGTCAAGTGGGATACATGCTCTTCTGAGCCAGCCTGGCGCCCTGGAGCTGTCGCTTGCAAAACAAGAAGGGGCAAGGCGACAAACTGTAGGTGCTCAATTAATGCAGTCTCACCCCTACTCTAATGAGACGCTTACTTCAGGATTGATAGGGTCTGCCCGGCTTCCCAGTGGCTCCCCGGTGACTGTTCAGGGTCAAGTACACAGTGGGTGCTCAGGAAATGGTGAATACACCAGCCAAATACAATCCTGTCGTTTGGGGCCTGGCGACCTTGGACGGTGAACGAAGTTCCCAGGGCCTCAGTTTCCCCATTCATAACACCAAGGCTCAGCCAGTCCCTAGCCTACGTGGTTGTGTGTGTTACGGAGGAAACACCTGTCTACGGCGTCGATGCGCGGCGGGCCGTACCCGCCACCCCCGCGCCCCGGGGCATCCCGCCGCGCGCCCTGGGAGCCTGGCGAGGGTCCTGGAGGCCCGCAGAGCGGACCCGGCGGGGGCGCCCGGGCCGAGGGTGAGGGGGCCGAGGGCGGAGGAGGGGGGGGGCGGGGACGGTAGGGAAAGCACCCCACCCCCCACCCCGGGCTCTTTTGTCTCCGGACTGCGCCGGCGCTCGGCGCCCTCGCCATGGAAACGCGCGCCGGGGAGCGGCGGGCCCCGGGAAGGGGACGACACGGGGGGAGACCCGGGGAGACACGAGGATAGCCGGGGCCCCAGGGGTCCGGACGCCCAGCCCCCGCCCCCGCCGTCCACGGGGCTCCCGAGGCCGAGCCGGGAGGGGAGGGGGGCGGCGCAGACTCCGGTCCCAGCCCGCCCCTACGGGGGCCCGAGACCCCCCGACTCCCCGGGGCCGAGGGAGCGGGAGCCCCGCGCGCGGCGAGCGCACGCCGGGGGACCGGCCGGACGAGGAACGCGCGCGGCGCCCCGGACGCGCCGAGACAAAGAGCCCCCGCCCCTCGCGCCGCACGCAGGCCGTGGCGGGCGCGGGGTCTCGGGCCGGGCGGGGCCCCCTCCCCTCCCCTCCCCTCCCCTCCCTGCGCTCCCGCTCGCCGCTCCCCCCCGCCCCCGCGGGGGAGGGGCCGCGCTTTGTGCTCGCCGCGCCGCAGCCCCCGCCCCGCGCGCCCGCCGGCTCCGCCCTCCGAGCGCCCGCGCGCCAGGTGAGGGGCCTGCGGGCCGAAGGCCGGGGCCGCACCCCTCTTCCGGCCGCCGGGACCCTCCCTTCCCTCCCCGCCCCCCGCCGCGGGCCTCCCCACCGTCCGGACGCCGGGGAACGGCCCCCGTCCGGGGACTCCTAAACCAGGCCGGCCCCGCCCTCTGCCGGGCCCCTCCCGACCCCCGATCTGGGGTGTAGGGGTGCCGGGCAGCGGGGTTGTTGGGCAGGGCCGCAGTGCGCGGAGGGGAGGCCGCGGGGACACCCCACTCCCCCAGCCTCAGTTTCCCTGGGCGGTTCGGCGCATCTTCGCCCGCCCCTCCCCCGCAGGCGCTGGGCACCGGGTCCCCCCAGGGCTCAGACTGCGCCTCCCCTCCTCCAGCGCGTCTTTGTCCCCTCCAACCACGGCCTGTGGAGCCCGCGGCACCATGATCGCGACCAAGGAGAAGAATAAAACCCCAAAGGACAGCATGACGCTTCTGCCCTGCTTCTACTTCGTGGAGGTGAGGGGGGGCGGGGGGTCCGCACTGATGGGGGCGGGGCAGAGGTCTCTGTGGCACACGCCATCGGGGACCACCACCCTGAAGGACACGGGTGGGCGCGGCGAGGGTGCCTGGTGAGGGGGGCTGGGGGGACTCGGGTTCTGCAGGATGAGTAGGAGTTCCAGAGGCACACCCAAAGCAGCAGCCGGGGCAAATGCTGGGGAGTGGGACCTCCAGACTGAGGTGGGGGTCAGTGGCTCACCTGGAGGAGCTGGAGCAAGGCGCGGGGGTGGGGGGCGTCCATGAAGGGGCGGGGGCATGCCGGCTCTTCATGCAGCACGTGGGCTTTGCAGCCTGAGGCTGCAAGTTCAAATCCCTCCTCTGTTAAGGAGCCGGTGCCCTTCCCATAAGCGCGCTCACAGAACAGGCCTGGCACGCAGTGAGGGCTCTGTGAATGTTCAGAAAAATAAAATGTAACAAACGCAGTCACCCGGCACATACTAAGTGCTGATGATGGCACAGGGTGACATTTACCCATCCTGGGACAGATCCTTCAGCACCTACTAGGACGTTCCTGTAGCCATAGTCTTCCCCACTTGACCTGCCAGGGAAACCCCAGTCTGTTGAGCGGTCCAGGCAGGGCGTGGGTGGAGGAGTGGGGTCCCCAGTCCCGAGCAGACAGCCCTCCACGCAAGTCACAAAGCCAGTGGCTCACCCCCCGGCCAGTGGGTCCCTGCGCACAGGCAGAAAAGCTGTTTGTCAAATTTGTATTTAAATCCCCGTTACGGTAGCTTATACCTTCTCAGGGTGTCAACGTCCTTGCAAAGCAGCTCCCTCCCTGCGTCCTCCTCAACCCCCTGCTGTCACCTGGGTCCTTCCAAAAAGTGCCCCACACCCACTCAAGTCTGTTAGATCTGTATCCCCTCCCCTTTTAAGACAGGTTTCTGCTCTTGGCTTTTTTCTAGTGGAAATCTTTGCTCACGGCTGACTCCGTCCCTTTTCACTGCCGTGTAGTAGTCGAGCCCCGAGTCACCGTCCCCACGGAGCTGGGCCTTCAGGGGCTGCCTGGCCTTTGCTCGTGTCACACACGTCCCCGTAAGGAAAGCCCTTTGGTCTGTTTCACCTCGAACCAAGAGTGAGCTTATCTGCAGATACCATCCCTGGGGAGCACGCTTGGTGGCTCAGGAAGCGCCCCAAATTCCCCCCTCCACCCCCCCCCGCCACCTTCGAGGCCACGGTGTCTTCCTTACCGTCTGTGCCAGCACTGTGTTAGCGGTGTTTGGAGCCTGGCCGGCCCGTGGGACGCAGAGCTGTGTGTGTGCCTGCTCTCATCCGCCTTTGCCTTATCGTGAGTCTTAAGCGTGTTTACGCACACGCACACACGCGTTAAGTCCGTGGGCAGGACGTGCTCGTGGATCGTTTTCCTCTGGGCCTGATACGCTGTCAGTGTTCCCGTGCCTGGGTGAGGGTCTGTCTCCAGATGCAAGGACAAGGGGGGTGGCACACAGAGACCCTCTGGGGCTGGTTCCGCCTCCGGCGTGGCCCAGCGGGGAGGAGATGGGGCCGAGGGCCGAATTGGGGAGCCAGGCCGGCGTCACAGCCGTGGCCACGCCGCTTGGGAGCTCGGAGTGCCACGGGGGCATCGTCAGAATCACAGTTTGAAGGACCCTCTTGCCGAAGGAGTTGATTTGATGTGCCCGGGCCCCACGCAGACCCCTGCCCGCAGCCTGGAGTGCCCTGCCCCCCGCGGCCCAGTTGCGCTAACGGCCACGGGGGAGGGAATCACGAGCTAGCGTTGAGTAAAGGCTGGTACTGTCCGTGTACTTACTCACCCGGTCCTCCGTCGAACCTGGAAGGTGGTGACCCCGTCATTCCGTTACCAGCCGGGGAAACTGAGGCACAGGGAAGCAGTGGAGCCAGGATTCAAGCCTGGGCAGGTGGCTGTGAACCCCTCCACTCCGCTGCCTTGGGGCACATTCCTGCATGCAGCAGGCACTCAGTAAGTGCTCTCTGGACTAGAGCCCAGCTCCCGCGGACCCAGCTTCGGCAGTTTCCCTCTGGGGACCCCCCGGCCAGGGCTGGACAGAGGCCGAGGTGCCGTCCAAGGCAGGAGTTAACGCGGAGGCCTCTTGTGGGCCCCACCCCTGTCTGTCTCCTCGTCCATCAAATGGAGACCGGCATCCCCTGCGGCAGCCAGGCCCCCCCCCCCAGGCGCCTGCCCCAGCCCGGACCCTGCGGGTGTTTGGGTTTGAGACCCTTGGAGCGGAGGAGGGAAGGTGCAGGCCACTGGGAGTCGGCTCCGCCCAGATCTGAGCCCCGTAGCTGCTCGTGGCCCCAGTGAGCCGGAGGCAGGCTGTGATGGGTGCCCGGACGGCGCGCGGGGTGGGCAGGTGGCTGGACGGCCCGGCGGACGGACGGACGGCAGCATGGGTGGCGGACGGGACCGAGCTCACGTGGTGAGCAGGGCTGGGGTGACGCCGGCCTCCGTGCCCCGCAGCTCCCCATCGTGGCGTCCTCCGTCGTGTCCCTGTACTTCCTGGAGCTGACCGACCTCTTCAAGCCGGCCAAGGTGGGATTCCAGTGCTACGACCGGACGCTCTCCATGCCCTACGTGGAGACCAACGAGGAGCTCATCCCCCTGCTCATGCTCCTCAGCTTGGCCTTCGCCGCCCCTGCGGCCTCGGTGAGTCCCCGGCGCCCGGCGCGGGCCGGCCTGCGGGCACCGCCCTGCGGGGCGCGGGGCTGAGCGCCTGCCTCCCTGTCGGGCAGATCATGGTCGGCGAGGGCATGCTGTACTGCGTGCAGTCCCGGCTGTGGGGCCGCGGCGGGGGCCCGGGCGGCGCCGAGGGCAGCATCAACGCTGGCGGCTGCAACTTCAACTCCTTCCTGCGGCGCACTGTGCGCTTTGTGGGTGAGTAGAGGCCCGCGGTCTGCACGCGGCGGTCGGGCGGGGCGGGGGGGGGGGGGGGGACCCCGGGGGGGCCCCCGCCAGCTCCCCGCCCTGACCCCGCCGCCCCGCAGGCGTCCACGTGTTCGGCCTGTGTGCCACGGCGCTGGTGACCGACGTCATCCAGCTGGCCACGGGCTACCACGCGCCCTTCTTCCTGACGGTCTGCAAACCCAACTACACGCTGCTGGGCACGTCGTGTGAGGCCAACCCTTACGTCACACAGGACATCTGCTCCGGCCGCGACGCGCACGCCATCCTGTCTGCGCGGTGAGCTGCCCCCCCCCCCCCCCGGCAGATGGCGGGGTCCACGAGGCGCGCGGGGCCGGGCCGGGCCGGCGGGGCTCACCTGTGGCCTCTTGCAGGAAGACCTTCCCGTCGCAGCACGCCACGCTGTCCGCCTTCGCTGCGGTCTACGTGTCGGTGAGTCCTGGCCCGCCCGCCCCGAGCCTGCCGCCTGCGGGGAGCCCGCCGCTCGGCTCTGACCCGCCCCCCCCTCCCCCCCCCCCAGATGTACTTCAACTCCGTCATCTCGGACACCACCAAGCTGCTCAAGCCCATCCTGGTGTTCGGCTTTGCCATCGCAGCGGGCGTCTGCGGCCTCACCCAGATCACGCAGTACCGCAGCCACCCCGTGGACGTGTACGCGGGCTTCCTCATCGGCGCTGGCATCGCGGCCTACCTGGTGAGGGGCCGGGGGAGGCCCCGGGGGTGGGGGCAGCTCTGAGGGAGCGGGGTTGCCCCCATGGGGAGGTTCTGGGGGGGGGGCACGGGGTGGCGATAGGGGGAAGAGGTGTGAAGGGGGAGGCTGGACGGGGGTGGGGGTGGGGTGCGGTGAGGAGGTCTCGCAGGGAAGGCCGGCCCCGGGCGAGGTCGGGGGTGGGGGGCTCCGAAGGGGGAGACCTGGCCCCGCCCTGGGGACTCTGAGGAGTCTCCTCCCTCGGAACGCCGGAGTCAGAATCTCAGGGGCTCAGACCTGCCGAGTGCGCAGAGCGGGAGCGGCCTGACCGGAATCTGCCCCCGCGGGAAGGGAGCGGGACTCCCCCCGCTCTGACCGCACGGGGAGGCCAGGCTTCCCGCTCGGACCACCTCGCAAGCCTGCCGCCCGGGGAGAACCCTGGTCTTCAGCCCTCGCCTCGCCCTCAGGCCTGCCACGCGGTCGGCAACTTCCAGGCCCCGACGGCGGAGAAGCGGATGGCGCCGGCCCCCGCCAAGGATGCGCTGCGGGCCCTGACCCAGCGGGGCCACGACTCGGTGTACCAGCAGAACAAGTCCGTGAGCACCGACGAGCTGGGGCCGCCAGGGCGGCTGGACGGCGTGCCCCGGCCCGTAGCCCGAGAGAAGGCCTCGCTGGGCAGCCTGAAGCGGGCCAGCGTGGACGTGGACCTGCTGGCCCCACGCAGCCCCATGGGCAAGGAGAACATGGTCACCTTCAGCCACACGCTGCCCCGCGTCAGCACGCCCTCGCTCGACGACCCTGCTCGCCGCCACATGACCATCCACGTGCCTCTCGACGCTTCTCGCTCCAAGCAGCTCATCAGCGAGTGGAAGCAGAAGTCGCTGGAGGGCCGTGGCCTGGGGCTGCCCGATGAGGCCAGCCCCGGGCACCTGCGGGCGCCCGCGGAGCCCATGGCGGAGGAGGAAGAGGAGGAGGAGGAAGAGGAGGAGGAGGAAGAGGAGGAGGAGGAGGAGGAGGAGGAGGGTGAGGAAGGGGGGCCGGCCCCGCCCTCACTCTACCCCACGGTGCAGGCCCGGCCGGGGCTCGGGCCTCGGGTCCTCCTGCCGCCGCGGGCCGGGCCGCAGCCGCTGGTGCACATCCCCGAGGAGGGGGCACAGGCGGCCGGCGGCCTGTCTCCCAAGAGCAGCGCCGCCGTGCGGGCCAAGTGGCTCATGATGGCGGAGAAGAGCGGGGCCGCTGTGGCCGTGGCCTCGGCCCAGCCCCGCGTGGCCAACCCGCCGCGGCTGCTGCAGGTGATCGCCATGTCCAAGGCGCCGGGCGGGCCGGGCCCCAAGGTGGCGGAGACCGCCTCGTCCTCCAGCGCCAGCTCCGACTCCTCGCAGTACAGATCGCCCTCGGACCGCGACTCGGCCAGCATCGTCACCATCGACGCGCACGCGCCCCACCACCCCGTGGTCCACCTGTCCTCGGGTAACGGGCCCTGGGAGTGGAAGACGGCGGGGGGCACGGCCAAGGGGGCAGAGGGCGAGGGTGGCTACGAGCTGGGGGACCTGGCCCGTGGCTTCCGCGGTGGGCCCAAGCCGCCAGGCGTGTCCCCCGGCTCGTCCATCAGCGACGTGGACCAAGAGGAGCCGCGATTCGGGGCCGTGGCCACGGTCAACCTGGCCACGGGCGAGGGGCTGCCCCCACCGGGCATGGCTGACGGGGCCCTGGGCCCGGGCAGCCGGGAGTCCACGCTGAGGCGCAAAGCTGGCGGCCTGGTGCTGGGGGAGCGGGAGGCCACGGGTGAGGCGGAGGCCGAGGGCTACTATCGCAAGATGCAGGCGGCCCGCAGGTTCAAGGACTGAGGGGGAGGGGTGGGGTGCCGCATGGGGCGCAGGTGGGGGCCGCTGGGCGGGCGGGGGTGGGGGGAAAAGCACTTCGTGACCAGACAATAAAATGTCAACACCCACTGGAGTCCCGGCTGAGTCACTGTGGCCCAGGGCCCCCACGCACATGAGGGCTGGGCGGGGGGGGGGGGGGGGGACGGGGGACGGGACACAGATCTCCCACTCGTGGACTGAGGCTCATGCACGTGGAGTGGGGGGTGGGTCCGGCAACACCACATTTCCCTGGGCTGGGCGGGGGTGGGCAGTGGTGTGCAGCCTTCACCCCTGGGAGGAGACCCTTGCCCCCCCCCCCCACACCTCATCAGCTCCCCCAAACCCCATCCCCGTCAGAAATGAGAAGGCTAAATTCACAGAGGAGGAAACAGCAGTGAAGACCGAGGCGAATAAAAAGGGAATCGAGTGCAGGATGCAGAGACATTTATTCAAAGTCCAGCAGACAGACTGGCCAGCCGCCCTCTACAACGTGAACAGGAAGAAAGAGCCTACAGAAAAGGTAGGAGTTGTAAAATCGCTTTAATTCGGTTCTCTCTGCATTACAAGCCGTCGGGGCGGGCAGTGGAGTGCCTCGCTCCCGGCACAATACTGAGCCTGTAACTGCGGTTATCAAAATATACATCTGCGTCACCTTTATAAAAAACCACGTTTGCTGCCCCTCGTTTTACAACAGGTATAAAAAATTATAAATATTTACACCCTTGTTCCAACCCAACACGGAAACTCGAGGGTCCAGGCCCGAGGGAGGGGGCTGGCCAGCACGGGGTCTGCTCGCAGGGGAGCCCCTTGGACCCGTGAGTGCAGGACGACGTGTGGGAGACAGTTAAGACTCAGGGGCCGCCGTCCCACCTTCTGGGGCCCCAGCATTAGAGGCAGACAAAAAAACAAACAAAACTTTGGTCCAAAATTTGCAGGAGAAAGGAAACCCTGAAAGTTTACGAGTTGAAGAGCGCTTTTCCCCTGGACAGGGAACAGGTTAGGTGTGAGTAAGGCATCTGGAGGTGGTGGGCAGGGCCGGCCCGGGGCCTCGCGGGAAGGGCCGGGGCCCCAGCGGGTCTGCCCTGGAAACTAGATCCTGCCCTGCGACTTCATTACAAGGAATAAGATAAAAAAGGACAGTATGTAAGGTCATACCACAAGGAGGAAATGGAGATTACACTCATACCATTTTTATCATCTTGCTATATAAAAAGTTACTTAAAACTATTTCTTTTGCATATAAATGAAAAAAGATTAGAATATTTGGTCAACTGGAAATATTGCTAGGCACAGACGTCTGCAACTGCATCAAAGCATAATACAGAGATCACGGTGAAGACAGAGCTCCGAGCTGAAGGAGGACGGGGCCGGTGCCCTCGGGGTCTTGCCCCAAGTTGGGGTCCGGGGGTGGGGAGAATCGCACACTTGATTAAACAAACAGATCAGGGGGTGCCGGCCGGTCCCTGCAGCTCGCAGCGTCCTGCCGCGCCAGGCACACGATCCCACGCGGGAGGCCGACCCACCAGCCCCCACGCCCCCCCCCCCCCCCCCCGCGAGGGCCCCGCCAGAGCAGCTGGTTTTAAGGCACGAGAAAGCCGAGTCGAGGTTTGGGAGCGCCCACCCCACAGGGGCTGCAGAAGGCACGGGCTTGGGGGGCCGGGGAGAGGGCGGGGGGCGCACTGTCCACTCGTCACCAGGAGCCTGAGGCCGGCACCCCATCTCCCCAGGGTGAGCAGGGTCGATCAGATTTAATTTTTTTAAAAACAGGTAAACTGATTTCTCTTTTAAAAAAATAAAATCTCTGGTCTTTTAAGGTCACTTCAGCTGCTTTTTAAAGTGGCTTTTCTCTGGAATGATGGAAGTTGTGGCCAGGCGCCAGCAGGCCGGTCCCTGGCGGCCCTAGATGGTGGACTTGGAGAAGGACACCCGCAGGTGGTGGTTCTCGCCCAGGTCGTGGTTGTGAAGGTCAATGAGCGCCTGGATGGCCTCCTCCACCGAGCCCATCTGGATCAGGGCCATCTTGCGGTCCTTCCTGAGGGACAGACAGGGCCAGGGGCATTGGGGGGGTGGGTCGGGGCATCGGGCAGGGCAAGGAGCTGTGGGGGTGGGGCGGCACTCACTGGAAGAACTTGAACCCCTTGACGATCCCGCCGTTGCTGGAAAAGAGGATCTTCAGATCGTCCTCAGACACAGAGGGCCTGCGGGGAGAAGAGGGGTCGAGGGGTCGGACGCTGGTTCTCGGGGAGGGCCCGGGGGGGCCCCGGGGAGGCCGCAGCCCACACCCTGCACGTACGGGATGTTGGAGAGGTGCAGGGTGGCCGAGGGCGGGAAGATGTTCTGGAAGTTCTTGGAGCCGGGCTTCTTGAAGCGGTGCAGGGGGGAGTTGCCGTAGTCCTTGGTCAGGCCCTGGTCCTCCTGGCCCTCGCGGGGCAGCTGCACGTTCTGGTGCTTGGACAGCGTGATGCGCACCGGCTTCCCGTGCAGCTTGTGGCCGTTGAGGTGGCTCATGGCTGCGGAGGGGGTACGCTCGTGACCCCGGGCCCCACGCCCACGCCCGGCAGTGCCCGCCCGCCCCGCAGGCCCCTGCCGCTTACCCAGCTGCGCCTGGCTCCCGTCCGCCATCTGCACCAGCGCGTTCTCCTTCTTGTTGAACAAGATCTTCACCCGCTGCACGTCGCCGTACACGCCTTCGAGAGCGCGGGGACAGGGGCGCTGAGCCGCCTGCGGCCCCGCCGCCACCTCCCCCGCCAGCCCCCACGCCCCGCACACCCCTCGCAGGGCTGGCTGTCCCCGAAGGTTTGCTTATTCTGCCTCTCGCACCTGCGTCTAGTCACAGGGACGGTACCAGAAAACTACCTTCAGCAGAGAGGTCGTAAACTCCAGGAAAGGTCCACGGCCAAGAACCGGCACTTTAGCATGCTACCAACACGTTTAACTCTTCGAAAAGCATGCAGGGCAATAAACCATGCGTCTACCGAGTCAGAATAAATACGCAAACCGAAGGCAAGCCACGTAACGAGGCAGAATGCCCGACTGCAAACTCATAGTACATCTTAGGGCGTAAAAAATAACCTCCATTAAATGAAAACAAGGTAATAAAAGTGTGAATGATAACATACCGAAAAGAATAAAGAGGCTTTGGGGTGTGACTCTCTTTAGAGGACAGCAGAGCAAGGCAGCGAGGGACAGGGAAAGGGAGAGGTCAGGGGGCGAGTTGCCAATCGTCCACCACGAGGAGGCAGCCCCACAGGCGTGCAGGTTGATGGATGATGAAGTTGTCAGGATGTTAATATTCAAGGGCAGGTTGGTTTCCGGAGAGCAGGGTTTGAGGGGGAATTTTGTTTTTATTTGTTTATGTTTTGTTTTGTTTCAAGCAACAACAGGAAGCAGAAGTGCCGTGCAGTCAGTTGGCAAAGAAATTCCGGATCAGGGCAAGAAAAAAAATTGGGAAAGGGGAAGGGGAGAAAAGAAAAAAAGTAGCAAAAAAACACAGGTCAGTAAATACATAAGAAACACGAGTGCTCCATCAGTCCAGATCTACACACATTACAAGTCACAGGTCCGCCTCGCAAACACAGGCAGGAAAGCGCCCCCTCCCCGCAGCGAGCAGCAGGAGGGCGCGGCCGGGACCCCCAGGCGGCAGCCCGGCTCCCAGGGGCCCTGGCCTCCTGCTCGCTGCGGCGGGCGGGCCTCCGAACAACGCTCACACAAGCACGAGGCGGAGCGAGTCTGTTAGTGGAGGCTTCGCTAGGGTCCGGCCGCCCCCGGGCCAGGAAGTCACAGGAGGGGCAGACAGATGAGAGACAGTCTGAAACGCTCCTTAAAGGCGGTCCCATCTTGCCAGAGTGAGGGACCGTGAGCCCTTCTCCGCTCACCCGAGCTCTCTCTGAGCCAAACTCTGCCACTGGGACGGGCACGGGTTTCGCCATCCTGGGGACCTCAGCTGCAGGGCAGCGTCCCCCCGACAGAGGCGCCCGGCGGGCGTCCAGACCGCGTCGTGTCTGGCTGGAAATTTTAAGGACTGCTTTCACGTATCAAAGCGTATCTCGACCCTGCGTCTTACGGAATCGGAGACGTAAGCCGAGGTGTAAAGGAAAACGCGAGAACACTGAGCGCTGAGGCGGCGGCAGCGAGCGGACCGGCACAGAGGGGTGCCGCGACCGGCGGGACCCCGGCGCCTGGGGCCAACAGGAGCTCAGCCCGCTCCCCTCTGCACTAAGACCCACTAGCGTAACACCCCTGCTTGTGCTGCTGGGAACGACAGCCTGGAGGGAAGAGGCACGTACCTCGGGGTTGAGGTTGCTGACCAGCAGGACAGAGTTTCCTGCCCCTGCCAGGCCGGGGATGGCGATCCGGCCCGCCGCCGCTGCCGCCGCCGCCGCCGAGGGGATGGCCAGAGGAGCCAGGGCCCCGTGCACGTTAGGAACAGAGAGGCCTGGAAAGGGAAGGGCGGTCGGGATGTGAGCAGCAGGGCCGGGGGTTCTGCTGGGAGGCGAGTGCAGGTCCTGCCCGTCTTCACGCAGGAGGAAACACGGGAGGCGGCCGCGGCCGTGCTCGGCCCGGTGCCCACTTGTGCGGCCTGCCGGCTCCTCCCGCCTCTCCTCGTGGCACAGACCGTGCCTGCCACGTTTGGCCCCATCTACATGCGCCCAACAGTACAGAAGCTCCACTCGGTGGATGCACAATGGAGCCCCGGACGGGCCTCGGCCGTGCGCGCATGCAGGCGCCCGTCACCATGCAGACGACACCCGGGCGGGACGCAGCAGGCCCGTGCCTGTCACAGGAGGGCAGGCTGGCCCCCTGGGAGGGACGCTCAGGTGTGCCCCCGCCCCGGTTCATGCCGCTCTGCTTACCGGGCCACTTAAATTCATCTACTAGGGACACATCCCTCCAACCACCGTGCGCGCTCGTCCTCGCCCGGGAGGTGCTTTAAGGGAACCAGACCAGAGACTCTGGGGTTAGCGGATTCTCTGCACAGCCCTGTCCTAAGACTGCCCTGTCCAGGCTCCTCAGGGAACCCAGAGACCCGCACCCAGGGAGGCGGGCTCCCCCCGAGACCGAGCCCACGTCAGCTGCCCGTGGAAGCACAGCTACTGGAAAGGTGTGTGGGCATGCACGATCGACGGTGGGGACCAAGGTCAAGTGTTTGAGTACCTGCAGCTTGAGGAATTGCAAAGGTGGGAGGGAAACCAGCTCCTGCATACGGAGAGGCTGACATTATACCAGGCGCACCTAGAAACAAATGAGACACTAATCATCGCACCCACCACCTCCGCCGCGAGCAAGGGCTGTGTGTGTGCGTGACCCCACACCCAGTGGGCAGTCTGGGCCGGGTGCCGTGCTGGCCATCTAAGGAGCAACAGGCACCAACCTCCCTGGGCACAGAGTCGGCGTCACGGGGTGCCTGGGGCACGGACACTGAGCTACGTACACATCCTCGCCTCCCACGGCACACGGTGGTCCTGGGCACCTTGCCGGGCGTCTTACCGAAGGCAGCAGCCATGGTCTGGTCTAGCGAAGGCTGGCTGTCCCCGGAGGGCAGGTCAGGGCGTGTGTAGTCACGACTCTTGTCGTTGTTGTACTTGACGTTGAGGCTGGTGAGCTTGGAGAAGTCGATACGGAGGGTACAGCAAGCATTGTAGATGTTCTGCCCGTCTAGCGACTGCAGGGAGACAAGCTGTGAGGCGCTGGGGGCCGGGGGGGCCGGCCAGGGAGGCATCCCGGGGACCCTACTCACCAGCTTGGCGTGCTGCGCGCTCACAGGGTCGGCGTACTGCAGCAGGGCTTGAAACTGGTTGTTCTTGGTAAACGTGATGATTTTCAGAACCGTGCCAAACTTGGAGAAGATCTGCAAGAAAAAAGAGTGGTCCCGACCTCCGCCCAGGGAACCCCACGGTCGGCAACAGGACCGGGGGCGGCCGCACGCCCCCAGCCACCTCACCTGGTGGAGCACGTCCAAGGTCACTGGGTAGAAGAGGTTCTCCACGATGATCCGGAGCACCGGGCTCTGGCCAGCCATGGCCATCCCCGCGTCCACCGCGGCAGCCGAGGCGGCCAGGGCCAAGTTTCCCGACTGCACCGAGTTCACCGCCTGCAGCGCCGCCTGGGCCCGCTGTGGGGGGAGGGGGGAGGGGGGGGAGTTATGGCCTGCTACTTTCTCCCCAACTCCACCCCACCGTGCCCCAGGCCCGGCAACGCACCGCCTGGTTGGGTGAGCTGTCCGTCTTGAGCTCCTTGTGGTTGGAGAACTGGATGTAGATGGGCTGGCCGCGCAGCACAGGGGTCACAGACGTGTAGTAGTTCACCATGGTGTTGGCGGCCTCCTCTGTGTTCATCTCGATGAAAGCCTGGCAGGACAGGAGCGTGAGCCAGGCCCGGATTCCTGAGCCTTCCCAGGAAGGGCACTTGCCTGGCTATCAGCAGATACCTGATTTTTCCCTTTCAGCATCAGGAGATTGGTGACCTTCCCCGAAGGGCAGCCCCAGAGAAATGACCTCGCCCTCGGTGACGTCACTGGGAAGCTTCCGGATGTGGATCACTCTGGAGGGCACACCTGCACTCCTGTTGTCACCCTTGAACTTCTTACTGTCGTTCCCATTTGCTGACGGAAAAGCGGTGTGTAAGGCATAAAGCGCCGTCCAGACTCGAAAAACCCTGTGCCCGGAACCAGCTTCCTCCGCGACTCCAGGAGGCCGCCAGCCGATGTCCCCTGCCCACCCACAGCCAGGGGACCGGGGACTGCGCGCAGAGTTACCTGCAGAAGCCGAGTTGCTGCTCATGATAAAGGGTCCGTTAGTGACACAGGCAGAGAAGAGCTCGTCGGATCCCCGCTGGAAGAAACAGGGGGTGTGTGGAGCAGAGCAGAAGACCAGGTACCCTCCCCAACACCCGTGTCCACCTCTCCTGTGAGACCTGCTCTTGAGAAAAGACCGCACCCCAAACTGACCATTTCTCCCCCGCGACATCCTCGCAATCCTAATCCCAAGACACACTGCTCCTCGACAAAGCAGGGGCGGGGGGCCCAACGCCTATGGCGCGCGTTCACGCGTCACGTCCACCCCCACGCTCTGCAGGACCTTCCTGCGCACACAGGGCCTCGCGCCAATAGCCACAACGGGGCTGAGCCCGGCCCGGCTGTCCTAGAGAGCTCGGCTGTAGCCCTGCCCACGTCGAGACCGTGGGACCGTCTTCGATGACCACGGGGCCGCTGGCAGACTCGAGGAACAAAGCCCCCTTGTCGCAACCGCAGCCACCTGCTCAGCCACAGGGCCCTGCCCTATTTTCCAGGCGTCTAAGGAAACCTGAGCCTTGCTCTAGTCGCTGTCGGACGGAAATACTACCTGCTCTCCCTCCGTGCTGTGGGCGGCGCTGTGCAGTGAGGGGCGGGGACCCCCAGCTCCCCCTGGGACTTGTGACCTGCCCCTCTGTCTTGCCACGTGCTGGGCTCCATGTGCTGGAGTCAACCCCCCATCACCACGTGAGACCGACCCTGGGTCCAGACACCACGAGGCGTCCCTGCTGCCAGGTGAGGCCCGAGGGCAGAACCAGCCTACACAAGGTGAGGAACCGCAGGGGACCAGCACTCCTCAGTCGGGGGCCCCGCGGGCCCAAGGACCCAGCTCCGGCCACACACGGCCGCACACTCCCGCCGCTCGAGGCTCACGGGCTTTAGGACCGCGCCACCAGGAACCACAAGTAACCCCTCAGATTCCCTGCATTCAAAACTGGCAGCCAGAGAGGGTCTCGGGGCCTTGGCTGCCCTGGCAGAAGGGGAAAGAGCAGCCCACCTGGGCCCCCGGGCCTCCCCCTCCTCCACGTGCTTCCCCTCCTCAAGGACACCGTATCTTCGCTCCTCTGCTGAGCTGCCTGCAAACGTGAGCGCACAGCACCCGGTGCCCCAAACCCTCCAGAACCTCCCAGCCCAGCAGCTGATGACAGCGGCCGAAGGAAGCTAGGGGTTTACAAACTGCCCTTTGGGACAAGGACCGGGAACCGGCTGCCCCAGCCACTGAGACGGCTAATGTGGGCCTGTCCCTAAACCCAAACCCCTGGACAGGCAGGAACCCACACAGCTCCCCCACAGCCCAGCGTCCACAGATCCGAGGGAGGACCCGCCGTGGCTCAGGAAGAGGACAGTCAGGCTCCCTTCCAGCCTGAGGTCTGGCACGGTAGAGGGAAGTGTTAACCACCAGCCAGCTGCCGCCTATCACCCCCCAAGCCTCCCGAGTCACGGAGGCCAAGAGAAAAGCCGGCAGGGACCCCAGCAGGCCTGTCCACATCCTACCTGTCAGAGCCACAGGACAGCCCCTTCCTGCCTCGGGACCCAGGGCCCGGGCCCTGACCTGCCCCCCATCTGCCGGCCACACAACCCTCACAAGGGCATCTCGGCCCCTGCCGAGGACCAGCAATAGGTGGGACCGGGGACTCCCATGAGCGGCTGCATCCGCGCCTCTGTGGGCATCGTGCTCCCTCGCCTACTTACAACTCTGCTCCTCTCCCAGGACACAGACCCCCCCCCCCCCACACACACAGCGCGGGGACACGCACGGACCCCCAGCTCAAGAGGCGCGGATGTTTCGCAGGGCAGAACCTCAGGCACCAGAACACCACAGGCCTTGTGACTGGGGCACAGCTGGGCCAGGCCCAGGGACCACCCAACTGCCTCCAGCAGAGTTCTTCCCACCCCACGCTCGGGGAGGCCACTGGGCATCAGCCCTCGAGTCAACTAAGCTTCGAGAGAAACCAACCCTCAAGCATGTACTTGCCACTGGACACAGCGCGGGACAGCACACGACAGGACAACCTTTCCTTCCCCCGAACACCAAGTATCCCTGACACCTGGACGCCACTCACTCCCCGCATGGCCGCTTCTAAACCCAGGAAGAACCACACTGCCCTCCCAGTGGGCCGAGGGTGCAGGTTCAGGGGGGCTGTACTGGCAGGAAGCTCCTGCCCGCACCCCCCAGGAGCTTCTGTCTGTGCAGGTGGGATTCTGGAAGCACAGGTCTCCTGGGAACAGGATGGCCAGAAGGAGACCGTTCCGACAACAGCCGTGCTAGAGCTGTTCCGGCTGGAAAGCGGCTCCCACAGTAAGGGGAGGACAGTCCGCAACCCAGGCGTTTTCTGGGATCGTTACAACCCCCTCAGACGACAGTCCCTCTCCCCTCTCACCGCCTGACAAACAGGTTTTATCTGCAGGAAGATCAGGACAGGCAGCGTGTGAAGACAAGAATCCACTTGGGAAAAGTGAAACCCAGCCCAGGCACGGCTGCCGACTGACCAGAAACCAGCTGGCTGCCTGCTCAGGTCACCTGAGCCACCTGCAGGGAGCCCAGGAGCCACGGCCCGAGGAGACTCCCCCACCTCCCAGCACGGAGCCCAGGAGGTGACCAACTGACCGGCAGTGCTTACTGATCACCGGGCCCAGGGTTCCCCCGGAGGCCACGTCCCTGCGCGTGCACATGCCTGGCCTGCAACCGGGAGGGAGAAGCACGTGGCCCCCCAACTTCCCGTGGGGACCGCTCTGTGTTCCTTCGTCTACCTTTCTTGCCACCGGCGTTGAGAACTAACACCTTCCGCACAGAAGGGACACAGCGCTCTCGGTGTCCCGCAGCTCACAAACGCCAGAATTTCTCAAAACAACTACCCAAACCACGACGCCATCAGAAGTAGCCCCAAACTGCCCCAGAGCCCCCATACCCCCTCCAATCTCACCCCCCACTCCTCAAAGGGCTTGGAGCATAACCAGATCTTGACTTTTCCCACATCAAACCAAGGGCACTCAGAACTTTCTGGGGCAGACGCCCCCGTCAACCCCACTGCACACATCGCTCCTAACCCGTGAGCCGTAAAGCAGGACTCTCATGGGCTCTGAATTTCAGGGCAGGTGCCTTTTCTTCTGAGGAGCTAGTGAGCCCACTGGGCAGAGGACAGGGCCCGCAGCCTGGATGCCTCGGGAGCTCCGGAGTCAGAAGTGGCGCGGGCAGATGGGCCCAGGCCACGAGCACAAACTCAGGCTGAGCCGGAAGTACCTACCTTTGTACCAACTGCTATGTCTGGGACGATGCTGCAGAGAGAGAAAGAAGAAAGCTGTTAGCCAGGTGCACTGCCGGTGGGTGTCCCCACTGTCCCAGGGGTGGGGAAAGCCCACAGCCCCTGCCACTAGGGTGTCGGGAGTTCCCCATGGCCACCAGCGTGGCTCGCTGCTGACTGCACACCCCCACCCCCACTAGAACCCTTCAGGCAGGGAAGTGAGCCGTCGTCCAACTAATCTCAACTTGAAAAGGAGCCACCATTGTCTTCCAGCCCCCTCCCTCCCAGCAGGACCCCAGGCCCCGCCTCTGGACCTGTCCGAGGACAAAGCTGCCCCCTTCAAAAGCCCCAGGAGGGACCCTTGACGTTGTTACTGAGGTTCAAGTGCTGTTGTCTGCTTTCTAAACACTGGAAGCGCTTAGGAACATTTCTGAGCAGGGACGGGGCCACAGAAAAGGCAGCTCTCAGGCCCCAGGTCAGAGCTTTGGCTCCAAGGGGAAGACAGGGGACTCCACGTCCCACGCATGGAAGGTTCCCGGGAAGGTGGCAGCTCGGCTCCAGTGAACAGATAACATTAACACAGGTTACTTATCAACCTGGCTCCGCGTGACCGGACTTTCTCCCGCCTCGGGGGCTGGACGGAAGCAAGGCTACCTGAGGGTCCCCGCAGCCCCGTGCGCCTCAGCTGCGCGCCAGCTCCTAGAACAGCACGGCGACACCCTCTCCAAGGGCTGGTGCGCGGCAACCGTGAACCAGCGAGGTCCTAAGTGACTCACGGAGCATCCGTCCAGAAAGGGAACTGAGTCAGCAACGCCCCCCACCGGGCCACCCGCCTGCCCGGTGGATGGAGCCACCCGCCTCAGCACACGATGGCCCCCGTCACCTGGCCGAGGGCAGGTGGTCCCAGACCCCGCGGCAGGCCCTGGGGCAGCCACGCGCACCCCCCTCCCTGCACAAAGGCCAGCTTCCCTGTCCAGCCGGGAGCCCCTGGTTCCTGCCCTCCGGGAGGCAACTCCCAGGACCCAAACCCTGGGGTGTCAGGACCCCAAAGCACTGGCCTAGTCCTGCTGCCTGCAGCTGTGGCCTGCTGTCTTGCCATCATTCCCCTCGAGGCAGGGCCTTTGCCTCCTCACCGTTAAAAAAAAAAAAGAACAAAAAACACCTCACACCCCGACAGCAACACGTTCTTAAAAACCCTAGTGAGCCAAGAAAAAACTTCCCAGAAAAACCGAAAGAATGAAAAGCATGCAGCTTCCCGGCCACTAACCCAGGGCGACTCGCGGCCTCCTAGTCCCCCCCGGGGGGGGGGGGGGGGGGGACGCTCCCACAGGAAGTGTTTCACGGAGGCCGGCCTTTCCTCACGCGGGATCCGAGCCCTGGCGGCCCGCCGAACCGGCACGCGGCCTCGGAGCGCCGTTTCCCGAGACTCCAGACCGCGACCCCCGCCCGGGGAACACGTCCCCCCCAGCTGGCTCGCTGGGGAGGGGGTCCCAGGGGGAGGTCCATCCCAGGCAACATGGAGGACGGACCGCGAGATCATGCCCACCACGCCGCAGCAATCTTCCTAAGGGGCTGGATTAGATTCCGCCCGAAACCTATCATTTCAGGCCCGAGGCACACCAGGCACGTGACCCTCCAGGCATTTTAACCAGCTCGCCCCGCCCCGAGGGCCAGACGGGGAGGAAGGAGGGCTCGAAGCCCGCTATCAAACAAAGTTAAGCAGAACTCTTGGGAAGCCTCAAACTTTAATAGAAGTGGCACCTCCCCCTCGCCCACGGGGATACGACAAACGGTCCCCCGGACACGCGGGATGGAAGTCACACTTTGAAGCGAACTTCATTTTCCGCAGGTCCTGGCATTTCTCCCCCAAGACCAGAAACCTAACATCTGAGAACAGTTCTCGGCGCCGCGGGCAGGCCCGGTCTCCGCGGTCGGCTCCGGCTCGGGGAACCGCCGGCCCGGGGCGCCCCGCAGGCGGGAACAAAGGGGGGCGGACGGGCCCCTCCCCGGCCCCCGGCTCGGGCGCGCGGCCATCCTTTGTGGGTAGCCGGGGAGGGGCCGGGCGGCCGGCGGGGGCGGAGGAGGGCCCGCGCCCTTCCGGGCAGGAGGGCGGCGTCTCCGGGCCGCGCCTGGGCCCGCGGCGGGCTGGGGGGGGGGAGCTGAAGGGGGGCGAGGGCAGAGTCCGCGCGGCGGGAAAGACCGCGCACGCGCAAAGCCCGACAGGGGCGCGAAGAGCTGCGCACGCAAGCGCGGGGGCTCGACGGGGAACGGGAAGGGCCACACAGGGCACGCGCAGCGGGGGGGTACGGGGAGCTGGAAGGCTCACACGGGGCGCGCGAACACTGGCGCGTGCGCGCGGGACATGGACGGGAAGCGGGAAGGGCCTCACGACTGCCGCGTGCGTTCGGGTTGAGGCGCGCGGAGGCCGGAAACGAGCAGGGCTCGAGGGCTCGGCCTGCACCACTCTTCTAAGCCCAGGGGGCACTGCCCGCCTGGCGCTTCCCTCCCCCCCCCCCCCGCCGCCTCCGGCAGCCTGCCCCGCGCACGCACCCCAGGCTCAGGGAAGGGAGGGACCCCGGAGGCGCCCGCGAACTCGGGCGGAGGAGGAGCGACGCGCGGGCCACGGCCCCGAGGAGACCCGGGCGGCGGCGAGGGGAAAGCTGGATCGCCGGGAGGTCGTCGGAAACCGCGGAGAAGCAATACTTACCCGTCCATTGCACACAGAGGAGACCCGCAGGGGACGGAGTGGAGGCGCCGGAATAGCAGGAACCGACCCAACGGCTCCGAGTTATAGACTCACAAAATGGCGGAGACGCCCGAACACGTCCCCCGCGCGCTCTGCCCATTGGCTCCCGCCACGGAGAGGGGGCGGGGCGGGCGCCGCGGGGCCCTGCCAGCGCCTCCCAATGGCTAGGAGGTCGCTCGAGGGGTGGAGCCAAGAGGGATGGCAGGCGACCATTGGAGAAGGCGGCCGTCCGTCGGGGCTCGAGACGGAAACGACCCGTGGAGACGGGGGGAGGGGAGAAAAGGCGGGATCACGTCACGGAGCTTGAGCCAGTAAGCTAGCTGCGCTCCTGCGTGGGGCTTTGCGGGAGAAGCCATCTTGAGAGTGGGTACGTGGCGAGTCCGGCCGCGGGAAGCGTGCTTTCTACCAGGCTGCCGCCATCTTGCAAACGGGCAGCGGCCGTCCCTGGGCCTGAGGGTAGAGGGAGCTGTGTCGCCATCTTTGGGTCGGGCAGAGAACCTACGGGGCTCCATCTTGCTTTTGGGCACGTGGCCGAAAAGCCTGATTCAAAAGGAGACCTCATTTTTAGGTTAGCACGCGGGGAACTAGAGGCCGCTTAACGCGTCCCAGACTAGCTAGGACTCCGTGTCCACTGCTGACCTCCGAGCGTGCGGGCGTCCTTTGTTCACCCCCAGAGCAGCCAAGCCCGACCGCAGCCCTGTGCCCCGGCTGCAGGGATGGGGGAAACTGAGGTCCGTGGAGCAAGGCGGCCCCTGCCCACCGGGGAACTGAGCCCCGGACGCACACAGCACAGTCTCGCTGTCATGGGGCATCCAGGCAGGGACGCATCTCCATCTCAGCAGCCAAAGAACATCCTAAACATTTTTCTGAGAGATGATGGCAAGAGTTGTACATGGTTGTGCGTGACAGGGGTAACCCTTAGGTCAGCGGGGTGGGGGGCGCACGGGACCAGAGAGGGAAGCACTCAGGAGACCCTGCGCATGGTGGGCTTGGCGCAGTACTCGCCGCTGAGTTGATGCTCAGTAGGTGAAGGACACCGGTGTGACTGCTATCTGTGTATGCTGAGAAAGGGGCCTTCGGAGTGGCGGGTGACGAGAGAGAGAGAGAGAGAGAGAGAGAGAGAGAGAGAAAGAGAAAATGAGAATGACATTCGTTGGGTCTGGCCAGCAAGCAGCAGTGCTGGGAGTCGGGGGACAGCGCCAGCTCCAGGGCCGCAGCCCACCCGACGCCAGTGCCAGAGAGCTGCCGCGCATTTCCACGGGGGCCTCCGTCCTCCCGCACGCAAGGCCATCTGTAGCCCCAGAATCGCTAATCAGGAATGTCCCGGTGGATTTAGGAGAATCTCTGACACATTCCCGTGGATTTGCTCGTCCGGAGCTGCCATTTGAGCTGTGCTCTGGGTACCGCAGAGCTAGCTGCTCATCTTCCTTCTCTCGGGAGGGGTGCCAAGGGTGGCCCCTCCTTGACGGCAGCGGGGAGGGAGGGAGACGCCGGAGTGTCACAGCCCAGGGGGAGAAGAGGGCAGCTGACGCTGCTGGAGTGTCTACACTGTCAGAATTGTGTTAAAACCCACTTCCAATCACAGCCCTCCCAGGGGTCCTGCCTTGCTCAGGGTGAAAGCCCCAGCCCAGTCCAGCGGGCCCCACACGGCCGGCCACCTGTCTGGTTCTGGCCTAATTTACACAGGCCTCCAGTATTTGGCTCGTCCCTTCTGGAGACTCCTCCCCAAACGACACTACTCTCTCCTTCACACCCCTGCCCCAGGGCCTTTGCCAAGGCCCCTCATTAGAACAGCTTCCCCAATGTCTTCTTCTGGGAAGGTTGAGGGTAACATCCCTCATTTCCACAGTGCATTGGAGCTCCTTGAAGTAAATTAGAATTCATATTAGGTAGAAAATCCAGTGTTAGATAGAAAACACTGGCAAGGTGGCCAAAAGGGCACCGAGGGAGGTGTCCGTGGCTGAGATGAGGCCCCCAGTGTCTCAGGCCAGCCCCTGAGTCCTGCTGATTGCTGGAAGGGGAGAGGGCACGTGTGAAGGGGATGGGGGCAGGGGCTCCGATGAGAACCCACACTGATCACCACACTTGGACAATCCACAAGCGGGGAGGCCTACAACACACGTGCATTCCCGACTCCAGAAGCCCCAGCGTGTATGAATTAGATGTTTCGTGACTGGGCCAGGGCCTCAGGGGAGGCTCTGGGGGTGCCCCAGCACGTATGTACGTGGGAGCAGGTCAGTCTTTTTCTTTTACATTTGCTGCCCTTTATCCCATCCCAGCCTTGCCTGCCAGCTGTCTCCTCATTAATGATTTAGGGTGAGAGTGGGTGTGTGATCACCTTGTATCTGTTTGAGAGTTTTGAAAACATGATCTTCTCAGTGGCAGGAGCAAGGGAGGGAGAAGCCAGACGGGTGGAGGGGACTGGCCTGCTGGGGCCCCCTTCCTCATTTCAGATCAGCTTGCGAGGGGGGGGGGGGTGGGGAGGGCTATTGATACGGTGCCTGTTTACTCTTTTGTCAAAATGAAAACACAGGACCAGGCCAGTCCCCCCTTGCCTCCCTGTGGGCTTTCCCCTGTGTTTCAAACGGAAATGGTTAATAGTTTTGGAATATTTGTTCATGTGTGTGTTTATTCATGCCTGGATTACAAAAACAGTAGGCTGGGGGGCAGGGCAGGGGTCGAGGGAGTGGGCTTGCAGGATTCACCCTGTCTCATCCCGCATAGGCCTCCCAGCTTCTCTGACCCATTCTCTAGACGTCTGTTAGAGCTGGGACCGGAGGACCGATCCAACAGGCCGCCCCCAGCCCCTCCGAGCTGGAGCCCCGCCCCTGCCCCAGCTGGGTGGCCTGGAGCCTGGCCTGGCCCACAGGGAGGTCGGACCACAGGGAGCTCGGAGGCAGGACTGAAACGGCTTACTCTGGCCTGATGATACTCGCATCAGAGCGTGCCTCCTGCCCTGTGGTGGGGTCACGCTCCCCAGCCCCAAGGCTTCTTGCCCACCGTCCTCTTTAGTTAGGGGAGGAACCGCAGGCCTCTTCCTCCCCTTCCCCTGCCAGGCCCTGCCCAGCCTCCAGCCCCTAGGGGAAACCCTGTCCCTGCAAGGTCCTTCCCCTGAATTGTCGCGGTCACCTCTCAAGGGTCGTCTCATCCCGGACCCCTCCCCCCCTTCCCAGGTGCAGCCGCCAGAGAAACCCTGCGTCTCCCCAGGGCCTGCCCTGAGCCGGAGCTGTCTCTTCACCCCAGGCAGCCTGACCATGCATTGGCCACCTCCCTGCACACTTCCCTGTTGTAACTTTTTAATCGTCCGCTAGGAAATACTTTCATTTCCTTTCCCCAAATAGAGGTGGAGTGAGCTGCCTGAGCCTCTCGGCCCGTAGGAGGACCCACCCCGCCTGACCCAGGCCGCTCCACCTTGCTGCAGAGGGGTGGACAGTGAGGCCAGGCCTCCAGAGGCTCAGGGAGCAGTTAGCCCCGGACTCAGTCGCCGCGCGCGCGCCCGCCACTCGCCCTCGGCCCCACGACTCAACAGCAGCCCCAAAGCGGAAGGACCCAGCGTCGGCCGGGAGTGGTTAACACAACGTGTGTCCACCGTGCACGTGCACGTCCGCAGATGACCGTGTCCGTGGCGCACGCACCCGTTACCCAGGTGTGTCCGCCGCGCACGCGCACGTCCCTCGGCCGCCAGCAGGAGCGAGGCGCCTCCCCCCGCCGCCCCGCGGACGGACCCCGAACGCACGACGCTCAGGGAGGGAAGCGGCCACGAGAAGCCACGCGGGGTGTGAGTCCGCCGGCGTGAAACGTCCAGAACAGGCCCATCCACGGACGGGAGGGGGGCGGGGGGAGGCAAGGGGATGAGGGGCAGGGGGCCTGTGTCCTGGTGATGAAATAAATATTCTCAGACTGGCTGTGGTGCTGGCTGCACAGCTCGTAAGGGCTGAGCGGTAAGGGCGTGAGTCGCGTCCAATAAAGATAAAGCCACTTGTAAGAACTCACTCCCACGAAGCTGGCAGCGCCATCCGCCGGCGAGGGCTGGGTGGGGAGAGCGCGAGCGGCCGCCGGCGGAGGGGTGCGGTGCGGCCACTTTGGGAAACGGCCTGGCGGCTTCTTACAAAGTTGCCTGTGGGCCTTCCCGGAAGGGCAGGTGCTCCCGCGTGCTCACCCAAGAGAGCGGCGTAGAGGTCGTTCCCAGAAGCGTTGACGAGAGTCTCCATAGCGGCTCTTCGGAAATGGCGCCGGGACGCCGGAGGGACGCAGGTTGCTCGCCAGGCCTGGGACGGGCCGGGCCCGCGGCGGGCGGTGGCGCTGCTTGACCTCCTGGTGTGTTACAGAACCGCCCCGGGACGCGGAGCCGCCAGGCTGTCCCAGGCATTTTGGGGAGCGGGCCTGTGATCGCAGGCGGGTGAAGTTCAGGCCGGGGTGTCACTCCCTGGCGACTGGGGCGCTCTGGGGGCTCCCGGGCTGAGCGGGGGGGGGGGGGCCGCTGGGGCCCTCGGGGGGCTCACAGGCTGAGCAGGGCATAAAAGGCTTTGCGATGGGGACGCCGCTGTCTGTAAGTTATAGCTCCGTGGACATCCGACTTGGGAAGACTATTGGTTGTCATTATTGGCGCGCGAGTGGCGTGCAGCGTGCTCACAAGGCCTGGCGTGCGGAGCTCTGAAGCGGCCGAGCCTCGCTCACCTCGCCGCATCCGCACCTTACCCGGTCTCCTGCGTTCTGGTTCAGACACCCCTTACCTGGCCCATATCGATTCGTTAACATCCACGTCCCGGGCGACAGCGCCATGGAACAAAGCACATTCGACACACGCGTCTTCTCCCAAAGGCACGTCACAGCCTTCCGGTGGTCGGGAACGCTCGGGGGGCCCGTTTAAAGCTGAATCGCCCAGAAAAAGCACCAACACGCAAAACACACGCACTAAAGAAGCCTCCGAAAGGGCGCTTCTCTCCGAGCAGAGCTGAAACGGGAAGGCCGGGTGTTGCCGTCCGAGACCCGCGGTTTTGCCGGCCTGGGTGTGCCCGCGAGGGGCCACGACAGCGCCGGGAGGGTCAGTTCAGGATACATTTGACAAATCCACAGAGAGATTTTACACGTACGTTTACAAACAAAGACAAATAAACGTTAGCGAGTAGGTGAATTGGTAAATCCAGACTCTTATAGCAAGGATCTAGCAAAATTTGAATCTACGCCCCCGATAACGTGGCCGCTGGTCCCACGTGGCTAAGTTTACGTTAATCACGAAGACGTGAAACGAACGGTTTCGAGTCCACCACGCTCCCTGCGCACCTGGCGGCTCCACAGTCGCAAGGTGAGGAGGCCGTGTCCGCGGTGGTGGGAAGTGCCCGCGCAGGGAGCTGAGGGACAGCTGTTCGTGGCCATTTGCGGGACCAGGGGCCCACCTGCCCGCGTCACCTGCCCGCTGCGTGTTCTCGGGCCTCCGCGCGTGTGGCTGCGCTGGGTACAGGGGGGCATCCCACTGCTGGTAGATGGGTGTGCGTGCGTGTGTGTGTGTGTGTGTGTGTCGGGACCCGTGGAGGGGAAGAGCGGGCCCTGCGGGTGGACGGGGCTGAGGAGCAGCGCTGCTGGGAGTGTGTTAGGTGTCGTTCCAAAGGGGTGACTACAAGGAACAGCATCAGGGGCAGAGGGAACAGCAACCTTGGGCTGACAGTCTGAGGGACAGGGTAAGCGCGGTCTGGGCTGGACAGGGTTCGGGGTGGGCGGCCGCACAACAAGGAGGGAAGCACGCAGACCCTAGCCAGCAAGACTCTGGGGTGCAGGCAGCGCGCCCCTGGCTGGGGGCGGGCGGCCGCCGGAGGTCATGTGCAGGGTGAGCCCGGAAAACGCACAGCAGCACGGGGAATCGGTGGGAGGGGGGTGTGTGTGGAGAAAGTGCAGCAAGCTGCCAGGGGCCGCTGACCTGTGATTCCTCATTCTGGGCGGTTTTCTCGGTAGTGGCTTTGGTGACGTAATTTATATACCATGATTCACCGACATATGTTGTACCACTCAGTGGTTTTTAGTACATTCACAGGGTCCTACAATTCCAGAACATTCCATCTCCCCAAAAGCAACCCCATCGCCATCCCCATCAGCCATCACCTCCACCCCCCAGCCCCTCCCTTGGCCCCCACGAGCCCCCTTCCCGTCCGTGGGTGAGCCCGTTCTGGACGTTTCACGCAGGCGGACTCACACCCCGTGTGCCCTCTCGTGTCTGGTTCCCTCCCTCAGTGTCGTGTGTTCAGGGTGCGTCCACGGGGCGGCGGGTGTGAGCGCCTCGCTCCTGCTCGTGGCCGAGGGGTGTGGACATGTCGTGTGTGTCCGCTCACCCACTGAAGTTTCCACCCTTGGCTGCCATGGACGTGCGCCCCCGTCTCTCCCGCGTGGGCTCTGCACGTTCCCCGGGGGGGCTGCAGCATAAACAAGCTGTTTCTGTCCCGGCTTTAGAGGCGTTAGGTATGAGATCACAGCACTGGCAGTCTCCTCCTTGTGTCCCCACAGGATCTTCCCTGGGTGTCCCTGTAAGGGTCAGGGTGACCCTCGTGACCTTGTCATAACTCGATCACCTGTGTAAAGACCCTGTGTCCCATCTGGTCCCCCCAGCATTCCTGTTTTGGGGGTGACTTTCTGCTCGGCCGCCCCGTCTGCGTTCCCGCCACTGCAGTCAAAGGCCACTGTCCGTCCACAGATGCTCCACACCGTCTTTACTGTTGCGATCCCTCGGCCTCCCGTGTCCTCGTTCTGTCCCCGACCCCACCGGGACACCGCGTGAATCGGGTTCTCCCTCTCCTTAGGCCCCACTGGGCTGAGACGCTTTCTCCACCTCTTCTCCGGTGGATGCCCCGGGCAGGCGGTCAGCAGGAGGACTGGACAGGCTTCCTGCAGGATGTCCCCTCCCCTCCCCCCCCCGGGTTCGTCCCACGATGGCTCTGAGCGAAGTGTCTGGCTCAGGCCGTCACACCTGGGGCCCCCGCTGCCCACGAGGTTCCTCACCGCTGACGTTGACCTTGGTCTCCGGCCGGGTGTGCCGGTCGGGCTCCACACGGTCCTTGTGGGCAGGGGTCGCCGTGTGCAGCCCACGCAGAAGGGTAGGCCAGGGGCCCTTCTGTCAAGGTGCTGGCGGTGGGGACACAGGCCTCTGCCGGGCACTGGGCCTCAGGAAGGTGGACAACAGACACAGACCGAGGGCAGCACACATCGGCAGCTGTGACAGGCCCCCACAGGAAGTGGCTGCCGGAGACAGAAAGGCAGGAAGGGGAGGCCACATCTAGTCTGGGGGCTCAGGCCACGAGTGCACAGGAGGGAACCCCAAAGGCCTGCGTTGGGTTAGATCGTGGTCCCCAAGCAGTGTGCCCACATCCTGACCTCTGGCAGCCAGGAACGCAGCCGTATTTGCAAGTAGGGTCTCCACGGACGTGATACGTTGAAATGAGGTCATGGTGGAGCAGGGCGGCCCTGATGCAATGGCTCATGTCCTTGTAAGAGGGAAATGCGGGCAGGGACGCAGGGAGAAGCTGTGTGACGACTGATGACGGGTGGGGGATGGGGGGAATGTGGCCACGAACCCCGGGGCACCAAGGTCTCCGGCAACACCAGGCAGACTCCCCCACGGCCTCCAGAAGGAGCCACCCCACCAGGCCCCACGCAGGGGGAATACTTGAGTGTCGTTCTCTGGAAACCCGGACCGACTGTGGTCCTTGGTGACACGGCCACAGGAAACCTGTCTTGCCTGCGATCCTGGGGGGCTGGGCGGGCGGAGTGACGGCTGTGAAGTGATGGGGCAGCTCGCTTCCGCGGTCCTGCAAAATTCATGAACAGGAAGATGTCTCGATTATGAGGAGGGAACGTGAGCCGGGCTGTAAGTGATCCCGTGGCCACCTGTTCACCTGCCACCTGCCTGTCCACAGGGTCACGGGCACGAGGGGACCGCAGCCCCCACCGCCCCCTCCCCAGTGAGGGGCCCCCAGACTCAGCCGTGTGGCAGACCCAGAAGAGCCCAACTGATGTCAGCTGGCCGGTGTTGGGGACGCCTGTGGGTGTCACCCTGGGAGCTCCTGGCGGGGAGGGGTGGATACCGCTCAGCCCCACAGTGCCCAAGACGCCCCCCCCCCCCCCGCCCTGAGAACGACCTGCCCCCAGCGTCCTCTGCAGTCATGCTCCCCAGAGGTTGGGCCTCCACATTTTGGGAGACATGGGAAGCCAGTTCTGGAAGGATCCAGGCACAGAGGACGCTGGGACTCCAGGACAGAAGGCAGACTAGCCTCAGGTTTCATAACAGGCACCATGCGAAACCCAGACTGGGAGCCTCTTGCTGGAGGCACCGCGGCATTAATAGTTTATGGTGGGAAACAGATACATGATCCCTGTGGGCAGCACCAGCTCCAGCGGCCTGAGGGCCACCTGCCCGGGCGAGGCCCCTGACAACCCACCCTGGGCCCAGGGCAAGGCCCGTCCGCGCGTTGGGCTGAACGCACTAGAAGGTGGCCAATGCAGAGGCCACCCCTTCCGGGCCTCGAGACACTGTGTCCCCTGTTATTGCCGTTTGGGTGGGCCAAGGTGTGGGGGCTGCGTGGGTGCTCAACCAGAGGGGTTTGGGCGAAGGCCTGTCACGCACCTGCAGGGGCTTCTGCTCCTGGCTGCCTGGTGGCCGGGGGGGTGGGGGGGGTGGGGGCAGCCGCTGGCTCCAAATTCCTCAGCGGCTTTGATGCGTGTTTCTGCACAGCAGTTGGATGAATGACCAACAAGCACACGAAGACGCGCTCAGCCGTCAGGGAAATGCTAACTGAACCCACAGTGAGCTGGCGCCTCAGACCCTCAGACCCACGAGGGCAGAGGACGAGTGTGGGCCAGGCTGTGGAGGCCGGAGCCCTCCTGGCGGGAAGTGAAACGCTGCGGCCACCGTGGAAAACAGTGGCTGTTCCTCCAGAGGTAAACCTGGAGTCACCAAACGCCCCAGACACAAAGGGCGTGAGCGTCCACGTGTGTGAAGCTTCCAGAACAGGCTCATCCACAGATGGGCAGGGGGCTGCTGGGGACGGCGGCTTCTTCTCGTCGCTGAGACTTTTTGTCCATGTTTTTTCTTACTGCACTTAAAATTTATGCGTGTCAAATTCTCACTGTACACAATTAGCCGCCTAGAAGAAAACGAGAAACCAGCCGTGACAGCCCCCAAGCCAGTGAGACCTGCCTTTAGCCTCAGAGGCCTTCCGGCCAGAACGAGTCCTGTATCTGCTCGTCTCGAATGGGGGATGCGCGCACACGCAGACGCAGGCGTGCGCCTCACCTGCCCGTCCCGTGTGCCGCGTGCGTGTTGATTCACACGCGTAATGGGGATCCCAGTCCGTGTGTGCGGAGCGCTGGCCAAAAACGACTGCATACGGTTGAGGGTGGCGCATCATCACCCCCAAGCGTTACATGTCCATGGGTTTCAAGTGGCCCTCCAGCCTTCTGTGCCCATGTTACCTGGACACATTAAAGCCCACCCGGGGGGGTTTAGCGTCCAACGTTGGCTCACGTCATGATCTCACGGTGCCGGGGCTCAAGCCCCGCGTCAGGCTCCGTGCTGACAGCTCGGAGCCTGGAGCCTGCTTCGGATTCGGTGTCTCCCTCTCTCTCTGCCACTCGTCTACTTGCACTCTCTCTCTCTCTCAAAAATGAATAAACATTAAACAATTTTTTAAATAAATAAATAAATAAATAAGTAAATAAATAAATAAAAATAATAAAACCGACCTCAGCCCCCAGGCTCAGGTAGAAAATGCTCAAACATCGACCTGCCGCAGAGCAGGGGGTGCGCATCCTGGCAGTCAGCCTGGAGGTGACCGCTGCTGGTGTTTGGATGTTATCACATGGAGCAGGTTTTAAAAATTGTATTTTGTAGCTTTATTCTGTCTTGGCCAAAGTGAAACCCGTTTCTCCCTTCCCTTCATTTGGTTTCTGGATGATCCTAAAATTCCTCCTGAAACCACTTTTTTAAAGGGTATTATGGCAAAATGCACATATGCACAACATGTATCCTTTTTACAATTTCCAAGTGCACAGCTCAGCGGCACTGAGGACACTCACGGTCCCGCAACCATCCCCACCATCTGTCTCCAGAACTTTCCATGTCCCCAAACTGGGGCTCTGGAAAAAACACCATCTTTTTTTAAAATTATTTTTTAATGTTTATTCATTAAAAAAATTATTTTTAATGTTTATTTTTGAAAGAGAGAGAGAGAGCATGAGCAGGGGAGGGGCAGAGAGAGAGGGAAACACAGAATCCGAAACAGGCTCCAGGCTCTGAGCTGTCAGCACAGAGCCTGACATGGGGCTTGAACCCACAAACCGTGTGATCGGGACCTGAGCCGAAGTTGAATGCTTAGCCGACTGAGCCACCCAGGCGCCCCAATGTTTATTCATTTTCAGAGAGAAGAGAAGAGAGAAGAGAGAGAGAGAAAGAGACAGAACGAGTGGGGGAGGGAGCAGAGAGAGGGGAAGACACAGAATCCGAAGCAGGGTCCAGGCTCTGAGCTGTCAGCACAGAGCCCGACATGGGGCTCGAACCCACGAACCACGAGATCATGACCTGAGCCGAAGTCGGATGCTTAACCGACTCAGTTTAAGCTGAGCCAGCCAGGCGCCCCAGGGAAACACCATCTTTAACTCGCACCGGTCATGGCTTCTGATGGTCGCACCTCTTCCTCCTGGTCTACCTGCCGCACGGGAGCCCGCCACCGCCCTCGTCCCGCTGGCGGGGCGCCTCTTGCCCTGGCCCCTCACACTCACCGGCTGGCCTGGCTTCTCGTCACTCGCCGACGACTTACTAGCGGCCAGAGGCCGCGGTCAGCCCTGAACCCAGGCGCTGCTCAGCACACACACGTTTCTGGCTGGCCCCGGCCCCACATTCGACAGGGGCCGTTACCCTCCCCAAGCACAGCTGGCCTGGGACCTGCCGCCTGTCCTGTCTGGTTCTGGGACCACCGGCCCCTCCCTTCAACCAGCCCAATGGCCAAGAGCCTTCCCGTCTGAACCACAAAGCTCAGCAAACAAGAAGAAAAGCCCAGAGGGACTGAGGTGACCGTCTTTCTTTCCCTAAAGTCCAATATCCTTTTTTTTCTTTAATGTTTATTTATTTTTGAGAGAGAGAGGGAGAGAGAGAGAGAGAGAGAGAGAGAGAGAGAGAGAGAGAATCCCAAGCAGGCTCCACACTGTCAGCACTGAGCCCGATGTGGGGCTCGGACTCACGAACCCTGATCTATTAACCTGAGCTGAAGTTGGACGCATAACTGACCGAGCCACCCAGGTGCCCCCGATGTCCTTGTTTTTTTCAAAAGCAAGCTACGTTTTGTCTTGCCCCTCCCCCCAAGCTTCTCTGACCACCAGGGCTTAACATTCCCAGACATTCTCCTGGCGGAAAATTCTAAACTCAGGTGGGAAGAGCAGGCCTGGTTGGCTTCTTGTTTTCTTGGCGACTTCCTTTTTGCTGAAGATAAAATCGGTCCCAAGAATAAAAACGAACATACTGAGATACTCGTGTTTATCTCCAAAGCACAGCCTCTGGCCTCCGGAATGTTCTTGTGTCATTTCCAGATATTGTGTGGGGTTCCGGCAGACAGCGTGGACACAGCCGACAGAGAACAGGGCCAAGGCTTTAGAGGCAGTTTGTGGTTATTTCTTCCTGGGAAACCTTGGTCTCTGGAACCTTCCGTGGCGGTGCATTTACACCCCAGACCGCGCAGAATTCAAACCGTGAGGGCCTCCCACCCAGACCCCGAGTCCCCCACAAGGCAGCACCACCGTGCCTGGACCTCAGCAGTGCCCCCGATGCTTTCCTATCAAGGACTTCCAGCAGGAGTGGAAGGGGGCCAGAGGGAGGGTTTGGGGCAGCTTTGATTGCTTTTTCGTTAATAATTTTCCTTGTTCCTCCCCCAGGACACCGAGAGGCTGCAGGGAGCCTGGGTGGGCCCTGGAGGCCCCGGGAGGGGAAACCGGCCCACGTGCCTGGCATTCCTGCTCTGCTTCGACATTGTTTGTTTGTTTGTTTTAAATTACAGCCGGCAGGAGTTCCTCTCTCCTTTCAGATTCTGCCGGGACTTCTAGCAAGTTCTAGAACCACCCCCTGGCCCAGGCAGGGAACGTCCCAGCACCCTCCGGGCTACACCCCCCTCTCCCCACCCAGACACCCACACCGAGGATTATTTTTCCTTGGAGTGTGTGCATCTAGGCTGCACGTGCACCCTGGCCACGCAGAGCCCACGCCCAGTGTCTCTGGGCCTCCCCCGTCGGAACCGGAACCGCCACCCTGCGGGGAGGTGGGGGGTGGGGACGGCCCCGCCGAGGGCAGCAAAGAGCAGATTTCTGCCGCTTGGCCGGGCTGAGCTGCGGTGGACGCCGAGCCTGGGTCCAGGGGAGGGGGCGCAACCGTGGACGCCGGTGGACAGCGGCCGGCCTCCCTGGCGAGGAATCCCAGCTCGCTGTGAGGTGCACACGCCAGGCCTGTCTTTCCACGAAGTCAGCTTTATTCTGTCATAAAGCAAGGTCAGTGTCATCGCGAGACGGGTTCGGGATCGGAACTCAGTGACATTTCACGACGCGTTGAACTTGGCTTCTCATGCACGGGCACACGAGGCCGGGAGGCCTGGGTCAGGTCGAGCTGGGTCAGCTTGGGCACAGGCTGCTTACTGGGTTCGAGCGGCAGAAAGTCTGTTTTGTTCAGAGGTCAGTCTGGAGAGTCTGACGTTTGTGCGAATCCTCCCCTTTAAGGGGATTTAATCAGACTTAGGCCTCGGCTGCTGGCGTCCCTGCCTGACGTGTGCCACCCCATCTTGATCTCCACGCAGGCCCTCGGGTTCCTGGCGGGATTCCACCGAGCCCGCAGCCCCGTGTCTGTGTCCCAGTGTGCAGTGAGTGACCTCCTCGGGGTGGGGGGGGACAGCGGGCTGCTTCACTGCCCGGACCCTGACAGGGTGTCTATGCTAGGGGCACCGGGGGCACGCCTTGCAGAGCTCAGAGGTCAGGTCAGCTGGGAGCCCGCGACCTCAGGGGCGCTGGTGTGGGGCGGGGAAGGCCCCAGAGCCCCCCTGTGCGACCAGGCCTCCTTCTGGAAGGAAAAGTGGGGAGAAACGAGGTAACATCTCAGGCCCCCGTGTGAGCCGGACGGTTTTTGCGATGAGATTGTTCTCGGGAAACTGGAGATGCGGGGCCAGGCTCAGGCGCGAAGTAGGTGCTGGGGGTCCCGCGGCGGCAGCCCGCCCAGCACAGAGCTGCATGCAGGGGTTCCGGCCAGTGAGCCACCAGCGCCTGGGGTGGGAGGGATGGAGAGTTGCTCGGAGCAGAATTCCTGTTTTCCTAAATTGAGGGTAAGTTCACATAATGTAGAATTATCCAGTTTTAAGTGAACAATTCAGGGGCATTTGGTACATTGGTTATATTGTGCCACCATCACCCCTATCTAGTTCCAGCACATTCCATCACCCCAAAAGAAGCCCCCGTCTCATCAGCCATCATCTCCCCCCGCCCCCACGAGCCCCCTTCCCGTCCGTGGATGAGCCTGTTCTGGACGTTTCACACACGCGGACTCACACCCCGTGTGGCCTCTCGTGTCCGGGTCCCTCCCTGAGCGTCGTGTGTTCGGGTCCGTCACTCCTGCTCGCGGCTCAGTGATGTGCGCATGCACGGGGGACGCGTTGGTCTGTGGACGTGCGCGTGCACCGTGGACACGTCGTGTGTGTCCCTCCACAAGTGGGCGGGCATCTTTGGCTGCTGGGAACAGTTGTGAGCGGGCATCGTGGGCACACTCGCGTGTGCAGTTTGCGACGTGCACACACGGGCAGCGAGTCTCTGCCTGGCTGTCTTCCACGGCGGCCGGCCCGTTTTACCGTCTTCCCATCGCTGCGTGGACGCGGCGCGGATCCTGGGGTCGGACCCTGGCCTTGGTGCCTGGTGGACTCAGGCTGTCGCCAGGCACCGCGGACCACGTGGTGCGTTTTCATCATCCGAGAGCCGGGTGCACGGAGAGGGCTGGGAAGCTGGACAAGTTTGGGCAGCCCCACGCTGCGCTGCCGCCTTGGACTCCGTGGGCTGGTAAAACCTGCCCCGAGTGTTTGCCGCACCACTTTCTTGAGCGTGAGGTTCGTGTCCCCGCGAGGCAAGGCGAGGCGCCAGGGGCCATGACTGCTTGCTCGTCTGTAGTTGCACCTGGTGGCTTCTTTCCAGCGTTTTCTTCCTGAAGTGGGGGCATGGGGAGTGGGGGGAGGGGGAGGGCAGAGCAGGGATTCCCTCCCCCCTCCCCCCCCCAGCCTGCAGGAGCCCAGGCAGCCTTTTACCCTCCCCTCCAGGCCTCATCGCAACTCGGGAAACTGAGGCTCAGGCAGTCCCAGTCGGTCACTCCTCCCAGAGGTGGGGGATATGAAGCATCATCTGCTGATCCTGGTTTCCAGCCACCTTCAGGGTCCGTCCGGGCACTGGCAACCCGCCTTGGTCCCGTGGATTCCTGTGATGGTCTCACAGACAGTGGCCTGAGCTCTGCGGAGGCAAATGATGTCCACACACAGCCCACGGTGTTTACAGCAGCTTCATTCATAATTGGCCAAACTTGGGAGCAAGTGTGCTGCCCTTCCTTCAACAGGTGACAGATAGACTGTGGTCCATCCGGCACTAAGAACAAGCCATCGAGCCACGCAGAGCCACAGAGGAGCCTCAGACGCACAGCACTCGGTGACAGAAGCCAGGCTGAGGAGGCGACACACGGGGTGGTTCCAAGTCCAGGATGTTCTGGACAAGGCAGGACCACGGAGGCACGGCTGCCGGGGTGGGGGAGGGTGAATGGGGGGAGCACAGGAATTTCGGGGCCGTGGGTCTACTCCGGACGACACCGTGGTGGTGGGCAGGTGTCCGTGACATTCGTCCGAACCCACGGGGTGTGCCGCACCAGGAGTGACCTCGTGTCCACTGTGGACCGTGGTTCGTAATGTTCAGAGCTGGCTCACCCGTGTGACTAACGTACCAGACCAATGCACATTGCTAATGATGAAAAGACACCACGGTGAGGGAGACGGAGGGAACTCTATGCAGGTCCTGCTCAGTTTTTTGTAACCCTCAAACTGATTTTTTAAAAAGCCTATTTTTTTTTTTTTTAAACAAGGATACTGAGAAGCAGGGCGTGGGTCCTTGTAACACCGATGTGACACCGATGACAAAACGAGCAGAGGATCTGAACAGCTGTTTCTCCGAAGAAGCCATCCGGAAGGCTACCAGACACACGAAAAGATGCTCAGCGTCGCTCAGCATCAGGGAAACGCACGTCAGAACCACAGTGAGTCCCCACCTCCCGCAGTTCGGAGCGGCTGAAATCCACAGCTCAGGAAACACGTGTTGGCGAGGACGTCGAGAAACGGGAACCCTTTTGCACTGCTGGTGGGAGTGCAAACCAGTGCAGCCGCTCTGGAGAACAGTGTGGAGGGTCCTGAGAGCACAAATACTACCCTTGGGTCCAGCAAATGCACCACTAGGTACTTTCCCAGAGGGAGTGGAAGCTCTGGCGCGAAAGCATCTCTGCTCTTCCGCGCTCACGGGGGGCTTCTCATAGCGGCCCAGACACCAGCGGCCCGTGCCCCGCGGCGGATGAGCGCGTGAAGACGTATCTGCACCTCACATCTTGTCTGTACGCCCGACGGAGTCCCATCCAGCCTCAGAAAAGGCGATCGGGCCATTTGTGACGAGTGGCGGGGCACGGAGGGCCTTGTGCTGAGGGGCCCAGCCGGACCGAAAACACGAGCACCGTAAGATCTTACTGCCACCTCAAGCTCACAGGAGCGGAGACGGCAAGTGTGGCCTCCAGGGACTCGAGGGGGACAGGGAGATTCATCAAAGCACAAACTTCCAGTTACGAGGTGAGAAGGTTCTGAGGATCTAACGCACAGCCTGGCACACGTGGCGGTCGCTGAGAGAGGGTCCCATTCATTGCTGGGCATCCATCACTATTGATAACTTTCAGAGCATCGTGTCGCCCAAAAAGCAACGCGTCCCAGCGCCTCCCCCGGCCGCCACGAGCCCCCTTCCTGTCCGTGGATGAGCCTGCTCCGGACGTTTCACACACGTGGACTCACACCCTCGCGTGGCCTCTCGTGTCCGGTTGTCTCCGTGAGCGTCGCGCGTTCAGGGTCCATCCGCGGGGCGGCGGGGGCGGGCGCCTCGCTCCTGCGCGCGGCCGAGGGATGTGCGCGTGCGCGGGGGACACGGACGTCTGTGGACGTGCGCGTGCGCGGTGGGCACATTCTTCTGTGGGCGTGCGCGTGCGCGGCGGACACGCCGGAGGGGCGTGAGCGTGCACAGGGGGCGCCTGGGTGTGGCCACCTCCTGCGTACCGCAAGCCCGCGTGTGCAGGTTTGTGCGGAGCTTGGTGTTCGGGGCTCTGATTCGCTTTCAGCCGGGAGGGGGGGACGTTGATGGGTCCCACGGGGAGTCCACGTTTGACCTTCCGAGGAAGGGGCCGACCGGTTAACAGCCCAGCGAGGCCCCTCGTGGCGCGGCTGCCTCTCGGCTGCTCCCGGGGGGGGGGGGGGGGGACTGACGTGTCCTGCCCGTGACTTATTGATGAGCGCAGCTCGGTGGAGCCGGGAGAATTTTCCACGGTTCACGGTTCCCGTTATAAATGGGGCTGGCGTGAGAGGATGGGCTGCAGGGCCGGCGGGGGGGGGGGGGGTCCCCGGGCCCGGGACAAGGCCGCCCCACGCCGGCTGCCTCCTGTGGCATCTGCAGTCCCCGAGTGTGGTCAGGACCACCTTGCTGCCCAGCGGCCAGCCACGCCTGGCTCACGACCCTTTGAGGGGCTGGGATGGCCGCTACCGCCCTCGGGGCAAATGCGGGGGCTTCCGGCTGCCTTCGCGTCTGTGACCCCCACCACCCCACCCTTTCTTCCAGGGGGGTGCCCTGCAGTCTCGGCCCCCAACGCGGGGGGGGGGGGGCGTCTTCATTCCTGGGAAGGTGTGGCTGACCTCAGACCCCCACCCTCACGGGGCCAGGGATGGGGGGCCTGTGTCCCACCGGCTACCTCCTCAGTCGCGAGATGTATGCTCTCGGCCTCCTTAAAAGGTTTGTAAAAGCGCAGGCTGTCCCCTGACAAAGTAGTGGTAATAACCAGAGAGGCCGTTCTCTTGGGCCCGACACTCTGGCCTCTGTCGGTGGGAGCCCGTGGGGACTCCGTTTCTCCAGCCGCACGGGCCCCTCCCTCCCCAAGTTCCCTCTTGCTCCCTGAGTCAGGGACCACTGCTCAGGCGCATTTTACAGGGAGGTAAACTGAGGCCCGGAGAGACCGCCCTTTCCCTTCTTCCCCTGGGCAGCAGAGGGACAAGAGGCCTCATCTAGGGGAAAGGAGTACAGGCAGATTGGGGTCCCCACCTTCCCCCAGACTCTAGGTGACAGCCACACGGTTGTTGGGGTCCCCGGGCCAGGGGCAGGCTGCCAAGGGGTGTTTCTGGAACCAGGGGCACCCAGGCCTCTGCTGCCCGACCATGGCTGTTGGGTGACCCTGGACGCGGCCCTGCCAGCCCCTGCTTGTCCCTTGAAGCCCTGGGGCGTGTCCCGCGGCCGGCACCGCCCCTCGGAGAGCCCAGGCGGGGGTCAGGAACCCCAGACAAGCTCCAGCCACACATTCTGTTTGCTGACTCCTACTTTAAGGTTCTTACAGAACGTACACATACCTTCTGTCCCTAAAAACAAAACAACCAAGGCCTTGGTTTCACCCTAATAAGGCGGCCTGGGACCCGGCAGCCAGCTGGCTCTGTGAGCTCCTGAGCCTCGGTTTCCCCCATCCGCCAACCCGGGTCAGGGCATCGCCTGCCACCATACGCAGGTGGTCATGCGAGGGCTCATGTGCAGATGTCCGCGGGGAAGGGCAGGCGGTGGCCTGGTCGGAGCAGGGCTCTGGGGCGGGGGCCCGAGCTCGTGATATACCATCTTCTCTGGAAGGTTCTGTGTCAAGTCAGATGCTGGTTCTGGACAGAGGACCCTGGGCCGGCGGGCCACTCTGCGTCTGGCACCTTTCTGCACACTGTGAGTGCTTTTATTCTAAGACACATTTCACAGTCTGTCGGCTGTGGTCACGGTATCCCAGGGACACACGCACATGGAAAACTGCCCGGGGCTCAGCCACACCGATTCAAGACAGGGCCCAAGAACAGACAAAGAGGAAAGAAACGAAGGGGAGAGCAGCAGCTCTGTGCGCCCAGGGACACGTCGGACGGAGACCAGGCCCGTCCGTGGGCCTCTGCGTCTGCAGAGAGAAGCAGCAAATGTTAAACCTATCTTTTAATTGAGGTAAAATCCACGTAACATAGAATTAACCATTTTAGGGGCGCCTGGGTGGCGCAGTCGGTTAAGCGTCCGACTTCAGCCAGGTCACGATCTCGCGGTTCGTGAGTTCGAGCCCCGCGTCAGGCTCTGGGCTGATGGCTCGGAGCCTGGAGCCTGTTTCCGATTCTGTGTCTCCCTCTCTCTCTGCCCCTCCCCCATTCATGCTCTGTCTCTCTCTGTCCCAAAAATAAATAAACGTTGAAAAGAAAAAAATTAAAAAAAAAAAAATTAAAAAAAAAAAAGAATTAACCATTTTAAAGTGGCATCCACAAGGCTGTGCAGCCGTCCTGTCTCTAGTTCCAGAACATTCCATCTCCAAAGGAGACCCCGTCCCCATCACCCCCTCTCCCCTCCCCCAGCACCACGAGCCCCCTTCCCTTCCGTGGATGATCTGGACGTTTCACACACGTGGACTCACACCCCGTGTGGCCTCTCATGTCTGGTTCCCTCCCTGAGTGTCATGTGTTCAGGGTCCGTCCCCAGGGTGGCGGGGGTGGGCGCCTCGCTGCTGTTCCTGCCAACGTGCGCATGCGCGGTGGACACGTCTGTCCGCTGATGGACAGTTTGCTTCCAGCCCCTTCCCTGCTGTGAACACCCATTTACACCCATTTTTGTGTTGACACCTATTTCTAGTTCTTTGGGGTTTGTACCTACAAGTAGGGTTCTGAGGCTCCAAATATTTGTGCCCAGAAAGCCTGGGCCGTGATTGCCCGCTGTGCTCGCCCGGCCCCTGCCAGCACCCGCTGTCCCCGTGGGAAAATCTGAGAAGACCCGGAGGTGGACCCGGGGGCCCTGGGCAGGGGACACACGTCCTCTGAGAGCCCTGTGGGTGGCCAAGCTCGCATTCCACACCATGTGGTCACACAAATGACTGACCAGCCGGAGTGGACAAGACATAAACAGAGACCTCCCCGTCCCCAGTCTTTTCCATCCGCCTCGGCAGGAAATGAGGTTTTGTAACTTCAAATGAAGAGCTGCATATTGCCAACCCTGCAGATCTGCTCAGAAATACCCTAACGAGGGCCAAGGGATGCGTCTTCCAGAAACATCCCTGGCAGACATCTCCCCAAACCAGGGTCAGGAGCGCAGAGCTGGGGCTGCCGCACCAGGTGACCCTGAACACGTCAGGGTGCTTCGGGCAACATTCATCACTTTATCTGTGAGTGAAGCCAGGCTCATTCCCCCTGCCTTCCCGTGGAAAACCGGGAGCAACTTTGGCGGACTGTCTCCTCAACGATTCATGTTAACCTTCTGGCCTGTAAAATTTATTTCTAATTAAACGTGTAGTATTTTATTTGAAACGACTTGGTTTGTTCAAAGAAACCATTAGGGGAGTCAGAAGGCAAAGCACAGACTGGGAGAAAATACTTGCAGCACACGTAACCCAAAAAAGGACTCCGGTCTAGAATATGTAAAGAACGCTCACAAATCAATGACAAAACTCAAACAACCTAATTTAAGAAAACGGGCCAAAAATTTGAACTGGAAGTTCCTGAAGACAGACACCCAAATGACAATGAGCACATACTTGATGGTCCGTACTGATGGACGCCCGGGTTCTCCTGGACACCTGCTGCAGCAAACACAGGCGCACAAGGGTTTGTCTCAAGGTATGTGTTCAATGCTTCGGGGCCTCCGAGTGGAAGTGGTGGGTCACGTGACAACTCATAACTTTTGAGGAAACTCCAGACTATTTCCCGTTGTCCCCACTTCACAGACGAGGGACCGCAGCTCACGGGAGCCAGGAGCCACGCAGCTGAGTCCAGACCTGGGACCTCAGGATCCCCTCCGTCATCTTGGTGACGCATTCCTCGTCCACGGGGGACTTGGCCTGCAGGCTGATTATGTGGTCCCAACGAGGAACCTAAGTATGGGAGAAAAGTCCCCAGGACCCCTGGTCAGCCTGTGGAGCTCAAGGACACCCCCGAGCCACTCCGCTCCCAGCCGGGTCCTTCCTCCTGCAAAGAGCTCCCGGTGGGGAGACAGACCCTCATCCACAGCTGGACGGAGGTGAGATGGGGGGCTGCTGTGGACAACGGTCAGCGGGTCCTCAAAAAGCTCAACACGGACTCATCATATGACCCAGTGACTCCACTCCTGAGTGTCCACCCCCAGGAAAGTGCACACACATCCCGGTAAACACTGGACATAGCGTTCACGGCAGCCAGAACGTGGGAATAATGCTAACGTCCATCAGGTTAAGGAAGGACACACGACGGGCCCGCTGCGCACGCGCACGTCAACAGATGACCGTGTCCACCGCGCACGCGCACGTCCCTCGGCCGCCAGCAGGAACAAGACGCCCACACCCACCGCCCCGCGGACGGACCCTGAACACACGACGCTCAGGGAGGGAACCAGACACGAGAGGCCACATGTGAGTGATCCCATTTATCTGAGGTCCCTAAAATAAGCAAATTCGTAGAGACAGCAAGTAAATACAGGTTACCTGGGGCTGAGGAGGGGGGTGACTGCTAATGGGGGCGGATTTCTTTTTGGAGTCAGAATGTTCTGGAAGTTGATAGAGGTGATGGTTGCACAACCTTGTGAATGTACGAGAAACCCCTGAATCGTACACTTTAAGAAGCCCAGCGGTCAGTTTTATGTTATGTGAATTTTGCCACGATGTTTAAAAGTGGGACAATGAAGGTGGCTGCCAGCGGCTGTCAGAGTGCGAGGGTGGACGCTGCCCGCGGTCACGCACGGGGCCAGGCGGGCCCTTCTCAGGGGCTGGCCATGCTCTCCATTGTCATTGTGGCCGCTCCAGAAAGCAGGGGGGAGCCTCGGTGGAGAGGCATCGTCAGTGTCGTCAGTGTCACCGTGTCACAGCGCGATGGCTCCCCCACCCCAGACAGGAGGGAGGGACAGAAGTCAGGCAGACTGCAGCACCCCCCACCCTCCACCCCTTCTCCACCTCCATTGCGTCATCCAGTAAACACTTATTTAGCACCTACTGTGTGCGGGCCTGGGCTGGTGCTCCATTGGGTGACCTCGCGTTAGGTCAGTGCAGAGGCAGGCCCGATCCTGAGGGTCTCACCCCTGGCGGCAGCCTGAGACCTGAACCCAGCGGCCCCTCCCCCGGCCCCTCCCCCTGCTGGCACTCCGCGCAGCTGCGTGGCCTGGGTCCTGCAGGTGGCCTCTCTCTGGGGCTGCGGGTCTTGGTCTGTGACCTGAGAGCCTGTCGCACTTACTCAGCCAGAAGTTACTGAGCAGCTACTACGTGATAAGGGGGGAGTTGGGCGGAGCCTCGAAGGGGGTGCGGGATCAAGTTGAAGGGGCATTTGGGGAAGTGTACTAGAGGGAGGGCACCGCGGGTACAAAGGGCCTGAGCCTCGAGTGCACCGGGCGTCCGGCAGGAGCAGCGAGGAGGCCCGTGTGGAGTGGAACCGAACGAGCGATGGGGAGAGAGGGAGCGGGCCTGCAGGGTCCCGGGGGGAGGCACCGCGGAGCCCCCGAGGGCCGCGGGCAGAGCTGGCACCTGCTCGAGCCGGTGCTCACCGGCGCCCTCTGGAGGCCGCGGGAAAACAGACCGTGAGCGGGGCTCAGGGGAGGGGGCTGGTCCCGGACCCGTGTGCGGTCCAGTGGGGCCGTGGGGGTCCAGTGGCGGGGGGGGGGCTGGCTGGGGGCCCCCCTGGCCCTGCTCCACTCTGCCTCCCTCTTAACCCCACGGAACTCCGTGCAGTGAGCCCCTAGAATTCTCCGATGTTGCCAGAGGCTCTTTGCCACATGAACTCTCCAGGGAGAGCTCAGCAAATCCCCAGCAGGAAACCAATGCAGGAAATACAGTTCGCAGAGTCAGGACTGGGGACAGAATGATACATTCTCTTTGTCGTTTAAATTTAGACAAAAGAATGCGTGTGCGTGCGTGTGTGTGGCTGTGTGTGTGTGTGTGTAACTAAAACGACGGTGTGTTTTAATACACCGACTTTTCAATTTTGCGATATTTTTTCCAACTACTTCAGTGTTCTAGAAAAAATTAATTGAGGGGATTTCAAATACAGAGAAACATGTATAAAGGGCATGTTTTTCTCTAATATGGCTTGGTAAGTCTCTGTCCACCACCACTCCCCTCTTTGATATCTCCACCAGCCTAGGGGCATTTTGTGGGACCGGGACCACCCTGACCCCTACCTGGGCCCTAAAGGGGCTCTGAAAATGCCTGCCAGTTAGAGCAGCGGGAACCTGAAGGAGGCAGTAGGCGGGTTTCCCTGGGGAGAGGGGAGAGCTGGTGCAGCAATGTTTATGTTGTGCCGCCCCCTGGTGGCAGTGTGCATTTGCTCTCAGCCTCAACCCAGGATAACTGGTCGTTAAGTCCCTGGTTGTCTGGTGAGGATTCATTTATTTACTTTGTCAATAGCGACAGGAGTGAAGAGCCAACATTTTTCCAGCATTGACGGTATGCCAGGTGCCTGGTAACCCTCAAGATGTACCACTCCCCCCCCCCCATGAGGGCGCGCAGGATCACTGAAGGTTTCCTGGCAGAGCTGGGACTTGAACCTGCGGGCTCTCAACAGTGAAGGGAAACTGAAGTCGCAGTTTGGGTCCTGGAACCAGCTGAGCCTGAAGCCGGTGCTACTTTGACTTTCCAGTTATACAACCCGCTAAATTCTTGTTTCGTCAAAGCCTGTGACCTGAGTTGGCTTCATTTTCTCTTGTGACCCAAAGCCCCCAGGGCCTCTGCCAAAACCAGTTTCAGTACCAACCCCAGCCACTGCTGGGCCGTCGTGTGACCTCTGGGAGTTATTTGACCTCTGATCTCTCGTGGCCTCAGGAGGTGTAGGTGGGATTAAATGAGCTGTGGGCCTTCACCAAAGCCGCAGTGTCACCGATTGTAGGGCCCACCGACATTTTAGGCTCTAGAGACTCAGGGCTTTCCCATCACTTGGAAGGCCCATCTCGTGAGTGTTGGAAGAGCGTTCCCGTGGTGGTGTGGGTGGAGAGGGTTCTCACACAGCGTGGTCTGGGGGCCTTTCCACACGCACAAGTGTCACGGGCCAGAGATCGGCCCCCAACGATACCAGATCCCAATCGCAGGAAACTGCAAATGTTACTTTATTTAGAAGACATGTCTTGGGGCGCCTGGGTGGCTCGGTCGGTTAACTGTCCAACTTCGGCTCAGGTCATGATCTCGAGGTCCGTGAGTTCGAGCCCCGCCTCAGGCTCTGGGCTGACCGCTCAGAGCCTGGAGCCTGCTTCCAATTCTGTGTCTCCCTCTCTCTCTCTGACCCTCCCCCGTTCATGCTCTGTCTCTCTCTCTCTGTCTCAAAAATAAATAAACGTTAAAAAAAAAATTAAAAAAAAAAAAAGAAGACATGTCTTTGCGGACGTGACCGGGGGCCTTGAGGTGGGCACGTTTTCCTGGAGGACCCAGGCGGGCGCTGACTGGCGGTACAGGGAGGGCTGGCGCCCCCAGCCCGGTGATGGCGTCCGGCCTCCAGGGCTACGGGGACAGGTCCTGATGCCCCGCGCATGGTGGCCCCGAGACACACACAGCAGCGCTCCAGGCAGCAGAGAGACGCCGGGGAGCGGCACCCACCGGCCACGCGCCCGGCCACGGGCCACGCCAGCTCCACGGCGGGACGTGTGGCAGGCGCCGCAAACCCCCCGGACCCGCCCACGTCGCAGACCGGCACGCCGAGGGAGCGGAGACCCGGGTGGCCGCCCGCTCAGCGTGACCTCGCTTAGCGCAGCCAGTCGCTCCGCGAACGCCCTGCTTCCGTGGAAGGTCACGTTCCGCGGTTCGGGGGGGACGCGAATTTGGGGGGCCCTGTTTAACCCGTGACAGCAGCCGCCTTCGCAGAGTGGGGAGCGGACACCCTCAGACGGGAGGCCTGCTTTTCACTGTGAATTGAGTCCTGCTGGAGAGACTCGGCCCGGGCACAGGCTCAGGGGGTGTGACGCCCCCGCGGCCTTCAGCGTGCCCCCCGCGAGCCGCGGGGACCGAGGCAGGTGTGGCTCCATAAAACCCAGTCCACCGGGGCGCCTGGGTGGCGCAGTCGGTTAAGCGTCCGACTTCAGCCAGGTCACGATCTCGCGGTCCGGGAGTTCGAGCCCCGCGTCGGGCTCTGGGCTGATGGCTCGGAGCCTGGAGCCTGTTTCCGAGTCTGTGTCTCCCTCTCTCTCTGCCCCTCCCCCGTTCATGCTCTGTCTCTCTCTGTCCCAAAAATAAATAAACGTTGAAAAAAAAAATTAAAAAAAAAAAAAAAAAAAAAACCCAGTCCACCCTGGCGGGAGAACAGGGAATTCTCCAGGCACGTGAGAACACCAGATTTTAGTGAAAATGCCCTGATGTTTAAATTTGGCAAATTCTTTGAAATTCTTGTTTTTTTAAATGATTTTAATTATTTTTGAGAGAGGGAGAGAGAGAACGTAAGCGGGGGGAGGGGCAGAGAGAGCGGGAGACACAGAATCCGAAGCAGGCTCCGGGCTCCGAGCTGTCTGCACAGAGCCCGACGCGGGGGCTCGAACCCACGAACCATGAGATCATGACCTGAGCTGAAGTCGGACGCTGAACTGAGCCACCCAGGCGCCCCGAAAGACTCTTAAAATTGTAAAACACTGATGGCCGCGTAAGAGAAGCCTGTGTTCTCAATCCAGCCCTCCGGCCACCAGTGTGGGACCCCAGGGGTGAGGCATTCCTGCTCACTTCATTTCATCTGCCCATAAATCCTGTGAGCGAAGAGTTACCCCCCTTTTCTGACAGGGAAACTGAGGTTTGGACAGACAAAATGCCTGGTTAACTTATGGCAGCCCAGTGAGTAGCAGCAGGGGGTGAGGTTGGAGCCCAATCTCTGCCAACAGAGCCCACGCCCTAAACCCCACCTTAGGTCTTCTCAGGATGACCAGAATTCTGAGGTGGCCCAAGACCCCTGCCCCCCCGTGACACACCCTGTGTAACTCCGTGAGTGTGGGTGGGATTTGGTAAAAGTGGGCGGCTTTTTCACATGTAATTAAGGTCCCCGAATCAATTGACTTTTGAGTTCATCGAAAGGGAGATCCTGCCAGGTGGGCCTGACCTAATCAGGAGAGCCCTAGAAAGGCCAGAGTGAAGCAACCAGTCAGGTTGTGAACTGTCTGTGAAGGGGCCTTGGGACAAGCACGTGCGTGGGGTGGCCAGCAAGAAGACCGGGACCTCGGCCCTACCAGAGTAAGGAGATAGTTCCAGCAACAAAGGAGCTGGGAAGCGGGTCCTTCCCCAGTGGAGCCTTTGTCTGCGCAGGCAGCCCCGTGGGGCCCTGAGCCGAGGCCCCGACACCCGGTGCTGGACTTCCGACCCCCGCAGACCCTGAGAAATGGGCGTTGTTGTAAGCGGCTAAGTGTGTGCTAATTCGTTACCAACTGACACAGTCAACTCGATAACCAGTGTCTAGCTTTTACGTTTTGCACTGACGCATCCTGAGGGTCGGCGGTGAAATTTCCCGATGAGCCCCGTTCGTCCCTCCTGCCCCCGCTCCCTGCTGTGCTCACTCGTGCGTGCGGCCCCAGGCCCGTCTTCAAGACGCGGGTGCCCTCCGCTCTGGCGACAGTGCTTTCTCGGGTCCTGGGCGAGCAGGGAGCTCCGCCCCTTTTCTCCTGCTCGCGCAAACCGCGGGTGCCTTCGCGCCCAGGGGCTGGACGACGTGGCGGCCCCACGTGCCCCGCGGCTGGGGCCTGGCGGCTCCGCAGTCCCCTGTGCCGCCTCGGGGCAGGGGCGTTTGAAGCGCCTGCACCCGGGGTGCCCTCTCCGAGGGCTCGCGGGGGAACCAGGAGGTGGCCAGAGTTAGCAAACAAAAGGACAGGGCATCCAGTAAGTTTTAACTTCGGGTAAACGATGAGCGATTTTCCGAAGCACAAGTATGTCCCCAATACGGCACGGGGCACACTTCAAGTATGCCATTCGCCGTTGGCCCGAAATGCAAATTTAGCCGAGCGTCCCGAATTTTAGCGCAGCCGGGCGGCCACCCCCGCCAACAGAGCCCTGGCTTCACTTGCGTGAGCGAGGGGCCCCTGCACCCCACCCCCCACACCGGGCTGGTCACGGCTGCAGGAGTCCGCCCCGCTGCCCCCCCACCTCCTGGATGAGCCCGCCCCCTGCCCCCACTCCTGGATGAGCCCGTTCCCCTGCCCCCCTACCTCCTGGCTGAGCCCGCCCCCTGCCCCCCTTCCCTGTTGAGCCCCCCCCCCGTCCTCCCCCCATGGATGAGCCCGCCCCCTGCCCCTCCCCCCCTCCCCCCCCGCCACAGCTGCTGGAGCCCGCCCCCTGCCCCCCCTTCCCTGTTGAGCCCCCCCCCCGTCCTCCCCCCATGGATGAGCCCGCCCCCTGCCCCCCCTTCCCTGTTGAGCCCCCCCCCCGTCCTCCCCCCATGGATGAGCCCGCCCCCTGCCCCCCCTTCCCTGTTGAGCCCCCCCCCTGCCCCCCCTTCCCTGTTGAGCCCCCCCCGTCCTCCCCCATGGATGAGCCCGCCCCCTGCCCCTCCCCCCCTCCCCCCCCCCGCCACAGCTGCTGGAGCCCGCCCCCTGCCCCCCTTCCCTGTTGAGCCCCCCCCGTCCTCCCCCATGGATGAGCCCGCCCCCTGCCCCCCCTTCCCTGTTGAGCCCCCCCCGTCCTCCCCCCATGGATGAGCCCGCCCCCTGCCCCCCCTTCCCTGTTGAGCCCCCCCCCCGTCCTCCCCCATGGATGAGCCCGCCCCCTGCCCCTCCCCCCCCCCCGCCACAGCTGCTGGAGCCCGCCCCCTGCCCCCCCTTCCCTGTTGAGCCCCCCCCCGTCCTCCCCCCATGGATGAGCCCGCCCCCTGCCACTCCCCCACTCCCCCCTCTCCCCCCCCCCCCCCCCCCCCCCCCCGGAATCGCCAGCGCTGGGAGCAGCTGGAGTCTGAGCCACCACCTGCTGGGACGGTTGTTGCAGAGCAAACCTGGGGGATCCGCGTCCGCACCGCGCGCGCAAACTGGAGTGGATTATGTAAGAGCGGCTCCCGACTCCCCCCCACCCCGAGGCAGCTCAGAAGCCGGCTGGAGGGAGGAGCACGTTTTAGTTGGAAACGTGGTTTGTGTTCCAGCCTAAGGGCCCCCCCTTCCGGGATCATAACACACGTGGGAGAACGTCTGTCCCCTCGCACGAGAGAATGAGGGGCCGCCAGGGACGCCAGCGGTGAGGTCGCCTCCCAGACAGACCCTCCCGCTTTGGGGTCCCACCGAGACTCAGGAGACCCGGCCGGGGACCGAATTCCCTCCCCGCCTCCTGAGGGGTCGGCCGTGGATGAAGAATGAAACACAGGGAGTCACAGACGCAGGACGTCCCGCCCACACCCGCGCCACCCAGAGTCTCGGAGGACGCGGCTCGCCGTCCGGTATTTCTAGTTATTTTAAGCTGGCAAGTTGTGGGCTCCTCTGGGTGGGTCCCAAGGGCCTCCGTGTGCTTTCAAGAGACTGAACACTTTTCCTTTAGCTTTTTAAAGATCTTGGCAAAATGCACACAACACAAAATGTATCACTCTAACCCTTTCCCAGCACACAGCTCAGTGGCATCAAGCACACTCACGCTGTCCTGCACCCGCCCCCCCACCCGCCTCCAGAACTTTCCATCTCCCCAGACTGAGACTGTCTCCATGAAGCAACGGACTCCCTGCCCCCTCCCCCACCCGGCTCCCACCATCTACTCTGTCTCTGTGACGGGACTCCTCTGGGGACCCCCGTGAGGGGGGTCACGCAGGACGTGTCCTTCTGTGTCTGGCTCCTGTCACTGCGCACAGTGACCTCCGGGTCCCTCCACGCGGTGGCAGGTGGGAGGACGTCCTTCCTTCCTGGGGCTGGGTCACATTCCAGCGTGGGGATGGACACATTGTGTTTGTCCTTCATCCACGGAGGGACCCTGGGCTGCTCCCCTTTCGCTGTTGTGACTCGTGCCTCCGTGACCTCGGTGGTGCCAGTATCTCTTCAAGTCCCTGGTTCCCGTTCTCTTGGGGACAGGCCCAGACGTGGAACCTCCGGGTCACATGGCTGTTGTGTGTTTAACTTCTTGAGGAACTCGTGTTCATTTTGTCCATCAGGCTGAACACACAAGGTCTGCTTCCCCGCCCACATTGCGGGCCCCCCAGGTGGCCCTGGTCACCCAGGCAGGGGGCGGGCGGGTGGGGACACGGCCATCATGCACCCGTGGAACGTTCAAGTCTCTGCTCCACCTGTGGCCCTTGGCTGGGGGAGCGGGACGCGGGTCTCCTGCGTGGGCACCGTCCCAGGGTCGGCATCGAGGGCCGATATCGCCTCTCGAATGGAGTGGCCCCAGGGGCTGCAGACACTGTGTCCTGGAGGGTCCCCTGTCCCCAACTGAGCCCCCGTGGGGACAAACGTGGCCCAGGGGAGCCGGCAGGTTGCAGAGGAATCTCCCGCTGTGCCCAGACCCTGGTCTGGATGGCAGGGTGGGGGGGCCCCACGGACGTGACCAGTGGCCCCGCCTCCCCACCCCCAGGCAGCGGGGCCACAGGCAGACCCACGCTGGGGAAGCCGTTTCTGAACCTTCCTCGTGGCACCCACAGGACAGAGCAGGATTCAAGGGCAGAGCAAGTATGTGGGAGGACAGACAGACCGCGTTGGGGGAGGACATCACTCCCTGCAGTGGCTCTCTCTGTGTTTTGGGGGAACCTTCACAGGCCATGGTGCTGGGGGCATTATGGGGGTCAAAGGACAGTCTACTGAGACCAGAGAGCTGGTCCCACCATGGGCGGGGGCCCTCTGACCTAGAGGACTCATGAATGTACCCCTCTGTGACATGACCTGTGTGCAGAGAAGCGCGGCCGGGCCAGGGGGGTTACAGAAGGGCCCAGGCCATAGGGGAGCCCAGCCCTCCCCACCTCAGCTGGGTGCCTTGTGCACAGCCTGTGCAACAGTCCCAGGAGGCCCTGAGCAGAGGCCAGGGAAGGTTAACCGGGACAGGGGACAGGGAGACTCTGTGTGGTGGGCAGCATAAGGTCCCCAAAGACGTCCCCATTCCTGGTCCTCAGACCTGCAGACCTGTCGCCTCACGTGGCAGAGGGGACCTTTGTCAAGGCCCCCGAGGAGGGGGTGACTCTGGGTGCCCTGGGGACCCAGCATCCTCACGAGAGGGAGGCAGAGAGCCCGGCGACCCTGTGCTACGAGGATGAGGAGGGGCCGCGGGCCCAGAATGCGGCGCCTCTGGAAGCTGGAAAAGTGGGGAGACGGGTCCCCGGGGTCCCGGGGGAACCGGCCCTGCCCATTCCCAGGTGTTAGGACTTCTGAGCCCAGAGCCATCGAACCAGTCATTCGGGCAGCGCCCCCACCCTGGAGGTCCCGACTCGGGGAGGGTGGTGGCAGGCCCGTTGGCACCAGGTGGCTGACCCGGCAGGAGACGGCGAGCCCCTGAGGCGCCTCCCTGAAGGGTGGGTGGGGCCCGCGCTCTGACGCAGGACAGACTGTAGGAATCCCGGCCCAGGCCCTGCCTGTGGACGCAGACCTCGCCTCCTCCCTCGGACTGGGGCCCTGCCTCCTCCCTCGGCCTGTCTCTGCTCTACCCTGAAGAGCCCCTCCCAGCCCGCCCGGGCCCCCACGGCCCCACCCCCGCCCAGCTATTTCAGGCTTTTGCCTCCTGGGCTGGCGGGGGCGGCCGCAGGATTTCTGGAACTGGCCGCCTCGGTTTTCCCTGCAGCGGCCAAGGAGAGGGGGAGCGGGAGGGGCCTGGAGGCTGAGGCCGGCCATCCCTGTGCGTGGAGGGGAAACCGAGGCACAGGAGCTCTGGGGACCCCCAAGGCCACCCCGAGGATGGCTGCAGAACTAGGGTTTGGGTCCAGCGTCCACACCTTGCCCAGAATGATCTCGTCTCTCAGGTGGGAGGATGGAATGCACACAGGGCCCAACCAGTGACCCCTCCAACCTCCCCGGACACCAGGGACGCTGTTGGAGGGCCACACGGGGGACCCACTGGCCTCGCCCCCTGGACAGGCACTGACGCTGTCACTGCTGGGCCGCGGCGGGGGGGGGGGGCACAGAGCACGTGGGTCCCCTTCAGCCCTCTTCTCTGCCGGGGGCGGGGGGGCTAACCCCACAGGGCTGTAATTCAGAGATTTGCTGGGTGTGCCACGCGGGGGTGGGGTTGGGGGACAACACAGAGGCCCTCAGACTGGGTGCTCCTCCCTCAGACCTGCGGCTCCCCCAGGGACCAGCCCCACCGCCCTCAGACTAGCAGGGACAGTCACATCTGGACCTGGGGGTGGGGGGCGGCTGGTCTCCTCCCATTTGGGGCCCAAAGTGTTTGGCAAAGTCTTAGAAGCAGAATCCAGAGGCCTCCCGTTCCATCCCCAGCATTACACACAGAAAACACAACAACGTCTCCAGGAAGGTAAGAACAGGAAAGAGAACCATCAGGGCTGAAAACGCATCCGGCCTCGGGGCTGTCGGCCCTGATCTGTGGTTCTTGGGGGGGGAGGGGGTGGGGGGGAGTTTAAACAGGCACCTGTTTCCTAAGGGAAGTGGGGCTCGGGATGGGCCAGCAGACCCCCCAGGGCAGGCCCGGGGCACCCGGCTCAGCCCTTGCCCTCGTTGGCGTAGATACGGGCTTCCCAGCACCTGGCCTTGGCATTGGTGTGGCGGGTGACCCGTGTGGCCTCAAGGACCTGCAGGAGAGGCACAGAGTCCCCGTCAGGGTCCTGACCCCTGGACGCCGTCCCCCACCGCCAGCTCGTAGGAGAGATCTAGAACAGGAGGGAAGCAGGCCATCCCCTCCTCCGATTTAGACCCCCTCCCCCTGGTAACAGTGTCAAGGAGCGTGGTAGGTCACCCTGAGACCCACGGCAGGTCCATGGCCAGCTCTGGCATTTTGGACCCAGTTCATAAACGAATCCACAAGGGCAGTAAAGCGGCCGCTCTCACGCACTGTCCCGTGAGCCTCCTTCTGGGTCTGGCCCGGACCCTCACTCCCCGGCTGCGGACCTCTCCCACGGTCTGCACCCACGGCAAGCCCCCCCGAGCGGCTCCCAGCAGAACCCACTCCGGCAGGCTCGGGCCGCACCGCCACGAGAAAGGCGCCTGACGGCTCTGAGGCCGCGGCGGAGGGCCCAGGGGCACACTCACCTCCGAGTTGATGTGGTCGGAGGCGCTGAGGCTGGCATACTGTGGGAAACGAAGGCTCGTGAGCCCCGGGGCCTGGGACTCCACGCCCGGCCCCCTGGGCCCCCACTTGGGGTGGAGGGGAGGGAGCTCCTTGGCCACCGCGGCCCCCCAGACTCAAAGCTGTGCGCAGCCTGCCTCCCCTGCGCTGCCCCCTCCGTGAAGCCTCGAGGCTGTCTCTGCAAACTCGTCACAAAGGAGACGGCCAACGTTTACTGAGCTCCTGCAGCCCGGCCCGTCCCAGGGCTCAGAGGGGGCTGTTCTTACGACCACGCGCGTTTTGCAGAGGAGGGGACTGAGGGTCAGAGAGGATTTGCCCAGCATGACGGGCCAGCAAGTGGCAGGACCGGACTTGAGCCGGGTCCCTGGGCTCCCACGCGGTGCCCCGAGCCACCAGAGCAGGCGGTGAGGCTAGACGCGGCGTGGTTCCCCCTGGTGGCCCGGAGCCCCCCCCCGTCCAGGGAGGAGACGGCCTCAGGGGGACCACTGCGGGCGGCGGAGTCGGGTCTGGGCTGAGTCCCCGTGTGGGAGCAGCACCGCCTGACGCTGGCCATGGCGACTCGAGCTTTCTCTGAAGAGCGTGTGGCAAGACGGACGTGGCTCTGAGACGGTACAGGCGTGGCCCGCAGAGCCCCGTGCACGTCACCCGCACATGCTGCGCAGAGGTGACGGTATGACGGTGCTCATCAACTGTCACTGCCGTCCTCGAAGCAGAGCCCGTCCGTCAGACTGACTCACGGGGACGCCCTCACGGTGGGGACCCTGCTCGGGGGCCTCCGACAGACAAAGGGACACGCGCCGTGCACTCCCGGGGGGGAGAGGCAGAGGCACGGCCACCCACAGGCAGTGAGGGCGTCGGGCTTCAACCCGGGTCCTACCCGCCTCTCGCTCTGCCCTCCTGTGGCCCCAACGGGCTCCGGACTCACCCGCGGCTCCTTCCTTTTCTTCTGCTTGGGAGCACCCGCCACGCCTGACAGGTGGATGGGGGTGAAGAAGTGGGACTCAGACACGGAGTAGCTGCCCGTGACGCCTGCGCGGGGAGAGGGGGGCGTCAGGAGGGTCCCAGGGACCCTCGACCAGACCCCAGCCCGGGAGGCTCCGAGTCTCTGCCCGCGAGGAAACGGGAGAACGGACGGACAGACGGGCAAAGCCCGGGCCGTCGGGGGGACGAACTGGGCAGCAGCGGACGGCGGGGGACACGACACCCTCAAACCTTCGCACCCCTGACAAGGCGGAGTTGACGTCCGCCTCCAGAACCCGCAGCTCAGGTACAGAGACTGGCCGCCGGAGCCCCCCAGGTGTTCCCAGCCCCTCCGCCTCCCCCCCACCCCTCACCGGAAGCCGCGGAGGAGCTCCTGGAGCCGTCGGGCTCGTCGTCGTCGTCGTCGTCGTCGTCGTCATTGGGCGGCGGGGAGAAGACCTCAGGAAAGAGGGCCTGCCTCCGCTCCTCGGCCACCTCCCGCTCGCGCTGCAGGACGCTCTCCACCTCCTTCTCCAGCAGCTCGGACGACTGGGACCTCTGCAGCGTCGACGCCAGGATCCCCCCGCCCTCCCAGCCTGGGACGTGGGGGGCCGCGGCCTGCAGGGGCCCGTCTGGGACCCTGAACCGCAGGGGCCGCAGGCAGAAATGCTCCTGTCGGACGACCCCTCTCTTGGCCGGCGGGGGCCCCTCGCGGGGCTTGGAGCACTGCGGCTTTGCGCCTGCCGGTCTCCCAGAGGATTCCAAGAGATGCCACGGAGAGCCTGTGGCCTGTGGAGAGCTCACAGCCTCGGCCTCGGCCGCAGAGAGACCCCCGGGCCTGCCGGACGCGTGGAGCGCTGGGCACGCCGGCCGGGGGCTCCCGGGGCGCAGGCGCGGCTGGAGGGCGTCGGCCGGGATGCCGCGGTCCTCCTTCCCCCCCGCGGGAGCAGGGCAGGCCGGCCCGTCTTCCCGGGCCAGGCCGAGGATGGGGTCTGAGCTGAGGGCTTTCCTGAGCCCCGGCTGGGGACCCAGGGCCGCCCTGGCAGGCGCGGACGGCTCGCCCGGCTTCAGGCCCTCCCGCCGGTGCTCCTCCTCCCGCTGGGTCTCCCGCACCAAATCCCGCTGCACGTAGAGGGCCGGGCGCCCCCTGTCCCGCCGCGGGGCCGGGGCCAGGCCGGCCTTGGTCAGCAGTGGCCTGGTGGGTATCTCTACCATCTCCTGCCGGCCGGCCGCCTGCCGTAGCCCTCTCCGCTCTCGCAGGTCTGCCTCTCGCTCCTGCGCCCGCCGGATCTCCCGCTCGATGGGCGTCTCCCCGGGGGGCTCCGGGGACCCCCCTCGGGACCGGGAGCCGCGGCCGCCCACAGCCCGGGCACCAGGGGCCGCGGGGAGGCCGCCGGCGCCCCCCTTCTCTCCCGAGACCGCGTCCCTCCCCTGGGGCTCCGGGGGCACGGCACACCCGCTGGCCGGGGGCAGCCCGCCCGAGGCCGTGGAGGCCTGACCCGCGGCAGGCGGGGCGCACGCAGGGGCCGCCCTAGCTGGAAGGTTCTGGGCGGCCGCTGCACCGGCCTGCTCCAGACTCAAGAACTGCCGCCTGGCCGCCAGGAAGTTGATCTGCTCCCTGTCGACCACGTGCTCCTCCGGGGGCCCAGACTGAGCCCGGCCGGGGCTCCCGGGGTCCCCGTGGGCAGGCCCGCCCTGGAGCGCGGCCGCCGTGCTGCCCTTCCTGAGTGCCTGGTGCTCCCGTTCCAGGCTCCGTGGCCGCGTGGGCTGGGCGTCCCTTGGGTGCCGACGGCGGGCCTTCGCCTCCTCTTTCTCGTCACCCTCCCGGCCGAGCCTCCACGGGGCTGGCCGCTCCAGGAAGGCACATGGGCTCCGGGACGCCTTCGGCCCGGCTGCATTCGGCCCGGCCTCTCGGTCAGCAGGCGGGGCCCGTGGCTTGTTCTGGTCCCAGCCGCTGGCCGCAGGCCCCACGTCCACCAGCTCAAACGTGTGGCCGGTGCCCTCCTCCAGGCCCAGGCCACCCACACGGGGCGAGTGAGGGATGCCGAAGATGGGGTATCTGGTCACTCGGTCCATGGCCTGGGGGACTCAGCTGCCCACGGCTCCGGGCGCGGGTGCTCCGGGCTCACTGGGGGAGGAGAAGGGAACAACGGCCAACACGTCAGGGACCGGGACGCAGCCCCCGGCCGCTCTCTCGGGGACACGTGCGATTTCCTTTCCCTCGAAGGCCAAAGTCCTGGCCAAAGGGCCTCCACGATCACTTCGGGGATGGACGCGTGACCCAGCCTGCCAATGACGTGAAATTCTGGTCCTGAGACTTTGCGATTACCCTGGCAGATCGGAGCCCTCCGCCCCCTGGGCTTGTTACCCAGCAAACGGCTGGGGGCCGCACGTGTGCCCTCACGGACACAGCCTGCTTGAGGGCAGCACTGACGCCAACAGGCGTCCGTAAAAAATGCTCTGTGAACTCCTGGATCCAGCCGCACCTGCAGCTCACTCCCGTACTGACTCTCTCAAGAGCTTGCCCCGTGAGCGTCTGACATGTTCTGGTGCCCCTGCCCGTTCGTCTCCCGGACTCCTGCTACTGCCCTCTCCCACCCAGCTCACGTGGCCAGACCCAAGGCCATCCCCAGGCAGCCTCCCTGGGCCCCCGTGTGCACGAGCGCACCTGCCTGTCTCCCAGGGTGCAACACATTCTGAGGTTCCTCTTGTAAGATTTCTTTCATCAGCGGGCCTGCCCCTCACTAAGGGATGTCAAGTGGGGAAACTAAGGCTCAGAGAGGGAGGATGGCTGGCAGAGACTCCGGTCTCCCGGTTCCCTCCCCTACACCTGCCTAGAGGGACACTTGGTCCCATCCCAGACAGTCCCCCGCCTCGGTGCCATAAAGCCAGGACGGGCTAGGGAACGCCTTGGACCTTGTCCTGCGGGGCCAGGTGAGGCCACGGAGCCTCTGGCCACACCCTGATCCAGTGCCCCAGGGGGCCCTGGCACCTCTCCAAGCCTCGGGGTTCTGCTGAGCACAGCTCTGGGAACCCCCTCCTGTGAAGGCACGCACCTGCTCTCCAGGGCCTCCGTCTGACCTCAGCACAAGACCCAGACTTCACAGGGGTCCCTACCCCAAACCCGACCCTCTTCCTCCTCCTCCCGCAGCTTCCTCTGCATTTGTGCTGCCCCACAGCCTTCCTAGCTGCAGCCCACAAGACACCTCCTCCAGGGAGCCCCCCCGCCCCCCACTGCCCCTGCTCTTGGAGCCTGTTGTCCGGGCATCTCCCGCTGCTTGGCCCAGCACCCAGTTTAGGCTTCGCCTTTTTACGGCTGAGGAAAGGAACTGGCCGTTCCCAGGTCTTCAAGCAGCCCTTGTCCTTTTCCCATCTCCCAGTTCTATCAGAACCTGCCGCGTTGGGGCCACCTTGCTTGTGAAAGCTGCCGTTCTAAAGAGGAAAACGCAGCCCCGCCCTGAGCTGGAGAGGTGGGGTCAGGCAACATAAAATCGACCACGGGAACCGCGTTCTAACTAACGTGTACTAAGCAGGCGTCCGTATGTATCCAATACTGAGACTATAATTAGAAAGGCAACAGGTAAAGACAAGCAAGCCTGGGTAGTAAATCCCAGCCCGCGGGCCACGCCACTGCCCGGGACCACACCCGGAAGTCACGGGGTGGCTACGTCCTTGAGTCTCGTCTTCTGCCCCTGGAAGCCCTCAGCCCAGGACCCTCTCTTCCCGGAGGGCCCAGATGAGCACCCCCTCCTGCAGCCAGAACCCAGTATACAGCAGGGAGGTGATAAAGAGTGGCAAGTTTTCTGCAAACGCTGCTCGTTCCGGGTGCCCAGGACCTGGAGGTCAGGGTCATTTCTGCCACCGACCTGGCTGTGCCTCCAGGCCTCCCCTCCGGCGCCAGCCCGGTGCTGACCCTGAGGGCTGGGCGGGCCTGTCCCCACGCCCTGGAGCTCCCCGGGAAGGGGGGGGGGAGGCAGGTGTGCGAACGGCGATGAAGGAGTGTTTGCCGAGTGGGCAGGTGGACGTACGCCCAGCAGGATTTATGGGCCACTTAGGACATTAACTCCGGGGAGGCGGTGGGGGGACCTGCCCAGAGGCTGTCAGTGGGCCTGGGTGGGGGCCCTGCCTCCTCCTTGGCCCATTCCTCTTGGGTGAGTCAGGGAGGCCGGTGGGCGGGGCTCAGGCTGGGTCTTGGGCTCAAGGCCCCGGGGCCCCGCCGGCTGGTACCTCGGGCCTCAGTGTCCACACCCGGACCGGAGGTAGAGTCCGCGGGACTTGGGTCCACCCTGGAAGTCTGCCATGTGGCCAGTATACAGTAGGCACCAGATACATGCTCTCACGGTGGCTGCTAATGGTCTTTACATGCTGGCTGGACCCACCACTGCTCCCGGGGTGACCCCGGGGCAGGCGTCCTCTCTTGTGGCACCCCAGTGTCCCCGTCTGCAAGCCGGGCCGATGAGGCCCCCACATGGGGCCCGAAGGGGTAGAGCCCAGGGGGTCAGCCTTTTCGGGGCCTCGGAGGCTCCGCACGAATGGGGGGTGGTGGCGATCACAGAGCCTCCCGTGTCTCCCGTGGCCCCTCGCACACAGCGCCGCACAGCAGCGTCTCATCTGCTCCTCGTAAGAGCCCGCGGCGAGGGGGCCGTTCTTGTCCCCAGTCAACAGCAGAGGGAACCGAGGCCCAGAGAGGGCAGGCTGTTCACCCGAGACCACACAGCCGGCCGCAGAGCAGCAGGTCCCGAGGCCGGAGCCTGCATTCCCAGGCAGCCGCCTCCTCTCCCGGGAAGCCCCCCTCCCCCATTGCCCCTCCCAGCCCCACCCCGTATCACGTCGATACCAGACTGAAACTGGGTTTATGGCCCCTGGTGCCACACATCTGCTTCCTCGGCACTGGCCTCCTGCCCTCGGGCAAAGGCCCGTTGGAAGGGCTAAGGCTCAGAGCAAGGTCACACAGCAAGGAGGGTCCTCCCGGGGCCCTGGCTGGGCACACGCCCCAACACCTTGAGACGCCCAGACTCCGCCCCAGCCGCACGGGTTCCCAGCCAGCCCCCTCACAGGGCCACCCCCAGACCCCCACATGCCCCCACCAGACCCTGCACCCCAGCTGGGCCCGGGGCGGGGCGGGGGGGGGGGACTGAGGCACCTCTCTCCCTGCGCCCCGCGGATCCCACAGGTGAGCACAGGCTGCCGACTGACGCGTGAACGCTCGTCCCAGACACAAAGCCCAGTCCACACGGGACCCCCACCCTGCCCCCACGCCGGGTCCCGACTCACATGCTGCCCCTGGGCCCCCGCAGCCTCTGGGCCTGGCTCTGGTGCCGTCGACAGGACAGAGACCGGAATCCCGATGCCCTGCCCACGGGTTGCCAGGGGACAGGGCCCCGCCTGGGGAAGCAGGGGCACCCCCTCCCCCCCCCCGGCCCCACCCGGGCCCGGGAAACAAAGTCCAGAGGAGGAGGGAGAAAGGTGATACCCAGGCAGGGAGGACGGCAGGCGCCACGCCCACTGCCTGCCGGCCCCGGCCCCCAGGCCTCCAGCCCCACAGAGCAGGCACTCCCTGGAAAGCTCCTTCCAGCTGCTCTCAGGCCCTCCGGCACCCCAGAGAGGGGGCATCACGCCCAGAGTCACGCAGTAGGTCCTGAACCAGCCCCCCTCCCCGCGCTCCAGGCTCAGAACACCCTTGGGGGCTCCTACCCCAGAGAGCCCCTTTCTGGGGCTCGCCCAGCCTGCTAGCCTCTGCGGGGGGTTTCGCTGGGTCGGGGTTCAGATTCCACTTAGCCTCTCTGAGCCTGTCCCCTCCTCTGAAACGGGCATACGTCACAGAGCAGGGAGGATGCCCCGGCCACTTCTACATAAAGGACCCAGAGTGCCGGAAAACGTTGGCAGGGTGGGCGAGGCCCAGGCCCCCCTGACGGATGGGGGCCCCAAGGCTCAGCATGGGCAGCGGGGCCTGCCGGGCGCTCAGCCATCCAGCCTGATTCCCGGCCAAGGTGCAAGGAACTTGCCGGGGCGTCTCTGGGGGCCTGGACCTATCGGCCTGGCGGTCAGTCTACAGGGCGGGGACACAGTGGACGGGGCTTTAATCCCCTGCTCTGGGGGGTCTGTCCTGACTGTCTCTCGCCTGGCTGTAGGGACCACCAGGTTCTTCGGATCCTGCCTAAGGGAGGAGGGTCAGTGTGGGACTCGAACCTGAGATCCCCCCCCCCCATCGTATGCTGCTCATACTGGGCAAGTGAGGCCCAAAAAGGGCAGAGACTGGATCACCCAGCATGTTGGGACGCTGGAGACAAGGACCCAACCGTCCTGCTCCCAGACTGAGGAGGCCTCCCACTCAGGGTTCATAAAGCCCATTGTATAGATAAGCAAACTGAGGCCCAGGGGAGGCAGCAACTTCCAAGATCGCCTAGTGAGACAGAAGTGCGGGGTGGCAGTCTCTGTAAACGCGTCCCACCGTCCCCCCGCCCCGCTCCCGGGGACCGGTTTCTCTGCAGAGCTTGGGGGCCCAGCACGGGCCTTAGAACCAGAGGACTCCACAGTTAGCAGGAAGCAAGTCCTGCCACCACCAGCTGCGCCCTTACCTCCAGGCCTTACCTGCCCAGGTGCCGCTCACGTGGGTGCAGGTGCGGTGGGCACTGGGCACCGGGGTGAGCCCAAGGGAGCCCGGGGCTGCGGTGCAGAAGCCTGCTCCCGCCTTCCCGCCTCCTTTTATGGCCCGGCCGCCCTGGTGGGGCCACGCCCACCTGGCCACACCCTCCCCCCCCCCCCCCCCCCCCCCGTGAAAGCCAAGGACGCCAGGGCCTGGGGCTGTTCACACTGTTTATTTGCTTCTCTGGGAAAGTCAAGAACAACAAGGCCTTGTCACACATCAAAAGCAGAGGGGCACTTCAGCGGAGGCTCACAGCTCGAGGACTCAAGGAGGAAGAGGGGGTCCCACGGCCACTGCCCAGGGTCACCTCGCAGGGGGCCTCTCCCCCTGCCACCAAGGGGCAGAGCTGAGTCGGGGTCCGGGCTGCGACCAGAGGCGACCCCTGCGCCCGCCCCGGGCACCGGGTGGGAGGCCCCTAGGGGAGGGGCTGAGACGGGGCCTCACCGACCACAGCCCACACGGGAGGGTCTGCGAGCGTGTGCACGAACGCGCCTCTGGGGCGAGCGTGGCTGCAACCGGGGAGATGTGTGTGCACATCCAGGTGTCGGCTGCCCCCAGGAGCGCAACCCCTGTCCCCGCCCCCCTCCCGGCGGGAAGGGGACAGGCTCGCATCGGGCGGGGCGGCAGATGGGGGTCTCCTGCGGAGGAAGCCCCGCCCCCGCCCCAGGCTGCGTGCTCCCCACCACTGCCGGAAATGTGCCAAGCCCGCCGGAGTGGCAGTGGCCTGATCTCTGGGGTATGGTTGGAGGGGCCCAGCACCCTGGTCCAAGCAGGTCCCGGGCAGCCCCCCAGGGTCCCCCAATTAGCACCAGGAGGAAGAAGGGCCCAGTGGGAGTGGGAGCTCAGGACAAGAAGCGGCTCGCGTGGCCCTGGGCCCCGTGGCAGGGGGACAGCGCAGGGGTCCCGGACCCATCCCCCACGGGGGCGTGTCCCTGGGGCTCTCCCTTCCCAGGCTCCAGCATGCCGCCCCCCTCACCCCCGGCCACCCCAGAGAGAGCCTGGGGGGAGGGGCACACCAGGCTGGGGGTATCCAGAGAGCGGGGCCTGGCTTCTTTCCAGGACCCTGAACCTGACCTCCGACCCAGACTCCCCAAAGAAGCATGGCCTCACCCCAATGGCCTGGGTACGGACGCCACAGCTTCGGCCGGGAAACCCCATTTCCAGGGGCTAAGCGGGGACAGAGCGGGCCCCCGGGAGCCCTAACCCGGCAGGACGTCCCCTCGGGGACCTCATTGGAGGCGGCAGGAAGGCACAGGCAGGAGGCCCAGAGGGCGGCTGGCCGCCGGCCGCGGCTGCACCGAAACCCCGGCCGTGTCGTGGGGGGCGGGGGGGGGGGGGGGCGGCGGGGGAGGGGGGTGCCCTTCGCGTCGGGAAACGTGGGTCCGTCCGTGTCGCTCTCCTACCAGGCGCAGGTGCACGGCTCAGTGGCTCAGGGGTGTCGGGGGTGGCGATGGGGTGGGGGACCCCCGTCCCTCTCTTTCCATTGAAAGAACCCTCGGCGGGACCATGTGACAGCCGCGTGTCCGGGGCCCGTGACTGTGGGTGGAGGGCGGGCAGGCGCCGGGCCGGGCGGTGGGTGACTGTGGGTGGAGGGCGGGGCGGGGGCGGGGGCCGGGGGGCTCACATGATAGAGCAGCATTTACAACGCTGCTTCTTCGTGTCCAGGTCCTGGGGGTCGCTGGCGGGGGCCTCGGGCCCCACCTGGTTCTCCTCCCGGGAGGCGGCGGCCGCGGGGGGCTCGGCCGCGCTGCCGTTGGGCGGGGCGGGCTCCTTGAGCTCCGCGGCGTCCTCGATGACCACCAGCTCGGCCGTGATGGTGCCCTGCAGCCCCAGCACCTTCTGGCTCTCGGCCTCGTCCTCCACGTTCTGGTAGCCCATGAAGATCATGGTGACCGGGGGCTCCTGGCCGGGCTGGATGCCCGGCGGGCCCGACGTGGCCTCTCCCGGCTGGGCCTGCACGCCGGTGATCTCCCGCCTGGACGGGGTGCTCTGCGCCGCCTCCTTGGGCGCCCCCCGGGCCTCCGCCGCCCCCGCCGCGGACCCCGCCTCGCTCAGCGTGACCTCGTCGGCCTTGTGGATGAGCTCGTCTACCTCGGAGGAGCTCAGCGGGTGGATCCCGTTCTCCGCGGTGCCGTCCACAGCGTGGACCACTGGCAGGGGTGGGAGAGACAGACAGACAGACAGACGGAGAGTAAGCTGGCTCTCTCTGGGAGGAGGGGAGGCCTGGCAGAGCTGTGGGCCGCCCCCCAGGGTAAAAAGGAATGCGAAACCGAACCACGCATTTAAAACCAACGGGCATCGAAAGCTCCCTGTGGGCGTCCGTGCCCCCCCAAACTGGCGCACAGACGAAAATGTACAGGCACAGAAGCACCTGTTGGAGACCAGGAAAGACTGGAATCCGGCGGACGGGGCCTCTGTCTGCTTGCATCCTGCAGTGTTTCCCGGCGACTGGGTCCCACGCCGCTTCAGACCACGGACGTGGCCAGCCCTTGGTCACACAGCCGGCCGGGGCTGGACCCGACCGGTCTAAGTGGTCTGAGTGTGTTTCCCTCCCATGAGGAGTTTCGGGGACCGTGACTTCCTTCCTTGGGTCCCTGTGGTTGACCCTGAGTTAAAGTTTAGTCTGGTCACTCCCTCTCCTGACCACCCTGGACGCCGTCGCTCGCTGAGGAAGAAGACTGGCCCCTCTAGATACCCCCAGCCTCGTGTGCACCCCCCCCATGTCTGAAAGGAAGACACCCGAGTGCATACAATCTCCCTAAAGGCGTTCTCCAGATCTCTCCAGCTCCACACTGGTGTCTCTGATCTGGGCTGGAGTCCCCAAGGTCAGGGAGCAGTCCCCGAGGGCAGGGAGGGGTCCCGCCACACCACGGCGCCAGCCCAGCAGACTCCTGGGAACACAGCTGCCCTTCGACAGTGTGTGTGTGTGGGGGGGGGGGGACACACCCTAGGGACTTGCCTCCTCTGGGGTCGAGGGTCAGGGCTCCAGTTCCCGGTTTCTGGCCAGAAGGAAAGCGCTTTCTACTTTCGGTTTCCAAATCCGGGGGACGGGTGTCCACACCTCAAGGCCTTGCAGCGACTCTGGGCTGGAGGCCCGGAGGGTGGGGCGTGCCCTGGTGGCACGGGATCCAGTATTTCCCACTGGCCACTGCCCCCGAGACGGGAATCCGAGCCCTTGGCCGCCATGGAAATGGATCACCTTCCCATCGCTAAGCAACCAGGGTCCAGTCTGGCGGGTCCAGAGTCCCCCAGGCTGGGCCAGGCTGTGCTCGGGGAGGACCTTCTGGGAGCCCAGGCATCAGGCACTGCCTCTGCCCTCAGCCCTGCGAGGTCACTCTTGTCCAGGAGCCAAGGCAGCTGGGACGTGCCCAGGGCCACACAGCTGGGGAGGGCTGGAACGGGGACTCTGCCCACCCAGGTCTACGTTCCAAACCACGACAGAGCTGGGCTGCGAGTGGGCCCCTTTCACAGCCACAGAGACCGAACAGCCTCTAAGATCATGAGGCTCTGGGAATCAACACAGCGAGACATCATCTCACCACCGACACGATGGCTCCAGTAATAGTGATAGTAACTTGAAGAGGGACAATAACAAGTGTTGCCGAAGACGTGGGGAGCTGGGGACCCTTGTGCATGGCTAGTGGGAGGGGGAGATGGGGCGCCTGGGGGCTCTGTCGGTTGAGCGTCTGACTTCAACTCGGGTCATGATCTCACGGTTCGTGGGTTTGAGCCCCGCATCAGGCTCTGTGCCGACGGCTCAAAGAGCCCGGAGCCTGCTTCGGATTCTGTGTCTCCCTCTCTCTGACCCTTCCCCGTTCATGCTCTGTCTCTCTCTCTCTCTCTCCCTCAAAAATAAATAAACATAAAAAAAAGAAAACACCCAGCAGTTCCTCCAAAGGTAAAACACAGAGTCCCCATGTGACCCAGAAATTCCATGCCTTGGTATCACCCAAGAGAAATGAAAACATGTGCCCCTACAAAAACTTGTATAGCGTCCTAAAACCCAAAAGAAGGAAACATCCCAGACAGCCATCAACGATGACTGGATAAACAAAATGTGGTCCTTCCAAACAATGGAATATTACTCAGCCCACAAAATACAAACGCGGACGGACCCCGAACACACGGCGCTCAGGGAGGGAACCAGACACAAACGGCCACTTGTGTGTGATTCCACTTGTGTGATTCCACGTGTGCGAAACGTCCAGAACAGGCTCATCCACAGACAGGAAGGGGGTTACGTGGATGCCACGGTGGGCATGGGGGGTGATGGGGCTTCTGCTTTGGAGAACGAAAATGTTCCGGAATTAGAGCCCATAACATGGCGAACGAACCAAAACCCACTGAGCTATGCGCTGAATTGGGTGGGTGTCCTGGACCCTTCCACTCCATACGCCACGTCTGGGCACAGACCCCACTGTGGACTTACTGACGGACTCTGGGCCGGGCGGTATAATTTTATCCCCGACTCAGGCGGCCAGCTCCATGAACTCCACGGCACGAGGAAAGCAAATGGTTTGCCTTAATGTTGAATACCACTTTTTAATGTCTTCTCAAAGCGTATTTTGTTTACTGAAGTGACCCGTCTCCTTTTTCCTACCATTGTAGTAAATACTGCCCGAAATTTCCCCTCCCTGGGGTTATTTATATACTATCCCCCACAGGCCATGCCAAAAATGAGCAAAAGTTTAAATGCCAAAATATTTATGAAATTGCTGCCTAAACACGGACGGATAACACAGTTTAAAAGAAAGTTTTTTCTTGGGCCGCCTGGCCGGCTCCGTCAGCTGAGCGCCAACCTCAGCTCAAGTCATGATCTCACAGTTTGTGAGTTCGAGCCCCGCGTCGGGCTCTGTGCCTGGAGCCTGCTTTGGATTCTGTGTCTCTCTCTCTGCCCCCCCCCCACCCCCGCCCCGCTCTGCGTGTGCGCGCGCGCTCTCTCTCTCTGAAACATAAACATTTTAATAAATAAAGTGTTGGGGCGCCTGGGTGGCGCAGTCGGTTAAGCGTCCGACTTCAGCCAGGTCACGATCTCGCGCTCCGTGAGTTCGAGCCCCGCGTCGGGCTCTGGGCTGATGGCTCAGAGCCTGGAGCCTGTTTCCGATTCTGTGTCTCCCTCTCTCTCTGCTCCTCCCCTGTTCATGCTCTGTCTCTCTCTGTCCCAAAAATAAATAAACGTTGAAAAAAAAAAAAAAAATTAAAAAAAAAAATAAATAAATAAATAAATAAAGTGGGTTTTTTTACCTAAAAACAAAAAGAGTGAATTTTATGGCTTATGACTTACAGAGAGAGAGAGGGAGAGACAGACAGGCGTGTTGGGGCTCTTGACCAACGCTGCTGCTCATCAGCCTTCCTGCCGGAGTCTCTCACACCCTGTTTCCCTCCCGGCCGCCAGAGGGAACTCCCCAAACCAAACCAGATCTCGGCACCTTGGCCCCTGCTCGCCCCTCCCGCCAAGGCTTCACCTGACGCCTCCCCCCACTCCGCACCAGCCCCACAGGCTCCTTTCAGTTCCTCCAGCTCAGCAAATTCCATCCCGCCACAGGGCCTTTGCACACGCCGCGGCCTCCGTGAGGCACACTGTTTCCTTGTGCACCTGCTGTGCGTCCAGTGAGGCCCTGCTCACTTCCTCTGAGGAGCCTCCCCCGGCCCCTCCCCGCCCCCACTAGACGCCGCACCTCTGGGGGTCTTGTCATCTTTATCTCAGCAATAATCCTCTAAATTTATTCGTGAGCTCCAGACTGAAGGGCTGCGCCCACGGGCCGAGGGGCTCTGCTACGACAGAGCCGCGTCCCTCTGTGATTCGATTCCCAGAGCCCAGCCTAGGACCCAGCCCTCAGCCGAGCTTCGGGTCAGGTTCCCGGAGTGAACAAAGACAGGGCTGCAGGCCCAGTACTGAACGGCCTCTCAGTCAACAGTGGGCTGTGGGGGGGTGAGACCGTTCCCCGAGCGGCACCCACGTCGACGCAGGTGGGCTGCGGGAAGGGGGTGGGGTGGGGGCCTGGGGTGGGGGACGGGGGCCGCATACCTTTGGTCTCGTCTTCGTACACCTTGATGCCCTGAGGGAGCGGCTCCCGAGGGAGCAAGGTGGTGCTGGACAGCACCCGGGTCTCCCCCGTCACCTTGTCCTTCTCCACCGTGATCTCGACCGAGTACATGGCTGGCACGGGAGGCACGGGTTACCCAAGGCCACCTGCCCACGTGCCCCCCGCCGGCTGCAGCCAAGCCAGGGAGGGGAGCCGGCAGCGCAGAGCCAAGCAGTGGGGACGCCCTCCACGCAGCGCCCCCCAGCTCCTCGTCTGCCCGCGGCATCCCGGCACCACACGGGCGCCAGCCTGAGGTCCTCTGCTCGGCATTCGAAGCCCAAACTCGCGTCCCACCCCACGTGGAAAGCCTTACACTGCTTCTGTCTCCTCAGAGCCAGCGGGAGGCCATGCCTTGACCATGGTCACAGCCGAGATCTGAACTTGGGTCGGCAGGCCTGCGTTCCCAGCTGGATCTCCGCCCCGTCCTGGACCCCCCACCCCCGCCTCGGTGGTCAGCATGTCTGTGCGTCCGTACTTCGGTCAGCTATTGAACTGATCGTCAGCTCTTTCGCTATGAAGAATGGGAAATTCCCTCTTAAATAAATGAGCGTCGTTACCCGTTAGAGCCATAATTCAACAGCCAAAATCCCGCCCCCGCTGTACAGAAATCACCACCACAAAGACCACATGGGGAGCCTGGGTCCTAGCAGTGACCCCCGGGTGCTGACCACGGCCCCCAGGACCTCGCCCTGAATCCCAGTATCCCACCTTCCCCTCAGGGTCCCCGAGGAGCCCCCAAATCACCATGTCCAAGACTCCCTCCAATCTGCCCCCATAAGCTGCAATTCCCTCCTCCTCTGCCTCTCTCACCCCCCACCTCTGTCCATGTGCAAATCTAGTGGGTGCTGCCTTGGGAACAGTTGGAATCTCAACCCACATCTCAACCTCTCCGTGTCCCCTGACCAGGTCAGCTCCCCGTCTCCCCCCACCGCTCTGGGACCCACTGAAGGCCTCTCCTGCCCCCTCGCTGGCCTCCAGGCGCCGCCCACGGTCTGTTCTCCCCACTGCCACCAGAGGGCGCCAGTGAGCACTGGGTGGTACCGGTCCCTCCTCCCCCCACAGCCCTCCAGGGCTCCCCTGTGCTGTCCCAGGGTTAAGGCCCGAGTCCTCCCACACCCACGGGACCCAGCATGACTTGGCCTGCGCTCACCTCCTTCCCCTCTCCCCCCTAGCTCATTCTGCTCCAATCAACTCAGGCCTCCGGGTTATTCCTTCCCCAGGGCAGGTACAAATCCAGCCCCCGGGCCTTTGCATGTGCTGTGACCTCCACCTGAGACACCTATCTCCCTGTGCCTTGCTCCTTCACTTCTTTTGGGTCCTTGCTCAGATGTCACCTACTAAGTTTGGCCTCCCCTGAGCCCTCTGATTAAATGTGCCCCCTCCAGCTCCACCCGCTGCCTTATTTTCTCCATAAGTTAACTGCATAGACATTGCCCTTACGAGAATGTCAGCCCCACCCCCCGCCCCGGGTTGTGCCCCTCACACCTTGCACACAGCAGGTGCTCAATAAGCACTTGCCAAATGACTGAACGAATGCCATTTAATCCACACCCCTGCACCACCTAACACCCTCATCTCCAGACACACAGTTGCGTGGGATGTGCACTACACAAGGTCATTGGTTAAGGGACAGGGTGGAGCTGGTCTGACTGGCACAGAGGTCCTGAAGACACCTCCTCCCTGGCAAATGCTACCCTCCGTCCCCTGCCTCCTGGGGCAAAACTGCCTGACCCTGCACGAGACCCCGGGCCTCCCCTGTCACCGTCCAAGGTGTCCTGGCCACCCTGCCCCCAATACGGTCTTCACCTCCCTCTGTGGTTTCCTGCATCCACAGCTCACCCCAATACCAGCAGCAGCAATAAGGCTTTGCCAGCTGTGACCACCCGTCACTGCTCCCGGGTTGGGTCCCTGACCCTGGGCCTGCGGTCAGTATAATCCCGCTGCCCCAACAGGCGGAGACGGGGAGTCGCCTTGTGGCAGAGCGAGAACCTGAACCCCAACTCTGTGTGATGCTTAGTGCTAACCCTGTCTCTCTCGGCTTCCCAGAGGCGCAGAAATGCCCGAGTCCCAGCTCGGTCACCTCCGGGAACGGTGCGCTCGCTCCCTATCCCGAGGCAGCCTGAGGACAGCAGAGGAGGGAGGCTCTGCAGTGAGCACGTGCGGGCGTGTGCGGGGGGGGGGGGGGGCTGTGCGCCGCCCCACAGGCAGGGAGGGGGCAGCAAGGTTAGGGAGGACGCCGTGGGGAGCGCTGGGTTAGAGAGCGGCCATGCGAGGGGCCCCACCTTCTCAGGGAAGCTGGGCCAGCGCGTGACCAGGGTGCCAAAGCAGGGGGGCGGCCGGGCCCCACCCCAGGCTCAGGGCCGGGCCTCGGTCCGGCTGCCACCCCCATAACCACAGCTCCTGCTGAGGGCGCGTCTGCGTCTGCCCCGGCCCCTGCCTCTCCAGGCCCCCCCCGGGCCCGGCGCTCAGCCCAGGGACACAGCTGGGTGCAGGGGGCGAGGCAGGGGGCCGACCCACCTGCTTTCATCATGGTGGAGCCTTCGACCGTCCTCACAGGCGTGTTGCAGACTCCTTTCTCTGTTCAGGGAGTGAAGGGTAGAGACAGAGATGGGGGTCAGAGGAGGGACGGTCGCACAGACCCCCGGACCCCCCTCCACATACACCCAGACACCTCCAGCTGTCTCGACACCTCCCCACATGCTCACATACCCTCAGACACCCAGACACCCCCCAGACAACCCCCCGCAGATGCCCCCAGACACTCGGCCACCCCCCCAGATACCCAGACATACCTGGACACCCCCAGACACCCCCTGGACACCCCCAGACGCCCGGGCACCCCACCCAGGCAGCCAGATAACCCCCAGACATGTAGACACTGCCCAGACACCCAGACACTCCCCTCCACACGTGTGCACGTCCAGAACCCCCTAAACACACACCAGCCCCCAGCGTGCTTCCATCTCTCAGCTCAGATGATTTTCACAAAATCCCTGAGAGCCCTGGGTGGATTTTTTTTTTACTTATTCATTTTCAATTCCACAGTAAGACACTCCCCTGAATAATTAACATGCAACAAATCAGGCCGAAGACACTGGCCACCACCTCCAGTCCCGGCTGGTGGCCCTCCTTCCACGCTCCCACATGCGGATACTAGTTCAATATGTACTTTAAAAATATAATTTATATTAAATAGTTTTAATATGGTTAATACTTTATTATATTTAACAATCATATTTGCAACTAAATCTACATTTAAGCACCATACATATTTGTGAAATATTGGCAGATGTATATTATTTATCTGTGATCCTTTTTGAGGAAGGGAGTAAGATAGATCCCACATTTCAAACTTTTGGCTTTTTGTCTTTGTTTCCTGGATGGCAGACTTTCACCTGTGGGCGGGGAACCTCGTCCTTTAAAACAGCGCCCCGTCCCCCGGACTTGCTGAGACGCTGATTTCTTGCCCCCACAGATCCCACTGTACAGACGTGAAAACCGAGGCCCGCCCGCCCGCCGGCACAGGAGCAAGTGGACGTGGCCAGAGGCGGGGCTCCACAGAAGCGACAATAACCGGCCTCCGTCGGCAACACCGGCCACCAGCCGTCACTTTCCAGGCACCCTCCCCAAGCCCACCACCCGCCTCCGGCCACCAGAGGGCGCTCGGCCCCCTCCCCTCCCCGGAGCCTACCTTTGGGCGTGCCCACCGGGGCCTGCAAGAAAGAAGGGACAGAGGTCAGGGCTGGGGCGCGCCTTCCCGCTGGGAGCAGTGGGGGGGGGGGACCCCGCAGAGGGCTCGGCTTCGCAGCTGGTGACCCCATCACAGGTGCGGTCTCCTCCGGAAGGGACCCCCCCACCCCTGCCCTAGCCTGTGACAGCCAGATAATGTCCCGCCCTGCTCAGAAGCCACCGGTGGCTCTCTGTTGCTCCCCACATGAAGACGAAACCCTTCTCGATGACCCCCCAGGGTCCCGGGTCCACAGATTCCCTGCCCGCAGGCCTCTCCTCCCCCACCCCCCATGTCTGGCCAGCCTCCCTGTTCCTTGAACACATTCCTGTCCCAGGGCCTTTGTATGTGACGTCTCTGCACTCTGTATTTCTGCCTGGCTGGTTTCTCACTCTGGACCCCGACCACATCATGTCACTGTCCCTCGAGGTACCGTGTCACGTACCCAACCAGTGTCTCGGTCTCCTTCAGGATGCGGGCATCACGACGACAAGGTCTATACACAGTCAACCTCGGTGCAAGGTCCCTCTCGTCTCAAGCCCAAGCCCGAAGAACTCCCGTTCCATTTCAAAACCCACCTCCTCCAGGAAGTCTGTCTAGGGCTCCCATGCATCAAATGCCTCCTCAGGGACTCCGCAGGACCCTGGGCTGACCCATCGCGGCCTGACCACCCTCCCCCCGCTCTCCTGGCATGATTCGGCGAGGCCAGGCCCCAGACCACATCCCCCTGGTCTGCCCCAAGCCAGGCCCCGGAAAGCAGTGAGAGCAGGGGACAGCTGACAGAGGAGCATGTGGAGAAGGGCCCGGACACACGGCAGGGATGCCGGCCTTCAAGACGCCCCCAGGGCCCCTGCCCCAAGGCAAGGTGCCGTCACAGCTAGGACACGAGGGGGGAACATGTGTCCCAGGGCTCCTGAATCCTACAGCAGCAAAGGTGCCTGGGAGATCTTGAATCTGTGCTAACACACGGCGTCCATGAGCTCTGGGTCCAGAGCTCCAGGGTCTGGTTTCGTCAGACCCCAGAAACATGGCCAAGTCCGGTAAAGACCACCTCTTAGCAGTGTGGCCTCAACCTGTCCGGGTCCCGGAGCTTCTCTTCCACCCGAGGGGGGCGCTGTTCCCACCGGAATGGGCCCACGGACAGGCGACGGCGGTGGCAGACTCGGTAAAAGCAGGGGTGACAAGTGGGGGTTTCGTCGAGAGCTGCCCACGCGCCAGGTCTCGTGCAAAGTGCCCGCGGTCCCTCCTGACACCCCAGCACGTGGGGGCGCTTAAGGGGGGTGGGGGAAACTGAGGCGCACAGCGGGAAGTGGCTCTGAAGTCTGAGAAGGGGCGGTGTCTCGCCCTGGGGCTGGCCCTGGTGGGCGCCCCAGGCGCGTCATCACCTCCTCACCTGCCGAGAATCGAGCGCCACCTCCGTCTTCTCGTCCTTGGCCGGGCTCGGGGCTGCGGCGCCCTCTCCAGCAGCGGTGGTGAGCGGGCCCGCGTTCTCCAGCACTTCAATCTCCTTCTGAAGCCTGGGGAGGGCGGGGGGGGGTGCGGTGAGCGCCAGCGCCACCGTGGGCTCCCTGACCCGATGCCCCCCACCCGCTGGGACCCATTTGCATCCTTCCCTCTCGCAACCGGGGAAACCGAGGCGGGCAGCCGGGCCGGGCTGGCCCGTCCCTGGCACCTTCACTGCCTCCGGGTACTTGTCTGTTGGTTTGTAACCAAGTCTCCTGTTTTCCGTTCACACGCATTTATGTTTACAGGAAGCTTTCTCTCTCTGGGGGAACTGGAAAACCCACATCACCTTCCAAATACTGCAAAGTAACGAGCACACGGCCCCGTGAGAACAAAACAGCGCCGGCCGGGGCTTGGGGCCGTGGCCCCTGATGAAGCGAGCCTAGCCCTAGGTGGACAGGCTGACCACAGTTAGGGTCAGCCTGGAGGGCTTCCTGAGGGAGGCGTCCAGGCAGAGCCACCTGAGCAGGGGGAAGAAAACCAAGGGCCCCCAAAGCACTTGACTCGTGCGGGACACACGGCAGGGCTCAAGCGAGGCCCCCTCCCCCGTGAAGTCTCCTGAACTGGCCCGTGTGCCCCGCCCCGCCCAGGGCTGCACCCAGCAGGGTGGGATGTAGAAGCCCACCTCGTCCAGCCCCCAGTGGCCAACAATCCCCAGCAAGTTTCTGCCCTCTGCCCGTCAGTCCTGTCCCGCCTGAGTCCCGCCTCCATTCGAGCCCCCTGCTCTGGCCCCGGGGAAGAGGCTTGGACGGCAGGACAGGATCCCAGGTCTTCGTGGTGGGCGGGCCGAGCTGTGGGGCCCGGGCAGGCCCCACGCCTCTTGGACCTTCTCTGGCCAAGTGGACGCTTGGAATTTTGGCCGTCACTTCCCTCCACCGTGACCCTGCCGCCCTGGAGCTGAGCCTCTGCCTGCCCGGAAACCCCAGGCCTTTTGTCCCGGCCCGGGGCGGGAGGGGGGGCGGGGGGGGGTGGCTGGGGGGGGTCACTTTCCCTGGGCCCGCCCCCCCCCCCCAGGCTTCCTGCGGGCCCAGCTGCCTGGGCGTCTGTGGCCGCCAGCAGCACCAAGCCAGGGAAGGCTCACCGGCGGGGCTGGCGCCAGGAAACCCCCAGGGAGGCCGCTGCGGGCAACTCCCATCCTCCAGGATCCGCCCCGACGGTCACCCTCACACACCTGCACCGCCAGGCGCTGGAAGGAGCAGGGGGTCGCGCCAGGCAGCCCCCTGCCCCCTCAGGCCCAGCTCAGAGGCCCGCACGCCATCCATCAAAGCCGCGCCTGGACCGCACCCCACCCACCTGGAGATGGACCCCTCCAGCAGCCGCGCCCTCTGCTCGTCCTCCCGCATCTGTCTCCGCATGTCCTCGTCCCCCTGTGATGCTGAGGACGTCTCCCCCAGCAGCCAGCGCTCCCGCAACGCCTTGGACTGGGGTTGATAGGGACCCGGGTCAGAGTCAGGGTCCGGTCAGCTCTGCCTTCCCACTCCCCCAGCCCCTGTCAGGGGCAAGGCCCAGGTCCTGGGGCCCGGCCCCCCCCCCCACCAGCCGAGGCCCGGGTCCTGGGGCCCGCCCCCCCCCCCACCAGCCGAGGCCCGGGTCCTGGGCCCAGCCACCCCCACCAGCCGAGGCCCAGGTCCTGGGGCCCGCCCCCCCCCCCACCAGCCGAGGCCCGGGTCCTGGGGCCCGCCCCCCCCCCCACCAGCCGAGGCCCGGGTCCTGGGGCTCAGCCACTCCCACCAGCCGAGGCCCGGGTCCTGGGCCCAGCCACCCCCACCAGACAAAGCCCAGGTCCTGGGGCCCGGCCCCCCCCACCAGACGAGGCCCGGGTCCTGGGCCCAGCCACCCCCACCAGACAAAGCCCAGGTCCTGGGGCCCGGCCCCCCCCCCACCAGCCGAGGCCCAGGTCCTGGGGCCCGCCCCCCCCCCCACGAGCCGAGGCCCGGGTCCTGGGGCTCAGCCACTCCCACCAGCCGAGGCCCGGGTCCTGGGGCCCAGCCACCCCCACCAGACAAAGCCCAGGTCCTGGGGCCCGGCCCCCCCCACCAGCCGAGGCCCGGGTCCTGGGGCCCGCCCCCCCACCAGACAAAGCCCAGGTCCTGGGGCCCGGCCCCCCCCCCCCACCAGCCGAGGCCCGGGTCCTGGGCCCAGCCACCCCCACCAGACAAAGCCCAGGTCCTGGGGCCCGGCCCCCCCCCCACCAGCCGAGGCCCGGGTCCTGGGCCCAGCCACCCCCACCAGACAAAGCCCAGGTCCTGGGGCCCGCCCCCCCCCACCAGCCGAGGCCCGGGTCCTGGGGCCCGCCCCCCCCCCCACCAGCCGAGGCCCGGGTCCTGGGGCTCAGCCACTCCCACCAGCCGAGGCCCGGGTCCTGGGGCCCAGCCACCCCCACCAGCCGAGGCCCGGGTCCTGGGGCCCGCCCCCCCCCCCACCAGCCGAGGCCCGGGTCCTGGGGCCCAGCCACCCCCACCAGACAAAGCCCAGGTCCTGGGGCCCGGCCCCCCCCACCAGACGAGGGGTCCCAGGTCCCAGAGGCTCTGCCTCCCCCCAGACGAGGCCCAGGTCCCCGGCCGGGCCGCCCGCTCAGGACCTTCAGGTGCTGTAGCTGCCGACGGTCGTCCTCCAGCTGCCGACGCTTGCTCTCCATCTCCGCCTGCCACCTCCGCTTCTCCTGACGGGGATGCACACGACGGGTCAGGACTAGGCGGGGGCCGCACAGACCCCACCAAACCCACTGGACGCTTTGCCCACACAGATCCTGCTTTACTGTGAATGGCACCTACTTGGCCGATCGGATCCCTGCCTGTCCTCCCCAGCCTATGCCCCGGTCTGACCCCCCAACCTGACCCCCCCAGTCTGAGCCCCCAGCCTGACCCCCCCCACCTGTCCCCCCATCTCCAGCAGAAGGCTCCACTAGGAGGCCACGTTCTGAGAACTGAGGGGACCCCTTCATGTCCATTTCGCGGGGAGGCACTCAGGGTTCCCGTGGGACGCCCTGGTTCTGAGTCCCAAGGGCCCCGGGCTGGGTGTGGAGACCCGGACCCCCATCCACACCGTCTGAGGGGCAGGGGACTCACTGCAATGGCCTGGAGCCGCTCCTGCTGGGATGTGGTTTCTGCCGCCAGGACCCTGGGGGAAGAGAACGCACAAGGTCAAGGTGGGGCCCACCCCAGCCTGCTTTCAACAGATCTGGTCAGAACCCAGCCCTGTGCCTTCCAGCTTCATGGGACCCTTCCCTGCCCCCCTCAGAGGCAGCTCTGTCCTGTCCTGAGCCTCATCCCGCAAAGCTTCCGGCCCCCCTCAGAGCAGGGCCCAGGGACAGGAGGGCGGGGCTCTGCCTAGAGACTGGGGAAGGGTTTGGGGAGGAGCTGGGTCGTGAAGGATGTGCAGGAAAAGGCGTGCAGCCCCTCGCCCAGACTCGGAGACTGGTCAGGACAGCCCTCCCCTCGCCCTCCTACCCAGCAAGCACCTGTCATCCAGCGCCGGGAGGGACACACGGAGGGTGAAGGACCCCCGGCCCCCCTCCCAACCCTTGGACTTGCTACCCTGGGGCTTCCCCCGGAGTCTCCTGGGAGCCCCAGGGCTCAGAAAGGAAGCAGCAAACCCAGATTTCAGCCCCAGACGCCCTTTCTCATCCACGGGATGTTTTCGGGAAGCCACCCAGAACTGGCACGTAGCGGGCGCTGGATAAACGTCCGTGTGGCCAGGTGCAGCTGAAGGGACAGGCTTCCTGCTTCCGTGAGGGGAGGCAAGAGGCCTAGGACTAGATGGGGGCCTGGTTCTTGCCCTTCCCTCCCCACTGCTCCCCCAAACCCTCCACACACGGTGGGAAACAGCAGAACCTGGCCTCTCCTTTCTATGGCCTCTCGCAGGGCCCCTGGAAGCTGCACGCAGTAGGTGCTCAGTGAAATGGCTGCACGTAATAGGGTCTCAGTAGTTGTATACAGTAGGTGCTCGGTAAGATGCCTGCACGCAGTAGGTGCTCAGTGAAATGGCTGCACGTAATAGGGTCTCAGTAGTTGTACACAGTAGGTGCTCAGTAAGATGCCTGCACGCAGGAGGTGCTCAGTGAAACGTCTGCACGTAATAGGGTCTCAGTAGTTGTATACAGTAGGTGCTCAGTAAGATGCCTGCACGCAGTAGGTGCTCAGTGAAATGGCTGCACGTAATAGGGTCTCAGTAGTTGTATACAGTAGGTGCTCAGTAAGATGCCTGCACGCAGTAGGTGCTCAGTGAAATGGCTGCACGTAATAGGGTCTCAGTAGTTGTATACAGTAGGTGCTCAGTAAGATGCCTGCACACAGTAGGTGCTCAGTGAAATGGCCGCACATAGTAGGTGCTCAGTAGTTGCACACAGCAGGTGCTCAATGAAATGTCTGCACCTGAGCTGTCGTCCGTGACGGGCCTGAGGATAAAGTCTGGCCTCCAGGGCCTCTGTGACAAGGCGAGGCAGGGAGAGGAGGGCCGCTCTGGCCTCACCAGTCTCACGGGGGCAGGGCTGGCGGGCACGGCGGGGGGGGGGGGGTTGGTTCTGGGCAGTGGGACCCGGATCCTCTTACAAGACCCTCATCTGCACAGGGACGAAGTCACAGACCGTCCTCCAGGTCTGCTTTCGCCCCGACCAGCCCTCAGCCGTGGGCCAGGAGCCACCCCGGGGCCTCCAAAGACCCTCCACAGACCCTCCAACCCCTCTGGGCCTTGGCTCCCCATCTGCACAAACAGTGGGTACAGACGCCCGAGCTCCTGTTGGGTGCCCCCCGCCCCGCCCGCTGCCATTCAGAAAGGAGACAGAGGCACAGTCACACGGTGTGTTGGGTGAGGTCCACCCCTGGGACCGAGGCTTCACCCACACCCAGGCGGCTGCTCCCGGGGAGATCCATCCTGAACTGCAATGCCCCACCACACACCCCACTCAGGCTCAGGTTCCTGGCCTTGCTGAGACCCGTGAAGTCATCTGGTTCTCACGCCCCGGCCAGGTGACCCCACCCAGCTCTTCCCTTCCTGGCGGGTGGCACCTGGCCCCTTTGTGCCTCCCAGGGACCCGACAACACCAGCCGCACCCTCTGTGGCTTCCCTCTCTCCTTCCTCAGGGAGGCTGGGTTCAGCTGGGTGAAGTTCAGGAAAGGCTTGATCCAGCAACCTAGCTTGGAGGCCCTCCCTGAAGGGCCTGATCAGCTACGTTTCTGGGTCCGCCACACTGCTCTGTGTGCCCCACGGAGGCCCGCCCTCCACTTCTCGCAAAGCTCACATTTCCCATCTCCGGCCTCGACCACAGCCTGTCACCTGCCTGCCCCCTGAAGGTCCCCTCTTCACCCACAACAGAGGCAGAACAAAAGTCAGAACCACTCATTCTCCTGCCCTTATATGTCCCTGGCTCCCATCACCCCGTGAAGGAAGTCCCAGTGTAGCCCAGCCCTCTCCACCTCTCTGCCCTCACCTCCCTGGTTCTCCCTCCTGCTTACTCCGTGCCCCAGACCCTTCGGGTCCACCTCAAGCGCCCCAAGCTCCTGATCCTGCCTGCTGTTCACTCCGCCTGGTGCACTCCTCCCACCGCTGGCAAGTGAAGCCCAGAGAGGGCAAGTCACTTGTCCACAGTCACACAGCCGGGAAGCACAGAGCTCCGGGCCACCCCACAGGCCTACCCTTTCCCAGCTGCCACGCGGCCTCCAGGGACCCACCAGGAAGACGGTGGAGCTGGGCGAGGGGCATATAGCCACCGAGACCCCAGCGCGCACAGGGCCCTGCAGGGCAGAGGCAGCAGCGGCCTAATGCTGGGTCCGCACCCCAGCAGGCAGGCGGCCATTCAGGCCGGACACAGGGACACGGGGACGCTCCGTGGCCAGCCTGCCAGGCTGGAGACAACAAGGCAGGCAGTGTCCTCGCTGGGCGGCACGTCCCTGCCGGCTGAACCAGGTCAGGGGAAGGTCAGGCGGGCCCACTGTGGAGAGGCACACAGGCCCCGGGGAGACAATATCCCTCCCTCCCTTCAACGTCCCTGTCGTCCCTGTCGCAGCCTAGAGGGCACAGCCTCGCGTGTCCCCTCGGCGCCCCTCCCCACGCCTCAGGGCGCCAAAGCCGCCCCGCCCCGGGCGCCGCCCCCCCCCCCCCCCCCGGTGGGGCCCGCGGGAGGCGGTCGCCCTGGCAACCGCACCGTCCCCATGGCAACGCGGAGGCCGGCACGCGGGGGCTGGGCCGGCGCGGAGCCTCTCCCGCCCCCAAGCCGGGCCTGGGGGGCTAAGGGGTCTCCCGCCCTGGGCCTCAGGGGCCGCCGGGGAGGGTGCGATGCGGGGAGGTGAGGGGTCCGCCCTGCCCCGCTGCTGGGGGTGCCCCCCTTCTGGTGTCAGGGGCCGCAGCCCAGGCAAGGGGATCGTACCCCGAAGGCTCCGGACCTGCCCCTGGAGCCAGGGAGGCCGAGGTAAGCCGGACAACGCATCGCAATCCGAAGGACAAAGTCTGACGGCAGAACCCTGACCAAACGGCCACGACGTAGGGACACCGGCCCCAGCGCTCCCCACCTTCGCCCCGCAGGGCTCAGCCCCATTTCCCAGGATGGGAAACCGAGGCTCGGGAGCCGGTGAGCACGCACAGGGCACTTGGGAAGCACCCTCCTGACGACGCTGAGAGGCGGGTGGAGTGATTCGGCCTGTTTCCCCAGTGGGCCAACTGACGCTCGGTCCAGACAGGCGGGCTCCTGAGTGCTCCCCGAGCACAGGGCCTCCCTGAGGCCTGGCCAGGCCGCACAGGTGGGGGTGGGGGTGGGGGGACAATGGGACGGCGGGGACGCCCCTCAGGACCCAGCGAGGGACACAGAGGCCAGATGTCAGGAGATGCCGGGCAGAGAATCGAGCTTGGGCCAAAACACACGGTCGGGTTTGGACAGGTGAGAGCTGTCCCCGCCGGCCGTGTGGCCCAGGGCTGGTCACTCCCGTCTCCGGGCCTCCACTGGCTCTGCTGGGCAAGGGGCCACAGCAGCTGCTGGTGGAGGGACGGACCCTCCTCCTGGAGGCCCACCCTCAGCACAGGCAGACTCCTGTCCTCGCCTGATTATTTTTACAGTGCTTGGAGCAAATTCTGGGCTCGAGCCCCGATGTGGGCGGCTCAGGACTCGAGAGGGTGTGGGCTGAGAGCGAATGAGATAATCCTGGCTTCAGGAGATGAGCTAACGAGGCCCAAACCCAAACGAGCCGGGCCCTGCAGAGGCCTCGGCTTTGGGAGGCGTTTATATTTTAAAGGCACCAGAGAGGTTACGCAACGTGCCCAAGGTCACCCAGCGGGCAGGATGAGCTGGGTCTGAGGCGGGGGGGGGGGGGGGGGGTCACACACCGGTCCTTCCAGGCCCATGCCAGGCAGCTCCAGTGGAATGAGGGGTCCTGGCCCAGGCAGGCACGGAGCCCAACACCGGCAACATTCCTGTGCTAACTAAAAGGAAACAGCCGTGGTCGTGGCCGTGGCCACGGGTGCAGGGAAGGAGAGCAGAGTCTGGCTGAGGAAGGGGCTAAGGAAGGGAGCCCTGTGGCCCGGCCCCCCACTGGGGTGGCTGGAATGGGGGGAGTCCTAATCTCACTGCTGGTTCCCAGCTCCCTTGTGGGGCCTTTGTCCCCCTCCAGCCCCCAGAACCTTCCTCCCTGTGAGGCCCTGCACAGCCTGGTCACAGGGCTCAGTCTCTTAGCTGGTGCTCAAGCCCCCACCCTTCACCAGCTCCCTGCCTCCCCCTTTCCTTGCTCCAAGCTCAGAGCACACGCAGCTGCCTCTTCCAGGAAGCCTTCCTGATCCTGTCCCTTCACCAGGAAGGAATTCTCTTCCTCTGAGACCGTCGGCACAGGGGACAACGACAGTCTTTGGTGAGGTGGACAGCCCGTGAGGCGTGGCCGGGTTTTCTGGAAAGCTCCAGGCAGAGAGGCATCACCCCCACGGTGGAAACTGGGATCGGAGCAGGCCACAGATCCAGACGCACAGTTGTTGCCTATTAAGCTGGGGGGAGGGGAGGCGGGTGGACCCTGCCCTGGGCCCCCACGGGGGAGGGGCAGTGGGGCATGAATGGCACCCAGAGGCCGTCTCCAGCTTAGGGCAAGCTGGGCCTCAGTCCAGAGGCAGAGACCAGCCCCAAAGAGCTGTGGTCCCTCCCCACCCCTCCCTCGGATCCAGCCACAACCCCAGACATTCCAGGCACGCTCCCACCTCAGGACCTTTGCACCGGCCGTGTCCTCTATCTGTCGAGCTCTCTCCCAGGACTCACTGGCTCCCTCAACGTCACCTCCTCACGTAGGCCTCCCCTGTACCCCCAACCCCTCACCAGCTCGCCACCAAGCAGCACCCTCATCATTTGTTTATTTCCCCACAAGGACAGGGTCTCTTTCTGTCCGTACCATGTCCCCGGCCCCCAGTGAACGGCAGGGTTCAATGAACGTTCACCGGGCCAGCGAATCAGTTAGAGTCTTTGCCTTTTCAGAGGTGGCCCCCACCCAAGGGTCCCTCCCCTGTCACATTCCCGCCACCCTGAGGACCACTGTCCTGTGACCATCTCTCTTGGAAGAAACTCAGTGTCACATCAGACATTTATCTAAAACAGGCTCCCCGCCTCCAACAGAGGACAAGTAATAGGCCCAAGGTCACCCAACCACCTCAGAAGTGACCATACAAATTAACGCGTAGAACAACCCAGTGTCGGGCGCCCGGGGGGCTCAGTCGGTTGAGCATCCAACTTCCGCTCAGGTCATGATCTCATGGTTTGTGGGTTCGAGCCCCGCGTCAGGCTCTGTGCTGACAGCTCAGTGTCTCCCTCTCTGCCCCTCCACGGCTCGCGCTCTGTCTCTTTCTCTCTCTCAAAAATAATAAACAAACGTGACAAAAAAATTTTAATAAAAAATAAAATAAATTTAGAAAACAACCCAGTGTCCATTGATGGATAAACAGATAGAACACGTCCACCACACTCAGGAAGGTCCCTCGGCCACGAGCAGGAGTGAGGCGCCCACCCCCGCCGCCCCGCGGACGGACCCCAGACACACGACGCTCAGGGAGGGAACCCGACACGAGAGGCCACGCGGGGTGTGAGTCCGCGTGTGTGAAACGTCCAGAACGGGCTCATCTGGGGACAGGAAGGGGGCTCGTGGGGGCTGGGGGCTGGGGCGTGACTGGGGATGGGGAAGGGGTTGCTTTTGGGCTGATGGAATGTTCTGGAACTAGAAGGAGGTGGTGATCGAACAACTACGTGGACATACTGAAAACCACTGAATTGTATCCTCCTGACAGGTGGATTCTGTGGTGTGTGGGTTGCATCTCAAGGAAGCCGGTAGAAAACACACACGAGTGGAGTGGAAACAGCTGGGCTGGTGCCAGGGCCCCACCCGCCCCCACCCGCCCCCACCCACCCCCCCCATGGGCGGCGGCGGATCCCGCGGGCCCTGCCCGGGACTCTCGGGGTCAGGAGCGTCTGACTACAAACCGACCGACCGGCAGCGCCTTCTCACCGTGACAGAAGTTACCAGAGGGGACCCTGCCCGTCACTTGGCCTTCAGAGCCCAACACTGCTGCCCCCAACACCCACGGTCTGCTCACCGGGCTGGGCTCCCAGGCCCGGCCCGAGCCCGCCCCCACCCTTTTGTCCTGGCAGTGACTCCCCCTACTCTGATTCTCACCCGTCTTTCCCACTCGGCCTGGGCTGGGCTCCCCTCCAAATTCCCAGCCTGATCCGGACTGTCCCAGTGACAGGCTCAGGAGGTCCCTGAATTCCTGCTTTACACCCTTGAGAGCGCCTGGGCGGCTCAGTCGGTTAAGCGTCCGACTCTTGATCTCGGCTCAGGTCATGATCTCATGGTTTGCGGGACGAGCCCCGCGTCGGGCTTGTGCTGACAGTGCGGAGCCTGCTTGGGATTCTGTCTCTCCTTCTCTCTGCCCCTCCCCTGCTTGTGCGCACGCTCTCTCGCTCTCTCTCTCGCTCTCTCTCAAGATAAATAAGTGTAAAAAAGTTGTTTGAAAACAAGACAGACCCCCAGCCCAACTCCACACACCGTAGACCCTGAGACCCGCCCTCAGCCATCGGCGCCACACGGAGACCCTGTGCGGTGTGGCCGAGGCGCCCGCCCTGCCCATCCAGGGGTCTGAAGTCAGGTCTCTGGCACCCAGTCCCGGGGCCCCCCCTCCCCCCCCACACACGGTGACTGTCCACACTGAGCCCTGACCTGGTCCTCAGCTTCCAGATCCTCTTTCTAGCCCAGGTCAAAACCTCACTCCTCTCCTGCTTGGACACCGTCGGTCCGTGGCTGCCCGTGGCTCCCTTGCTGGGTGCCCCAAGCCTGGCAGGACCTAGCCCCGAGAGCACAAAGCAAACAGCACTGCTTTCTGCTGAGGCTTTCTTTTCCCACCCCCGGGCCTTTGCACAGGCCAGCCCCCCAGCAGGCACGCCCTCCGCCCACCTAGGTACACCTCTAAATCTCTCTCCTAGAGAAGGTCCGTGATGCGATGGAGCGGGGCCCTATCCCTACACAAGGCTCCGCGGGTGGGCAGGGAGTGTTACCTAAATCAACAGATCATAGGTGGATGGAAAGAAACGGGTTCCCAGACTTGGAAAAAGGGGGCATGATTTTTTTAAAGAACGTCAACCCACTTCCCAGCATGAAAATCTGAGACCCTTGAAGGTGGACCTCAGCACCTGAGGCAGAACTCCCCCCAGAAATACTTACAGCATCGCCCCCGCCTCTAGCCACACCCCTCCTGGGAGGGGGCGGGGAGGCACAGGGCAGGTGGTCCTAGACGCAGGGGTGAGAAGCTAATGTCAGGATACCTAGCCCCCCCCCCCCCCGCCCAGTCCATGGGACACAGGAAGGTACAAAGACCCCACCACCACCACCCCCAACCCTGGCAGCTGAAAGGACCCAGGAGCAAATCCCGGCGATGTGGCCTCAGATATATCAGGTCACCTCTCTGAGCCTCAGTTTCCCCACCTTGCAGGGCTTCGTAAGCATCAAGCACATTCACACGGACAAAAAGCCCCGTGCACAGCAAGGACTTACTAAACGTTACCCGCCTTCCCAAGTTCCTGCCACCACCGCTGGTACCGTCCCTTCAAGGGGACACTCTGTCCCTTCAAGGGGACACTCACTGTTTCAAGGAACCCCCCTGCTTTCAGAAGGAAATGTCACCCCGTGGCCAAGACCGAAAACCAGACACCGCTCACGCAAACATCAGAGTAAAAACACTAAAAAATAGATACGATGAGAATAAAAGCCGGTGATTACGTTCAATTATCACTAGACGCTGCTGCCTTTCAACTGGTTCGGCTCTCGTTAAACGGGGAGATTAGCAAGTGTGAGAGAGGCGTTAAGGACCCATTTTGCACCCGGTTGAGACCTTCTCCTGGGAAAAAGGCCCGAGCCTGAGGCCGGGGAAGGAATCTGCTGCGGGCCCCGTCTGAGCCCATTCACCGGACTTAGGCTGCTCAGAGCTGCATAGCCGGGTGCCCTGGGCCAGGGGCCACGCGGCCAGCGCCCCCCCCCCACCCCCAAGGACAGGTACCCCACCCAGCTCCGTCGCTCCTCCTGTGCCCCACCCGTCAGCGGGGCCCCCATCCTGCTCCCGGCCTCCCTGGAGGTAGTCACTCAAGGATTTTGGTTAAACCCTTAAGTTGTTAAGTTGACACAAACTAACTTAACCTTTAATTTAATCCTTAAATTAACAAAATTGTGATAAATCCTTCAATTCATATTTCACCTCTCCAGCGGCGCCGTGAGCCACGACCATCTCTCTGACTCGGATGGCAAAGCCCGTGGAGGAGGAAAGGGCAGCTGCCTCGGGCCCCTGGAATGGGACCTCAAGCTGGGCCACCAGGGCCGGGCGCTCCAGCAGGACAGGGCAGGATGGGGCCGCTCCCCACCCGCCCGGCCACCCAAGCCGGGGGCACACGCGCTTTCTCTCACGGCCACTCAGGCCCGTGAACGCCAAGCCGGTCCCACGTCTGCCCCCAGAAAACCCAGCGATCTAGCCAACGTGGGGCCCGAGGCAGCATGTCTGATCCACGGGCAAAAGGCACTGGGGCAGGGCCGCAAGCGCTCAGGGGCCCTCCTCCTGCTGTGTGACTCTCAGGCAGCGGCTGCCCCTCTCTGGGCCTCAGTAGCACCTCAGCGGGAACTGAAACAGGGTCCAACCGGAATATCCATCCTGGGCGGGCCTTTTCCTTGCTTTTCACCCCTCATCCCCCGAGGCACCCCCTCCCCACAGCTCAGGGTCTGCGGTCTGGAGGCCCAGAGGCTCCCCTCGGGCCTGGGGAGTAGAGCAGATAAGCAAGTCGGGGAACCTAATGCGGGCAGACACATCCGGGCCCTGGCTCCCCTGAGCCCCTGGCTGGGCTCCCCCGGGGGCCGGGTGGGGGAGCAGGCCGGGCCTCTGTCTGGGTTTTCCAAAGCAGAGGACGTCGGGTGTCCCTTCCTGGGGAGGGCGGGCTGCAGCGGCCCCCACCCAGCCGGGGGCGTGGCAGGTCACGGGTGAATCCCTGGAGGAGAGTTGTCGGCTCAGAAAACACACCCAGTGGGAAGGGCAGGGGCGGCTGGGCGATGGGGGGGCCTCCCTGTCCGGGCCTCCGCCCGGAGGGTGGGGAGGGGGGGACCTGGCCCCAAGCAAGACAGCTGCTGGCCTTGGCACACAGTGCGGGGGCTGCCAGGACCCGGACACCACTTCTCATCTCCCGACCATGTCAGCACACCCCACAACCTCAGTGCCCACCTGTGGGAGTGGGGCCTGGGGGTTACCCTGACGCCAGGAGAGAGGGGACTCTGTCTGAAACGACTGTGCACGCTCATCCAGCACCTTGTGCGAGAACCCTCTGCTGCTGTGGGCAGTTCCTCGCCCAGCCCCCGGGGACCCAGGCTGCCCCCCCCCGCCCCGGGGACCGAGGCTGCCCCCCACCCCGGGGGGGACCCAGGCTGCCTGTCCCGCTTGCACCTTTAGCCTATGGTGAAGTGGCCAGGCTCTTCCTTGGCTACACCATTTGGGGTCCCATCTTGGGGACGCCTTCCCTGGGAAGGGATCAGACCCAAGCTCGCCTGCTGGAAAGCACCTGGACCTCCAGGCTCACACACGTCCCAGACCAGGAAGGCTGCAGAGAGGCCCCCTCCCTCCCTCCCGCGGTAGTCAGGACAGTATCTGCTGGCTGGACCCCCGCCCCAGCAGGCGCTCCTGACAGTGCTGTGGCCCTTGGGGAGGGCAGCCAGACAGAGGGAGGACTGGTGCGTCCAGGGCACAGGGAGCGAGTGCTCCGGTTGGAGGCGGGGGGGGGGTGCGGTGGGAGGCTGAAGGCCAGTGCGATGCAATGGGGAGGGGTCCGTCCATCACCCCACGGCTCCCGCTCTGGGGCCCACAGGTGGCCGAGGGTCGAGGCTAGCCCGGGGACGCGGGCGGGGCTCGGGAAGAGACGCGGGCCTCCCCCTCCCCAGCGCCCCAGGCTGCGCCCCCACCGGCCGCTGCCGCCCCAGTCCCCACATGAGCCCGTGGGTCGCCGCCGGGGGTCGGGGATGGGGGAGGCCTCAGGGCGGACGCGGCCCAAGTGCTTCTCCGGCAGAGCTGGGAGGCCCGGGAGGCCCGGGAGCCCCTCGCCGCCGCCTTCCTCTCCGCGCGGGGGCCGCGACGCGCCCCACAGAGGGACGGGAGATGGGGGGGAGGCCTCGCCCCTCCCTCGCCCCCCTCCCCCGGGCCCCCGAGCCTTCCACCCCCGGCCCGAGCGCGCCTACTCACTCCATCTCCACGCCGAGGTCCGGGTGGGTCCGCGATGCTGGGCGGGGGCGGGCGCCGGGCGGGCGCGGGGGCGGGGGGCTCGGGGTGGGGGGCGGCGGCGGGCCGGGCAGCGGTGGGGGGAGGCCTGGCGGGCTAAGGCCTGGCGGCCGGGGCTGCGCGGCGCGGGGGCGGCGGCACCGGCTCGGGCATCGCCCCGCGCGCGGCTGTTTATTGTCCGGGCGGCGGCGGCGGCGGCGGCGGGCGCGGGGGGTGGGCTGGGCGCGCGCGTCGCCGCCGCCGCCGCCGCCGCCGCGCGTCTTGCGCTCGCTCCCCGCGCGCTCCCTCCCGGCTCCCGGCTCCCGGCGCCGCGCCCCCTGCCGGCCGCCGCCCGCAGCCGCCGCGCCCCCCGTAGCCCGGCGCACTGGGCCCCCCGCCGCGGTCCCCGCCCCCAGCCTGGCGCCCCGGGACCCCGCCGTGCCCCCCCCCACCCGCCCCCAGCCTGGCGCACGGCCCCCCCCACCCCCCGCCGCGGTCCCCGCCCCCAGCCTGGCGCCCCGGGACCCCGCCGTGCCCCCCCACCCCGCCCCCAGCCTGGCGCACGGGGGGTGGGGGCGGTCCCCCCCGCCGCGGTCTCCGTCGCCTCCTCAGCGCCCTGGGCCCCCAGCCGCCCCCCGCCCCCACCCCGCGCCCTGCATTCCGTGTCCCCGGGCGGCCGCCTCTCCGGGCCTGCACAGACGGGGTCGCCCCTGCCCAGAGCCCGGTCTGGAGGGCGGAGACGTGGATGGGGACACGCAACCCGAGAGAAGGAGGAGTGGGACCCGGGGAGGGGGTGTCCTGGAGGCTGCTACGAGGAGCTGACGTCTCTGCCGCAGCCCGAAGGGCCGCGAGAGGCCGGTTGTGGGACGTCTTAAAGAAGAGCCGCCAGGTGTAGGGCCCGTGAGAGCGCGAGTACTGGCGCAAGGGCGGCCAGACCGGGCCGGGGAGGGTGACAGCTGCGCGCTTCCCCAGCGCTGGGCCTGGTCCTGTGGCTGGAGGACAGTCGGTAGGTTTAATCAGCCCCGCACCGCACCCCCCCCCTCCTTAGCCACACTGCAGGCCCAGGCGGCCAGAGTGAAGGAAGGGGCCGTTCAGAGACCACACAGAATGCGGCTTTGTCCTGGGGGCACTGGGGAGCCATAGCAGAGTTTAGAGCAGGAGAGGATTCAGCCTGTTTTACTTATTTTTGTGAAGGCCTTTCCTGCTGCCAAGAGGGGATTAAGGACAGCAAAGAGAGGGGGCTTGGAGGCTGGACGGATTCTGAAAGGGGAGCCAACAAGATTGCCACCAGATGGGACGTGGGATGACAAGTACTGGGGCCCCCCTGTCTTCTGGGGACCCCCTGGAAGGACACGATGGCACAGACAGGGTTGGAGAGATGACAAGGGTGACATCGGGTGGGGTTCAGTGTGAGGCCCGGCCTGGGCTAGTGGTGGGGAGGCCTGGACAGGAGGATGTGGGGAGCAGGTGCAGGTGGCCCAAAGAAGCAGCTAGATGCCCCGCTGTCTCCTTGGTCCCCCGTAGTTTGTCTTGAGTCCTTCATGATGCCAGGTGGGCCCCACGGACCCTTCGCGACGTCACCGGGTGGGCCCCACGGACCCTTCACGATGCCAGTGTCACCAGGTGGGCCCCACAGACTGGGAGTGAGGCAGGACCTGTGCCTACCAACGTGCAGACCATGGCCCCGACTTACCAGGCTGTCACGAGAACACTAGCCCCTGACCCTGAACACGTACTGGGGTCTGGAGTGGGGGGAAGTCGGTTCTTCCCTCCACTCAGCAGGGGCTCAATGAAGGGGTGGGTGTGTGCGTGTAGAAAGAAACAACCTTGAATGAGCTCTGAATGGGGAGGGACGTCGACACCTTTCCTTTTGTGGGTCTTTGCCTCTCTCTCTTTACAACGGATGTGCATCTGCTTAGCATTAAACCAGTGAGATAAAATAGCAAGCCTAGAGCAAAGAAAACAGTCCCGAGAAGCCTGGGAGCCCTGGGGTTGAGTGCCGGCTCAGCTCCGCGTATCCTGTGTGCCCTTGGGTCCGTTTCTTAACCTCTCTGGGCCTTATTTCCCCCGTCCTAGGACCGCTGGGAGGGTTGATGGAGCGAATATACACGATGCCTTGGAACAGCGTTGTTCCCACTCAGGCACATGCCCACTCAGGGCTTGGCACTTTTTCCGTAAAGGGCCAGGTAGTAAGCACTTTTCAGCATTGCGGGCCGATCTGTGTCGCAAGGACTGGACTCTGCCATCGCAGCGGGAGAGCGGCCAGAGGCAGCACACAGATGCACCCGTGGGGCCGTGTGCCAATAAAACTTTGCTTATGTAACAGGTGCCCGGCCGGCCTGACCCTGCGCTAGGGGCTCGGCAAAAGCGGGCCGTGCGTGCGTTCACCGCTACCCCCTGCCTCTGTGTCCGTCACGCCCCCAAACATGTCTCGAGCCCCTGATGCTGATAGGGTTAGGGTTGCAGAAGCCTTGTCCTCGGAGAGGGGGCGCTTTTTGTCTACTACGCAAATGATGCAAGCTTTGAGGTTTGCGTTTTGTTCAGGGCCTGGGGGGAAAGGAGAGCGTACGGATGGAGAGGGGCAGGTGACAAGCCATTCCCGTCCCTCGCCAGCCCTAAACTTCCCAGGGTGCCCGCCTCCCTCAGATCGAAAGCAAAGTCCTCCCTGAGGCTCTCGGGGTCCCCAACAGAGACCCCGACATCCCCAGACCGCTTCCAGGGGGCCAGCCCGGAGGTGGTGCCACAGGAGACAGGGAGATGAGGCAGAGACGGTGGGTGGGCATCCCCGGTGGCACATGTGGCAGGCGATGGCCGGGAGGTGGGCAGGGCGGGGTGTGCCGTGGGCCAGAGCTGCGCGGTCTCCCCAAGAGGCGGCCACATCACCCACTCCCCTCCTCTCCGCTCGGCACCCTGCAGCCCCCGTCCCAGTCCGGGGGCATGGTTACTGGACCCTCGGCCCACACCTCCCCTGGCCACTTGCACCCACCGTGTCCCTGATGACGCTCCTTCCCCCTGCTTGTCCTGGGCGCGTCCCCCCGCCACCAGGGTTCTGCCCAGCAGCCCCTGCCCTGAGCTCCTGCCCGCCCCCCGCCCCCCGCCCCACCCCCACCCCCGGACGTCCTCTGAGGCCCTGGGACTTCAGGACTCTCTCATGCCGGGCTCTGTGCCGGCCCCCAGAGCCCACCCGTCCCCTGTCACTGAGTCAGAGACGCCCTCACCTTCCCCAGCCATGACCCTAGCTTGGGTCTTGTGTCCTGTCACCCCCCGCCTCCCAGCCCCGGAGCCTCCCAGGTCTCCCTGCTTCCTCTGTGGACGCCACCGTCCCCATCAGACGCCTGCTGTGGCTCCCCAGGACCCGGCAGCCTAACCCCGGGTCCAGCTGAGCCCTGCCAAGCCCGGCCCTCCCTTCACCTCCCCCACCCGCATCCCAACATCCCGCGTTTGCACCCTCCGTGCCCACCTCCAGGAGGAACTTCCCCACTTGTCCACTGTTACTGGGTCTCCAGGCTTCCCTGTTTTAAAGCCCTACCCCCTTCCCCGTCCTTCTCTGGCCACTGTCTTACCACCTAGTACTTCTGGTAGACGACATCATCTGCTCGGTCCACCGGGCACACACTGGCCTGTCTTCCCTGCTGCTGTGTCCCCGGTGCTCAGTCAACAGCCGTGGGATGAGTGGCTTCCTGCCTCCCGCCGGGCACTGTGACCACCCCCCTGCCCCGTGGGGAGGATGGCAGGCACTATTGCAGCTGGCCGGTGGGCACCCAGCCCCTCGCTGACCCTTCGCTGGGCATCTCGAGATGCCCCAGGGTCACCTGTGCCCCAGGCCTGGGGGGGCGGGGGGCGGCTCTGGCCAGGCTGCTTTCCCCAGTGCCCTCCCCAGATGGAAATCTGGAGCCATGAAGGCAGATGAGGCGGGCAGAGGTGGTGGGGCTTGGGCCCTCAAGCCTCAGTTTACCCACTGGAGGCACGGGCTCGCTCAAGGATCCCCCCGTACGAGGCGCCCACCCCGCACCCCTTCTCTGCCAGGCCTTTAGGCGCGGGGCCAGGCAGGGTCCGCGCGAGGCAGGCACGTGCGTCGCAGCCCCACGCTCGCCAGGGCCGAGTCCTGAGAGGCGCTGCGGGGACGCGGGGTGTCGTTGGGCCTGGCGGCGGGCGCACCATCCGCGTCAAGAAATCAGACGCGGCTTCCTCGGAATGCTCGTTCAATTGAGTGAGAGAAGCGAAAGCATCGTCGAGGGACGCCTGCCGGCCTGGGCCCTCCTAAGTGCTGCTAGCGTCCCGCTAACCGCCGAGGCCCCGGCACAGGCGGGCCAGCTGGGGTCCCCGGGCCCCGACGCCGCGCCCGCCGTCTTCTGGGAAGATTGTGAGCTTTATCTCCCGTTTCCCGTGGCTCCAGACACACCCCCACCCCCTCTCCTCGCCGCGAGGACCTCTCCTACCACCCTGCTGCCGCCGAAAGGGGCTGTGCGCCCCCCGGGCTGAGGGGTGAACGGATGCGCGCACCCTCAGGGCTGGGGCCGCCGGACCTGGGTAGACTGGGCCTGCTCGTGGGACGGCCCTGGGAGCTCCAGCTTCCGAAGGTAAGGGAGACGGGAGCATTCGAGGTCTGACGGAGCCACCGGCTCTGGCCGCGTGGGCCCTGGGTCCCCTCTGCACGTCATCAGAATCTACGTGCGCCCCCGGGGAGGCTGGGTTCTCGGCACCCGATCCAAGCTCGCTCAGGAGAAGAAATCCATCTGACCGTGAGCTAATCTCCTCGACGTACAAAGAGCTCCAACAGATCCGTGACGAAAGTAAGCGTTCAGTAAAGGGAGCTGTCGTTATCATCACCGTCATTGTCACCATCGTCGTGGCTGAGCCTGCTCTGACCAGGAAAGCCACCCAAATTTTCTGCGGGAAGACCCTTCAAGGACTGAAGTCCAGAGCTGTGGTGTCGGACCCTGTGCTGGGCAGCCCAGACAAGTCAGGCTCCCCTCTCTGGGCCTCAGTTTGGGAAACGGAAACACTGACCCCTGACGCGCTCCTCGGGGCTTTGGGAAGCTCGCTTGTTTGACCAGGAAGGACGGTTATTTGTTTCATAATCTTTCACCGGATGGGAAGGAAACAGGCCCGGCTGTGGGCAGAATCAGCCGTCGGCAGAGGCAACAGGGGCCGGCCTGAGGCCGCAGCCCTGACCCCCTACTTCCCTCGCTGTGTGACCTTGGCCAAGGCAGTCGCCCTCTCTGCGTATCGGTTTCTCCATCGGTCACGGGGGTACAAACGATGCCGACCACCTCAGGTTGTAGGACCGAACGGGACCCCTGCAGCTTTGGGCCATGCCCCCCCCCCCCAGCGCCTCAGGAGGAGCGTGGCCAGGGGGACTGACTGAGGTCTGGGGCCCCAGAGCAGACAGGGCCCCACGTGGCCCCTCACGGAAACGGCCACCGCAGGGCTCTGGGTGGCCACATGGGGTCTGACGCTGGCAGAAACAACCGTGACGCTGACCTTGTGGTTTCTTCCCGCGGGTTCTCCCGGCCGTGCCGGTTCCCGCCGGCTGGTCTGACGGGTCACCACGGACATGGTGGCTTAGCGAGACATTCACTTAGTACCTGATCAGTGGGCCTCACGGGGCTCAAACCCAGACGGGCCGGGGGCCTCCTCCAGGCCAGCTGGTTCCCCCTCACCCCGCTGCTTTCGCGGCTCTGGACCTTGTCTGTGAAATGGGGTGATGACACACACGGACCGGGTGGCGCTAAGTGCGGCCCCAAAGACGTCCCTGTCCCGGTCCCGGGACCAGGCACCTGTCATATCACCAGGCGGGGGTGACCTGGGGGCTCGGGGGGCCCAGTGTCCTCACGAGGTCCTCACGAGAGGGAGGCAGAGAGCCGGGCGGACCCCGTGCTGCTCTGGAAGCTGGAAAGGGGGGAGACGGGGCTCCCTGGGGCCCTGGGGGGAGCAGCCCTGCCCACGCCTGGGTGTCAGGACTTCTGAGCCCAGAGCTGTCAGAACCGGTGTGTGGTGACGGGTCCCAGCGGCCCCGGGAGGTCACACAGACATGCCAGGCAAGTTCGAGTCTGGGCAGCATCTGGGGGTGCGGTCACAGGCTCCCGACTCGCAGGGACCCTGAGAGGTGGTACCATAGGGGGCACAAGTCGGTGCCCCACTGAGACCTCTTCGTGGCGTCCCGGGAGCTGGGTGAGTTCACTTCCCAGCCGTGCTGCTGCGGCCGCGCACCATGGGGAGGCTGGGTGAGCGGCCGGGGCCTAAGGGAGGGGTGGGGACGGGCTGCGGGTCTGGGGGCTCCAGCCTTAGCGCCCTGTCCCCACACCCCCCAAAACAGAAACCTCAGCCCCCTCGGTGTGGGCCCACAGCCCGCGACACCGGAACCTGCCCGCCGGCCTCCAGCATCACATGGCCTCACCTACTGCCCTGTGATGGCCAGCCGGACGGCCACCACCCCGGCTCCGCGAGGTGGCCTGGCCGGCAGAGTGGGAGGGGCACCTGGGGCGGGGGCCTCGGTCGCTGCCACACTCCTACCTCCAGCTCCCGCCAGAGGCTGTATACAGTAGGCGCTCGGTAAGTGCAACAAAGGCAGCAACCATCTCAGGGCTTTCCGGGGAACTCGCAGCCCTGAGGTCGGTGCCGGAGTTGCAGAGGGGGAGCAGGTGGCAATGGGGCCAGACCCCGTCCGGCTGGAGAGGCGGCCCCACACGCCCAGGAGGCAGCTGGGGGCACGATGCCTGTCGGCCGGGTCCTGGCCGCTGCAGGAAGCTCCCTGCACGTGCTCCGTGGGCAGATGCCGGATAAACCGAGGCACGGGGCGGTAAGTGGCCTCTGGGGTCACCTCCGGGCCCTGCAGAGCCAGGCTTCGCCCCAGGCGGGCAGTTCCTAGAGCCGCGCGCTCGTCCCCTCGCCGCCCTGCGTCCTGGCCTCCTGGACGGCTGGGACCGTCAACGGCCCGAGGCCTCCCAGAGGCGCCAGCACCGAACTGGGCGTTGCTGGTGTGGCCTGGCCGACCTCCCACCACAGGCCACAGCCAGGTTCCCCCTTTCCGGGCCGTGTCCCGCAGAGCTCTGAGGGAGCCACCAGCCGGTGACAGCCATGGGGCCCCAGGCGAACGAGCTGGGCCGCCTGCTGCTGGCAGTGTCTGTGGCGCTCACGCTGCCTACGGGGCCCCCAGGTAAGAGCCCCCGACCCCGTGCAGCTACTCAGCCCTCTGGGTCGCTGCCCCTCTCGGCCTCAGCTGGGACTGGGGGCCGGGGTGGAGGCCCAGGCCCAGGGTTTTCTGGAGTCCGGGCTCCCTCCCGGCACGCTCGAGGACCTCGTCCGGGCGCCTCGCCCCCACCCGACCCCCACCCCGGCAGGTGCCGGAGCCGCTCGCATCACCCCTCTGTCCCGCCCCTCCTGCAGGCTCCCGGGGAGCCCGGATCATCGGGGGCCACGAGGTGAAGCCCCACTCCCGGCCCTACATGGTGTCTGTGGCCTTCGAGGGCCAGCACCACTGCGGAGGCTTCCTGCTCCGCTCCCGCTGGGTGGTCTCCGCGGCCCATTGCTTCAGCCACAGGTGAGCCCACCCCGGGGGCCGCCCCCGCCGCTGCCACTCGGGCCCCAGGCCCCCGGCTCCGGACGGCAAGGGGGGGCTCGGCGAGAAGAGTGTGTGAGAGCGACGTCGTGGCCACAGCCGGGGTTGCAGCCCTGGGTCCGCTCCGGGTTTCCTGTTGAATAACCACGGCGTTGCCACGGAAAATATTGGGGGTGATGTTGTAACTGAGGGGGGCGCTGTAAGAAACGTAGGCAGTATCGCCCGCGTTCTAAGTACCTCGTGATAATATGTATTAACGTTAATAGCGCGCCTATCTAGGTGAAGGCTGTAATTGAGGTGGGAACGGAAATAAACGTAATTATGGTCGTGGGGCCGCACCCCGTTCTGCAGACGGGGACGCCGAGACCCCAGGCTCGCTCTCAGTTGCCCCTCCCCCTGCAGGGACTCCCGAATGGGCCTGGTGGTGCTGGGGGCTCACGTCCTGCACAGCTCGGAGCCCACACGACAGGTGCTGGGCATCTCCACCGTCGTCAGGCACCCGGACTACCAGCCCACCACCCACGCCAACGACATCTGTCTACTGCAGGTGAGCCTTGGGGGGCACCGGACGCGGGTCTGGCCCGTCCCTGGCCACCCCCACATGTTTTAAAAACAGCTGTAAGGTCCTGTGAGCACCCGAGTCAGATTATGTCCCGCCTCTGCCCTCTGTGCCTCCCACATGGCCCCCTCGGTGCCCCCTGGGGGCAGACTGAGCCATCGGTGTTGCCCCCATGCCCCCTACGCCCGGGCCTTTGCACTGGCTGCGTCCCCTCCAGGGCGCCGTTCCCCCAGACACCGCATGGCTTTGTCCCTCCACCCTTCCCAGTCTTCCCTCGAAAGTGCCCTCCTCTGGGGCCTCCCTCGAGAAGCCCCGGTCACCTGCCCTCCCCCGGCCCCCCCATCTCCCCATCCCGTCCCTCTGTCCCAACTTCCTTGTGTCCCCCACAGCTGAAACCATTTGCTTCTTCACCAACGTTCACTGCTTCCTCCTCCAGACGTGGAGCGCAGGGATTTTTCTCTCCTTATGGCCGTTTGTAGCGCACGGCAGGCCCCGGTGTTCACGCTGAAAGGGGAAGCGCGTGAGACTCTAGGACACCAGATACTCTAGTCGCTGCCCCCCAGGCCCTTTGCGGGGTTTCCGGGCAGGAAGTGGCTCCTTCCCTCCCTGCCCACACAGGTGCGTCCTTTCTGAGCGCCCCCCCCCCACCCCTGCCTGCCTGGGGTCGCCCCCCGCAGGACGCTCAGGTGCCCCAAATTCAATTCCAGGGGCCCCCAGGGCTCCGTTTTCAAGGGAAAACACCTCAGGCCTGCTGTCCAAATGTGGTGAAAGGTCAAAACAGAGATGCTCAGCGTAACAGAAATAGGTTCCTGGGAACGAGAGGGTTGGGGGCGGGGGCTGTTCTCCAAGCAAAATGAAAAGGGGGCAGCGAGTATCCGCGGCCAAAGCTGCCATGTGGGTTTTGCTCATCTGTGAAACCCCAAAACCTGGTGCCCACAGCTCTGGTCACCCGTCCCGTTATGCAGCTGGGGAAACTGAGGCTGGGGTACGGTCAGGATATGGCCACGGTTAGGGAGTGAGTACCAAAACCAGGGGCCTGAGTCATTCATCCCATAAACGCTGACTGAGCGCCCACCAGCTGTTTTGGGCCCTGGACACCCCAGGGCCGGTCCCCTTAGAGCTTCCGGTCCAACTCGGTGGCAGCTGGGTAAATCGGCCTTGGCAGGGGCACATGGAACCCGGAGGAGGCTCCTGTCCTATCCTGGGAGTCTAGGAAGACTCCCTGGAGGAGGTGGCATCTAAGCTGAGACCTGAAGGCTGGATAGGGAGGGTGTTCCGGCGGGGTGCGGGGGGGAGTGGGGGTGGGGTGGTGGGGACCAGGGAATGACAGTAAATTCATTCTGGGTAGAGGGGAGGGCTGAATGGTGAGCCAGGACGTATTGTCCCAGGAACAATGGGGAGCCATGGGAGAGCTTGCGAGCAGGGGAGATGCTGGTTGGAAGGACACCGCTGGCAGCGGGGGAGGCCAGCGTCCTGGTCTGAACGGGTGAGGCCTGATGGGCAGGCCCGCGTGGCAGCAAGAGGCTTTCCTGAGCCTCACGGCAGCGGCTGCTGACTTCTCGCCATGAGGCCACAAAGAGCCAAGGCGTCGTGATGGGTAAACTGAGGCAGGAGCACTGATGGGTGGTCGGGGGTAAACCCAAACGCAGCGGTCTCTCTGCAGCTCAACGGCTCTGCCATCCTGGGTCCTGCGGTGGGGCTGCTGAGGCTGCCACGGAGAGACGCCACGCCACTCAGGGCGGGGGCACGCTGCCGGGTGGCTGGCTGGGGCTCTGTATCCGATTTCGAGGACCTGCCACCCGGGCTGATGGAGGCCGAAGTCCGCGTGCTGGGCCTGGACGTCTGCAACAGCTCCTGGAAGGGCCAGCTGAGCCCTGCCATGCTCTGCACCCACAGTGGGGACCGCCGGAGGCGTGGCTTCTGCTCGGTGAGACACTGGGTCCCCACCCTACCTTCCTGCAATATGGGCAAACCGAGGCCCACAGACAGGGTTAGAGAAGGCAGAGGCTTGGGAACTAAGTCCTTAAGCTCACCTTTGACCAGATGAAGCCTCACTGAGACCCTGGAAGGACAAAGACTTTTCCGAGGTCACAGGGCTGTCACGTACAGCTGTGCAGATCGCGCATCGCACAAAGGGCTACAGATTTGTGTATTTATAAGCAGCGTTCAGTAGGGCGCAGTAACAGATCTCCGTCAAGGAGTTCCTGCTCCGGAGACCCTGCGTGGACTCTGGGCAACCCTGGCCCTGGTGCCGAGGGAGAAACAACCTGGAGGGTTTTTTTGTTCCTGGCAAGAGAGTGATTCAAAACAGATTCTGGAGTCCAACCGCATGGGTCCAAATCCAGCCTGTGACACTTCCCAGGTGTGTGGCCTTGGAAAAGTCACCTCACTTTTCTGGACCTTTCTTTACCTGTAAAACTGCCACACTAATAGTACCTACTTCCTAGGGTCAGAGGTGATTTCAGATTACAGTTAGGGTGATACAACTGGGAAGGGGAGAGGAGGGGAGGAAGCGGGAATTTTAGGGTGAGTATTCAGGAAGGCTTCTCAGAGGAGAGCACCTTTTGAGCTGAGACTGGAAGGAGGCTTGAGGAGATCTGAGGGAAGGCATGCCAGGCAGAGACACCCATCACAGGGCTGCCATGTACAGCTGTGCAAGTTGTGTACTGCACAAAGTATTGCAGACTTGTATGTCTATACCAGCAGTGTCCAATGGGGGCAGTAACAGGTCTCAGGGATATGGAAAAGCCCAGAGGCCAGACCAAGCTTGGTTTGCTTCAGGAACAGCCCAGAAGGCTGGTGGGGCAGGAACCTAGGGAAGGGAGTGCAGACAGATGGGTGGGGGCTAGATGCTCAAGTCCCTTGAAGGCTGTAAGTTTAGTTTTTGCTGGAGGAGCGCTAGGAAGCCTTGGAAGGGTTTCGAGGCAGGGAGGCCAGGGAAAGAGGCCCAGAGATGGACCCCTGACCTTGCCTTTCCCTCCACCCCCAGGCGGACTCTGGGGGACCCCTGGTGTGCAGGAACCGGGCACATGGTCTGGTCTCCTTCTCTGGACTCTGGTGCGGCGACCCTAAGACCCCTGATGTGTACACGCAGGTGTCTGCCTTCGTAAGCTGGATACAGGATGTGGTTCGAAGGCCCAAACGGGCCCCAGCCCAGTCCCCTGCCCGGGACCGCTGGGTTCAGGAGTTGCCTGAACCACAACGGCACGGGGTACACAAATGAGGTGGTAAATGACTCGGGTAGCTCCTGCCTGGAAATTCCATGGCTGGGGCGGGGCATCCGTGGGCCCCCAAACTCCAGGAAGCCCGCTGTATCCGTGGGGTGGAGCGTGGGGTAGAGAGGGCATCGGTTCCAAATGCAAAGGGCCAAAATGACCAAATAAAATGTTAACTGAATAACCAGACACGATGGTTCACCTCCAGGGCCCATCCACGATCCTTCGAGTTTCTGTCTCAGCGAGGCCAAGGGTCTGGCTCGGCCACGGCCTCCCTGACACCGTGAGCTGCTTGCTCAGAGGCGACCCAGGCCCCTCCCCGCCCTCCTCACCACCGGCCCTTCTGGATTTACCGACCCCCACCCGACAGCCTGCACTCGGGACAGCCTCTTGGCCTTTGCCCGAGCAGTGGCCCAGCCTAGCACATCTCTCCCTCGGCCTCCAGCTAACCACACCCAGGCATAGATGGGGAAACCAATGGGGATGGGGGGGGGGTCTCCTGGTCCTCTGTGTAGAGTCTCAGGCTGGCCTGGCCCCACGTGAAGTCTGTTATTCACTGAAGAAAGTGCTGGCATATGGCCATGTCTGGGTAAGTCCCAGCTGGTGTTATGGTCGTCGTATTATTTTTTTTTTTTTAATTTTTTTTTTCAACGTTTATTTATTTTTGGGACAGAGAGAGACAGAGCATGAACGGGGGAGGGGCAGAGAGAGAGGGAGACACAGAGTCGGAAACAGGCTCCAGGCTCTGAGCCATCAGCCCAGAGCCCGACACGGGGCTCGAACTCACGGACCGCGAGATCGTGACCTGGCTGAAGTCGGACGCCCAACCGACTGCGCCACCCAGGCGCCCCTCGTCGTATTATTTTTAACGGTGTTATGGCGACCATCACACCCCCAGCCCTTCCAGGCCGGGCCTCTGTTTCTGGAGCCTAAACCCGGTGGCTTCTCCGGAGTGCCCTAAGCCACCTTGGCTGCCTCTTCTGTCTCCTGCCCTACGGAGGCTTGCTTTCTCCCCCCGGCCTCACCCTGCACCTCACCTACCTCAGCCCTCTCCCTGGCTGCCGCCCACTGCCCAGAGGTGGACGCTGAGGCCCAGAGACAGAAGGCATCTCCCCCAGATGCTCCCAGAGCCCCCCACTCACCACCCTCACAGCCCCCTAGGCTTCCGACTGGGTAGAAGCACTAGCAAGAGGAGAGTGCACAGAGGCTGAGAGAGAGGCAAACCAAGGCTCGGACACTCCAAAGTGGCTTTTTATAGTCTTTATTTCTTTGGTGAGGCAGGACCCCAGGGTGCGGAGGTGGCCTCAAGGGCACTTTTCTGGGTGTCACAGGTAAGGCACTTCCGAGGGGCCAGGAGAGGATGAAAACAACTGGCCCCTGCACGGCTCACTGCAAACTCGGGGAGGTGGGCTCCTGCCTGTTGGGCCCCCCACGTCCGGTCTGAGCCTCTGCCACATGCAGACACGGGGAGGTGACACTGAGCAAACAGGAGGCAGCGACCCTGCCCAGAGCCAGCATCTGGCAGGTGTCAAAACTCCCGGCCGGCTGGTGGTGGAGGTGGGTCCACCTGGAAACTGGGCTTAGAGGCTTGGCCAAGGCAAGTCTCATGGGACCGAGGGGTCCTGGTCCGGACCTTCCCTTCGGATGGCGCAGCAGGGACGAGGGGTGCCGCTAAGACATACAGCTCTAGGAGGCAGGGTGTGCAGTCGGCCTTGGCACACAGACCCCACGGTGGGTGAGCAGGGGCTCTTTGTGGGCCCCGCTGGGTCCCGCCCAAAGTGCACTGGGCACCACGACACATAGTGCTCTCTTCTGGCCTCTCCCACCCCAGGAGACACACTGGGCTCTTCTCAGGAGCCACCACAGGACGTCCTGGGGAAATGGAAATGGAGGCACTGGGAAGGTAGGGCCTGGAGTCCTTGAGCTGCTTGTGGACAGTGGCTGCTTCCTTGGCCTATCTGGGGCCTGGGCAGGTTCTGCGGCTCATTTATACACATCCGGGCTGTGGACCCCTTCGTTACTCCCAGCCTGCGGTCTAGAAGGCAGGGGTGCCTCTTCATGAATTGCTGGCAGGCAATCCCCAGCCCTCTCCGTGGTGACCATAATTTAAGCTAACCCCTAGAGCAGAAGCATGGGGTCCTGCTGCCTGGAGTGGGAGCCCCACCTACCAGCCCCACTCCCAGGCCCCCTTCCCCCAATCCTTCCAAGGTATTGTCAGGGGGCTCCAGGGCTCCTCCTAAGTGGTCCCGGCCCAGGCTCTGGGGAGTGTCCACGGGACATAAATTAGACTCGGCTGTGGCAATAAATAAAACGGGGAGGCCTTGAACGCCAGGCCCAAGCCGGCCCCACGGGCTCACACGAAGTTCTCCTCCTCCGACTCCGACTCCGCATCCGACGGCTCAGGGGTGCCTGAAGGGCGGGAGGGACGAAAAGAAAAGTGGGGGCGCGGAGAGGGGCGGGAGGTTGGGCCCCACCGCTGCTCCCCGCTCCGCGCCACACCTGCACAGCTGCCCGGGTGGCGCACGCCGATGGAGCGGCCCAGGAAGCAGGTGGCCTGGCGGAGGTGACACGAGGACATGTAGGTGACGTTGTTGTTGCCGCAGAGCTCCTGGCCGGGGCTGGAGGGCGCGGGACAGGGCGCCGCGCGACACACCACGCAGTGAGCGCTGCCGGTCTGGTCCACCACGCACGACTGCGGGCGCGGGCACATCACGTGCGCGCACGACTCTGCGAGCGGGGAGCCGGGACCGGTCAGGGGCGGGGGCCAGCCCGCCGCAGGTCCCACCCGCAGGCCCCGCCCCCGGCCGCGCCGGAAGCCACACCCCTTCCGCGCGCCCCGCCCACTCTCGTTCCACACCCAGGCCCCGCCCCTCCGGTTGCACCCGCAAGCCCCTCCCTGAGTCACGCACCCCAATCTCGCACCCCATGTGAGCCTCCCTTCCCGAAACCCCACCCCGCTTTTCCTCATTCCGACCGACCCCGGCAGAAGACCCAATCCGGCGGCGCTGTCCCTTCGCTAGGCCCCTCCCTCAGAGCGCCGCCAGGCCCCGCCCCCCGCAGGCCCCGCCCCCACCCCGCCCTCACGTACTGCGGCAGCGTCCTGGGTACATGACGCGCAGGTCCGGGTGGCCGCGGCAGCGCGCGGCGCGCAGCTCGCACTCGTCGCGGTAGGTGGCGCCGTCGGAGCCGCAGACCTGCAGGCGCGCCGGGAGCCCAGCGCAGTCGGGCGCGCACTCGCAGCGCGGGCGGCCCCCCTGCATGCGGCACGTCTTGCCGGGGCCGCACTCCACGCCCTCGCACGAATCTGCGGACACAGGGCACGCGCGCGTGGTGGTGGTGGTGGTGGCGGTGGTGGCGGTGGCGGTGGTGGTGGTGGAGAGGTGCGTGGCCGAGGCCGGGCGTCCTCGGAGCCCACGGCACCCCCGTCCCTGCTCTGACGCCGGAGGCCGGGCGGGAGTCCGGGAACCCCGGAGAGGACGACTGGTTCAGAGTCTGGGTGCGGGATCCGTTGGGGACGAGATCAGCCACGGTCCCGGTGGACCGGGAGTCGAGGCTGCGCCTGGGCTTGGGGTTCTGTCTGGAGTTGGGGCTCGGAGCGGGCGGGAGTGGGTTGTTTCCGCTCGGTTCTGGGGGTCCAGGAACGAGCTTCCAGTACCCAGTCCCGGTGTCGCTCCGCAGCTGGGCCACCCGCTGGGGCTGGCGTCCGTTCCCTGATTTACGCGCGGTTATGGGAAGGCCGGCGCGGGGCCCGGCTGCGTCATCAGAGGGGGGCCCCACCCCGTCCAGGAGCGGGCCTGGGGAGGACCGGCCGCGTCTGTTCCCCGGGCCTGCCAGGACCAACCCAGAGGAGCCGTCGGGGAGGGTGGGGCGTTGGCACCTGGCCTGAGGCTCATTTTCTGGGGAGGGGGCTTCCCACATCCCGAGCCCAGTGAGCCCAGGGGATACCCCTCCCCGCCAGCCCTATTTCTCAGGCAGGGAAACAGGTCTGGCCAGGGCAAGTCTCTCCCTGGGGTCTTCGCTCCCCGCCCCCCCCCCCAGACCTATTACTGCGCTGCTCCTCTCACAGGCCCTCCCAGGCTGCTTGCGGTCTCTCAACCACCCCTAGGAGGTGATGACACTTCATTAGCATTTTACAGAAGGGGGAAATCGAGGCCCTGTCACAGCTGTGAGTGGAGGAGAGCCAGGGGCCCCTCAGCATGAGAATTCCAGGCCAGGCCCCAGATGGAACCCCCCACCTCTGTTGCTTGTGGACCTGGAGGGCAGACTTGAGCTCTTGAGTTCAGCCTCAGTTTCCCTGTGTGGAAGTGAGGCTGACTGGGGTACCCACCTTACAGGCGGAGCATGAGCATAAAATGAGCTGGTGCACTGGTGCCCCCAACCAGGCAGAGGCAGGGCATGTGGGCCGCACCTGGGCACCTCCCACGCTGCCTGCCCACACACACATCTGGAAACGCTCCCCCTGGGAGGCTTCACAAGCAGAACGGAAGTGGGAGAACTGAGTTCCCTTCCCCAAGGCCAGATGAGATGTGGTGGTGGTGGTGGGGGGGGGGGGGGGTGATCTGGACCTTCTCATGCCCAGGCCAGGCACTTTTTGAAGTCTGTCCTCCCCCTGCCAGAACCCAGAGTAGGTTCTGGAGGGAGCCAGCCAGGGCACATGGCAGTGAGTCCAAGACCACCCAGCCAGGCCGAGCGGGGATTAATCACATCCCAGTGGCCAGCTGGGCTCTGCGCTTGGCCCTCAGCTCCAGCCTCCTCCCTGCTCCCCTGCCCTGACCCCACCCACTAGGGCCTGATCCCATACTTTCTCCATCTGGCAAACTCCTAATCACACTCCAACACCCTGGTCCTAATGCCCACTTCCTTCAAGCCATGCCTCACACTACCTCTGGGCCCTTGCAGGTTCAGCCCCGGCCAGAGAGGCCTGGGAGGACCCCCAACCCCTTCTCCAGAGCAGAGAATATGTCTTGGCTTATTCACTCAATCATTCTGCCTTCAAAGAGCTCCTAGGCTGAAGAAAGAGGCAGCATTTCTCAGAACACGATCCAGGAGGGACACGCTTATGAAACATGCATCTGTGGCCCCACCACAGATCGCTGGAATCTGGGGTGATGGGAAGATCAAGTGTTTGGGAGCACTGACTGTGGAGTCACAAACCCAAGTGGCCAGTTAGGAAAATCCATGTTCCTAGGACTTGGGTGTGAGTCGGGTATACCAGGTGGGGTGCAGCTGGGAAAGGCCATCCAGGCAGAGGGCTCAGCATGGGCAAGGGCCTAGCGGCTAGAAACCAAGCTGGGGAGTCCTCCAAGCTTCTTCCTGAATCCTCAACAGAGGGAGGCTGAGGCCTGGAACCTCAGGTCCCCTGTCTCTCTCCGAGCCCCGGGTCCCCCCACAAACAGCCTTCCTAACAGCCATACCCCCAAGGTGGGGAGCTCATTCGCAGCTGCCCCACCTGCTGCGCGGTGACCCTGACCCGTGGCTGATGCCCAGGAGCTCACCTTTGCAGGGGAGGCAGTGGACAAGGCCCAAGAAGCCCAGAAGGCTGATCTTGTTCCCCGGGTGAGTGAAGTTGGACCAGGCGGTGTCAATGTTGCTGGTGGCACAACACTCGGCTTGGCTCACGTCAGTCTGCAGCACCAGACTGCAGGTGGCCTCTCGGCCCTGCTGGAGCCAGCAGACGCCGCCTGTGGACGAGGGGGACAGCGACCACTGGACCAGAGGTGCCCTCCTATGCCGCTCCCAACGCCCAGGCCTTCCACCCAGCTCCCCACCCACGGGGGATGCATACAGTTGGTGCTCGGTGATTACACAGGGGATGATTTTGCTCCCAACTTGGGAAGGAGGGGCAGAGACCTGCACAGGTGCTCCCATCCCAGCTCCGCTCTCGATCCCTCTGGGATTCTTCCTCCTCTCTGAGCCCCACCCCACACACAACCCTCACTCTTGGTGGGAAGCTCTCCCTACCCCTCCCCCGACCTTGCTCCAGGCCCCCAGGCCCCCAGGCCCAGGCCTGGCGTCCTGCCCAACCAGTCAAACACTCAGAGCTCGACATGCCGGGGTCAGTGGGCCCTGGAGCCCCCTCTCCGCCTCTGCCCTCTGTCTAGACAGGGCCCGAGGGCACGCAGAGCCCCCCTCGCCCAGCAGCCCCCCCTTGCCTGGCCCGCCTCTTACTCACTCCAACTTGGGAACATTCTCCTTGCATGAGCTCACATCTCCCTGGGGACACGGCCTTCGGGGAGGGGGCTCAGCTCTCCCCTTCGTGCGGGGCTGGGGTGGGGCTGCCGGGTGGGGTCGGAAGGCAGATAGCCCTCAATCCCTTCCCCCTTAAATGGGGGCGGGAATGGCCCCGGCCCCCATCCCCGGGAGCTTGCTGGTTCCTTTCAGGGGGCAGCTCTGGGAACTCAGCACTCTGGCACCCGGCTTCTAAAAGGAGAAACTGAGGCCAGCGGTGGGGATATTCCTTGCCTGGCGTCCCCTAACAAGTGGCAGGTACGGGACTCCAATGGCCCGTCTGCCTAAGCCAAAGCTGGGGAGGATCTGACACTTCCGGTGGAGGTCCTGGGGCCTGCCACCCCCCCTCCCCCCAACCCACTCCCGCCTCTCTGGGGCTTCAGGACATAGATGGTTCCGGTTCGAATCCTGACTTGGCCACCGACGGGCTGTGTGACTGCGCCTCAGCTCCCCCATCCGGAAAATGGGCGTGAGAGTACACACATTAGTGGGCTATCACATGAATTCAAGGAGGCGAGAGGTAGACACTAAGCGCTCAATAAATGTCAGCCGTCATCGAGACGACCACTCTTGACAATTGTGAAAGGGAGTCACGTCTGCTCTGCTGACCTCCTGGTGACCCTCCTTCAGGCCCTTTGGGGCTGGGGGAGGGGAGCCCCAAACCCTCCCGGACTGAACCTGAGGAGGCCGCCCGATCAGCGGCTAGCACGGCCGCCGTGCCCCCAACGTCTCCCCCAAGGCCCGCATTCCGGGCAGGCCCACGTGGGTGGCCCACCCCGCCCGCCCCTTCCGGCCGCCCCACTCACCGGGCGCGGGGTCCCCCGAGCCCACGGAGCCCACGAAGCCCACGGCCCAAGCCAGGGCCCCCCAGGGCAGTGGCCACAGTGGCCCCGGCGTCCCGGGACGCATGGCGGACGCAGAGACGGCGGCGGCCCCCGCGTCGGAGGCGCGGGCGGGCGGGCGGGCTGGCGGCTGGGAGGGCGGCGGCACCGACTTCCCAGCGCGCCGCGGCCGGGCGCTCCCTATAAAGGTCCCGCTGGCTGCGGGCGGGGCCGGGCCGGGGCGGGGCGCGCACGGTGTGTGCAGGGGCTGGGCCTGGCCACCCCGAGGGCAGCTGCGCGGGGGGGGGGGGGGGGGGGGGGCGGGAGTGCGACCCTGGAGCCCGAGAACTCGCCCGGGAAGGTGTCCCCGTGGCCGGGGCGAGAGGGCCAGCCTGGCCCCTGGCGTGAGTTCCGGGGCTCACCGCGCGTTTGGGGAGGTGGGGTCTTCGGCCGGAGGGCTGTGGCTGAGCTCGCCGGGGACCCACGGGGAGCCGGCCTACGGTTCCGTGTCAGCCGCGTCGTGGCTTGCTTGCGGTCGCTCGCTCACGTGGCGCCCCCAGACTCATCCCCGCCCCGGTGCGCCCACACACTTCCGGAGACCTGAGTCCCGGCAACGCCCACTCGCACCCCGGGGCCCCCACCTGGCCGCTGGAGCCCTTGGGCACAGCTGGGCGTGAGCAAGTGCGGGTGGGCGAGGGCCGGGCGGCAGCAGAGGCGGAGGGGCGCAAGGGCGACAGCGGGAGACCCAGAGCCACCAACGGTCCCTCCCGGCGTCGTGGACAGCAGCGATCCTACCGCACGACTGCCACAGTGTGCCGGGCGCGCCCGCCCCCCAGACCCCTGCAAACGGTCCTCCCAGGCCGCATCAAAGAGAACTCACTGGCGAGGGTTTTCTCCTCTCCCCAGGTTCAGTGCTGTGTCTGCAGCCGCTGGCCACCTGGAATCCCAGACTTTCCAGTTTGTGACAGTGACCTCAGACATCAGCGTGGCCCTGGAAAGTAGTGACCACTGGGGCCTGAGTGCAGCGGACACTCTTCCTGTTTGGGAGCCCCCCCCCCAAATTGTCAGGGCATCCTCCAAAGGCTCGGGGGTCCTGTACAGCCCCTCTCTGAGTTTCCAAGAAATAATTCTTGACGATCTCCTCATGGCAGGGCCTGTTCAGGGGTGCTGGGTTCCCGAGTGACCAAGGAACGCCCTGTCTTGTCATCACCAAGCCCATGGCTTGCAGGGGCCGCGGAAATGAAACACCTACACGGACAAATTAATATATGACTTCAAAGAGGGGAAATGCTTTCGGGAAAATAAAAACGCTTGCGAGCAGTATGGTGTATCGTGGGGGGGGGGGTGCCTCGTCACCCCCCCCATTCCCGCATCTCCCCCCACTCCTTCCCCAGGTATGGAACCCAAAGATCCCTGCAGCCACACAGCAGACGCCTTCCGTGTACACGAGATCTGTCAGCAGCATACACCACGCCTAGACCTCTGCCCCATCTCAGCTGCTCAGCCTGACCCATGTGCCCCCACCCGTGGCCAAGGGCCACGTCCCCGCCCAGTGGCACTGAGGGAGGACACCCAGCTTCTTGGCCTGTCCTTGGCCTCTGAGTATGTGAGGGGATTCTCCCCCGGTTGGGGATGGGGCGGGGATGGGACCCTATGTCCTCACCAGGGGTGTGCAAGAGCTGGACATTGTGGCCTTGGCCGAGGGCTGACCCTGCTGTGGCTCAGCCGCCCCAGCCTGGGTTTGTGCAAACCAAAGGGTCATTGTTGGCCTGGCGTGGGTTCGAAACTGAGACCAGTTGCCAGCAGCCTCCTGCCTCCCATCCTGGCCTATCTCTCCGACCCAGAGGCCATGTGCTGGGTGACCTTAAGCAAGACACTGGCCCTCTCTGGGGAGCCCTCCCCCCCCCTTTTGGTCTCTCCTTTTCATGCCCTCCTGTCCACCCTGAACTGGTCTCAGCCTCATCCCCTGCAGCCCGCTTCCTACCTTGGCTGTCTACCATAAGGCTCCTCCCCCGGCTCAGACATCCACCATGACTCCCCGTGGCCCCAGGCTTCACTCCTCCAGACCCCACAGAAAACAGGCAATGACAATCCAAAGTGATCAGGACTGTGATGGAGGATGCTATACCCAGTGCAGACTGGGGAGGCCCAGGCAGACTTCCCAGAGGAGGAGGACATTCAAATCGCATTGGACTGAACAATGGTGAGGAAGGGGGTGTGGGGACAGAAGTGATAGGATGTTTGTGCTACAGGTAAGAGAAAACCCACCTCAAAGGTTTGGATCAGGGAAACGGTCCGGGCTTCGCAGGTGGGCCCAGTGGAATCAGAGGATCGTCAAAAGCGGAGACCACTTCCCTCTGTGGTCACAGCGATGTACGTGACCTGCCATTGCTGTCTGTGAAGGCAGAGGAAGGGGCCTTGAGCCAGTGCATAGCCTCTAGAAGTTGGAAAATCAAGGAACAGACCCTCCCCCCCCCCGAGACTCCAGAAGGAACACAGCTCTACCAATACCTCGATTTTGGTTCAGGGGTGGACTTCTGACCCCCAGAACTGGAAGGGAAGAATGTGTCGTGTTTCAAGCCACCACGTTCGTGGCAGTTCCTTGGAGCAGCAACGGGCAACGAGTGCAACAGACTGGGTTTGGTGCCACAGTGAGAGGGTCCCCTTTGGCTGGAGACAAACGAGAGTGATCACGAGTATGAAGGCAGGCGGCGGTATAGACGCCCCCAGGAGCAGGAGGGTGACCCTGGGGCCTGGAACGAGAAGGGGCCTTCTGGGGGAAGGAGGATGTGCCGCCTTGGCTAGGCCACGTGTGTGGCCATTTTCTCACCTGTAAAATGGGCACAGATCCCAGGCCTGCAGATTCTAGGAAGGACGCCAGGGACAGCGCCTGGTGCACAGTAGGGGCACGACATGTGTGCCCAGGTTCTCATTAACCAGCAGATAGCGGTTTGTCCAGGGAAGATGCGTGCCGAGTCTTCTCTGCCACTCACCACAATGCTGTGAGGCAGGCATCCGTTTTACAGAGGGGGTATTTGAAGCTGGAGGAAGGAAAGTGACTTTCCGGCAGTCACAAAGCCCCACAGTGTCGGGACAGTACCAGAGAAGCAAGATCCCAGGCCCCATGTGCTGAACTGTGGGGCAGGTCCCTCCCCATTCCGGATCGGACATTGGGGGCCAGCCCCCAGGTTGTGGCTGGCATCCCGTTCTGGTTCCAGCACTGGATTTTCCTTTGAGAAGTCACCTCCTGTGCTTCCAGTCCAAATGGCCCCAGGAATGGACACCAACCCAGGCTCAAACAATTAGAATCATCTGACATTCAGCAAGCCGGGAGGAGTAAGCTCGGAGATTTTTTTTTCTGGGATCCAGAGACACCAACTTCCTGCCCGAGCTAGATGGGTGTGAGCCTAGAGCCGCAGGTGGCTCCTACCAATGGCCAGGGAGAGGCCAATCCAGTGGGATGCTGAGCCAAGAGGGGGCAGCGGAAATTCCCTGTGCCGCTATTGGGCGTCCTGGATCCAGCTGCACCTGAACTCCTCCACCCCAATAAGACGAAGTCCATTTAAGCTGAGTTTCTGTCGCTCGCTCGTAGTGGACAAAACCAGCTTTCAACAAGCCCATTTACATTTTATTCGAGTGGAGCCTTTAGGACCCAGAGCAGTGGGTCTGCAAGGGCTATAGGAATCACACACACCCTAAAGTGCAGACCTTTGCCTCCAGGATATGGGTCTTAGCTTGGTCCAGAACGGTCAGGGTCGCCCCCGCCCCCCCTCCCCTCCCCCCCTCCTCCCCCTCCTCCCTCCCAGCTCCCACCTTCCTCAAGCCGGAAGAAGGCTTGTGATGGACTCCACACTCACTCAATGTCCACAGCCCTTGCACTAGGACCTGAAAACTTCAAGGCCTTGTGGGTTCTCCGATAGGGTATGTGATGTTGATAACCAAGGCAGCACCTGAAGACTCGGGCATGGTGGATGCTACGGGAGAACTCTGGTCAGAGCTGGGCTTCATGACGCCTTCATCGGATGTGCCCTCCCCTCTCAAACGCCACCATGGCTCCCCATGGCCCCTGGACGAAGTCCAGGCTTCTCAGTCTGGGTTCCAGGCCCTTCCTGCTCAATCCATGCAATCCCCGCTGCAACTCTTCCACGCCACCCCCAAGCGCCCCCACCGCACCCCCGTCCCCGCAAAGTGACCAGATCTTGGGCAGGGAGCCGGCAGTATGATTTGTAACCAAAGGTAGGGCCCGCCCCCCTCTTGCTAGCCATTGGTTTAGGCGTGACCATGTGACCCAGATCTGGCCAATGGTAGGAGAGACAACCTGCCAGGGCGGGGACTGGAAGACGGCGCGGCCGAGCGTGTGTGCACGTGACCCGTGAGAGCTTGATGGATTCGGTTCCCGTTTGCTGCTCTAACAGATGACCGCGATTCTCGCTGCACAAACCCGACGACTCGCGGTGCTGGGGGTCAGGGGTCTGAGGCGGGTCTCAGCGGCCAAAATCAGATGTGTCGGGGAGTCGCAGCGCTCGCCGCTGTCCGGCGGGTGGCCTCTGCCTCCTCGCCCCCAGGGCGCGTCCTCTGTCCTACAGCATTCTCGCCCCCAGGGCACGTCCTCACCACCCGGCACAGGGGCGACCTGGGCACGTCCTTGTCCTGTCATCCACCTTGGCCCGTCGTCTGTTTGCTCAGGTGTCCAGTGTTCTGGGGTTGGGCCTGTGAACGGGAAGAGAAAGCACCAGAACTCGCTTGGCCTGATCCAAGCCTATGCCGTGTGTAAGGTCGCGGCCAAAAATGTCCCATGTGGGAGAGCTGACAACCACAGGATGCGGAACGAGACAAAACCATGGAGATGAATTAGCCCTGACTTTGTGTCTTTGGTAAATGTGCCTTCGGTTCAGGTAAGCGAGCAGCTTGCTTTTGGAGATACACCTGGGTGTGTATGAATAAAATGAAAAACAGAAATAAAAAGTACAAGCCAACAAACACGAACAAAAAGGGAAGGGATGCCTGGGTGGCTCAGTCGGTTGAGTGTCTGACTGTTGATTTCTGCTCAGGTGGTGATCCCAGGGTCATGAGATGGAGCCCAGAGTCAGGCTGAGTGTGGAGCCTGCTTGGGATTCGTTGTCTCTCTCTCTCTCTTTCTCTCTCAAATAAAAATTTTAAAATGGGGGAGAAAAGACATAACTCAAAATACACAAATAAAATTTTTCAAAGACAAAAACTGCATACTCAGACGGTGGCATATTCACACCTGTAGGAATACTGGCTGGTGGGCCAGTGGCCCTACCTGCTTGGTGCCTCAGTCTCTTGCCTGCAACACGGGAACTCGCTTTCTCCAACCCCGAAGTCCCCGAAGGCTCCTCCCTGAGGCTTGATTTGAACTAAGCAGGTGAATACATGAGGGCACACCTGCCCCCTGGCCCAGGACAGGCCACTTAATGCCACCAGCTCTCTGGTGGTTGAATGTGGCTCCAATCGGAATCTCCATGGCTTGGTCCCTCCTGAGAACGAACCAAGACTGTTCTAACTCTCATCTGGAAAAATAAATGAGAAAGAAAAGAAGTTCAAACATGGTCACTTGCCCCAAATCAAGATCCAAACACACTACAAAGCCACAAGAAAAGGAACAGAGTGAACCTGGGAGAGGATTAGGAGAGGGGGGGCCCCCTGCCCTTGTACAGGCTCCACCTCCTGAAATCTCCCCACACAGAGGACAAAGCTACTGTGTCCCTGGGTGACAGGTGAGGAAACCTAGCAAGAGCAGAAGTCACCCGCCCGAGGCGGAGACTCAAGGGTGCACGGTGTCAGGGCAACTTCCCCTCTGCCCCTGAGGCCCCTGGCTCAGCATGGCGGCGGCCGCAGCGGAAGGAAAGGGTGCTCCCGGCAAAGGGGAAGGCACGTGAAAGGTCTAGCAACTAGAGAGAGCTGGGAGACTATAATCACAGCCGCCACGTGCAGAGGCAGCCTCCCCGGGAGATGGGAGGCAGACCCACTTTACAGATGAAAGACTGAGTCTTGGAGGGGCTGTTGGTCCTTGTCTTGCAGTGTCTAGGGGGAAGCACAACCGTGTTGTGGGAAGTCTGAGGAGGGAGGCGTGGCCCTGTCCTGGGGGGTATGTGTAGGGCCCAGGTGCCGCCTACCTCCTCAACCCACTTTCAGAGCCTTTCTCGGGAAGTGCTGGGCAACCCTCAAGTTGTGTTTCACTGTGCCTGGCAATCAGAGCGCCCTCCCAGGTCTGTCCCAGCAGCAGCAGCAGCAGCAGCAGCAAGGTAGCCACAGGGCCGGAAGTGGGTACCTGAGGGCCCCAGAACTGCAGAGACACCGGGTCGTTTGCAGACACGGCCTGAGTGCTTGCATTCCAATGCCACAGTCCCAGGGTAGCCAGCAGGCAAGAGCCCATGCAGAGGGCACAGAGACCCAATGGCCTGTGCCTGAGTCCTGGCCCTGCCGCATGACCATGTTTGAGCCCTCAGTCTCCCCAACTATAAAATGGGGGTCTTCATTTTCCTCACATCATGGTGCTTGCATGAAGATTAAACTTCAGGCCCAGCACATACTTAGCCCTTAGATTTATAGTACACAAACCCTGCCTGGGCCTGGCACGCAGCAGGCACTCACTAATTATTCGTTTATTCAAGAATCTATTGGGCATCTACTATATGCTGAGTACTGGCCTCATGTATTGGGAGACGCCATTGATAACTCCTGGATTTGGGGATAGCTGTAGGAGAAGGAAAGAGGGTGCCAGGCAGCGGGGTGCAGTATGGGATGGGGCTCCCTCAGGAAGGGACTGGGAACAGAAGCAAGGAAACAGAAGGGACAGTGGGAAGGGCGTGCCCAGCAGAGGGCATGACCAGGCAGGGGTCGCGAGGTGGGATGCAGCTTGGCCCACCCAAGGGGACCAGCGAGGACCAAGGAAGTGCCGTGTGTGCCCATGTGTGCTCCCAGCCTCATCCAATCCCAAAACCCGGGAGGTGGGTTCTGCCATTTGCACAGAGGAGTTAAGTGACCTACCCAGGGTCACACAGCCAGCATGACTTGGTGGGATTTGAACACAGGCCTGATGGTTGTAAGGCCTCTTGCTCAATACCTCATAAACTTCTACAGGATGGATGAATGAATGAATGAATGAATGAATGAATGAATGAATGTTGGTGGTATGAAATGAGCTAGGGGCTGGGCTTGAGTGGACTGAAATGAACTGCCCTCCCTGGATCTGGGGTTTCCTGGATTCCCAGTGATGGGACCCGCATACTCTCTAGTGGCCAGACCAGGAATGGCTTGGAATCCCCCCTGAACCTTGAGGGGGACAAGACTGACTGTCAGAGAAGTCCCTGTCCCTACCCTGACATTCAAGATCCTTTGTACACAGGCTCCAATTTTTAATGCCTTGACAGTCTGGTTCCTGTGCCCCCTTTTGCGGGAGGCCCAACTCCAACCTACTCCTATTCATTCCTCAAAGCCCTGGCTCAAATGCCCCCTCCCCTAGGAAACCCTGTCTGTCTCCCAAGGCAGAGCCAGTACGACCTTAGGGACCCATCCTCTGGCTCAGCCTCACGGGGCTGGGGTGCCTGCGTCCAGCTCTGTCTCCCTGAGCCACCGAGCCACTTTCACTGCCTGTTGCGTTGCGTTCCGTGTTGTGTCCTTGTACCACCCATCACAAAGTGTGGCATGTGGCAGGTGACCCATGAACGTTCTGGTGAGTAGATGAGGGAAATAAGTTCATGACTGGGCTGGAATTGACCTCAGAAATGTTCCGGGCCTGTGCCAGGTGATAGTGCAGTTTTTGCTGATTAATTTTTTGGAGAGGGGAGTGGTTAGGTTCTCTTTGCTCTCAAAAACAAGGCCACACCCCGCAGGCCTTGCACTGTCTTATCCCGTGGGTCACACTGAGGCACAGAGGGCAGTCCTCCTTCGACCCAGGAACGGGTCTCCCTGCATTTATTCAACGAGTGTTCATGGAATACCTGTGTACCAGGCGCTATTAGGAGTCCAGCTGGGAACAAGACATAAACACCCCTTCCACTGCGGAGCCGACTCTGTGGTTCGTCAGGCGGGAATAAGTGCCATTGAGAAGGGCAAAGGCTTGAGAAAAGGAGAAAGCAAGCCACGCGGGTGTCTGGGGTGCACCCGGCGGGGGCACAGCAAGTGCAAAGGCCCGGAGGTGAGAGTGCGCCCGGTGCCCAGAAACCAGTGAGGACGGCGGGGGGACAGAAAGGCGGCACTTGGGATATAGAAGACCCGACGAGGAAAGTGGAAGCCTGGCCTCTTTCGGAGAAGAGGAGGGGCTCGACCCCACCCCGCGCAGGCCGCTCCCCTCGGCCTCCTCGGAGCCGGGCCTCGCCCCCAGCCACACCCCCGCTCCCTGCTCCGGGTTGCCAAGGAGACTCGGCCCCGCCCCTCCCAGCCCCGTCTTCGGGCTTCCAGGCCCGGCTCCGTCCCCTTACTCGGAGCCCGGCGAGAGAGGCGCCCGCACTGAGTTTGTCCCTCCGCGACCACCGTCGCCCGGGCAGGCGCCTGCCGCGCGCGCCGCCCGCCTCGCTCCCGCGCGCTCCTCCACCCCACGCCGTGCGTGCCTTGCGTGCCTTGCGTGAGCGTGCGCGGGCGCGTCGGCCGGCAAGGGAGCAGCAAACGGCCGGCGGCGGGCGGCGGGCGCCGCGCGGGGGGCGGGCGGCGCGGAGGAGGCGGCAGTGGCCATGGCCGAGGCGTCGCCGCAGCCCGGACGGTACTTCTGCCACTGCTGCTCGGTCGAGATCGTGCCGCGCCTGCCGGTGAGGCGCGGGCCGGGGCGGCGGGCGGGGGGCTCTCTCTCCCTTGGCCTGAAGCGAGCTGGCCCCGCCGGGGAAACTGAGGCCCGGGCGGCGTTGGCCCCGGTCTCTGCGGAGGGCCCGGAGGCGGGGCCCACCCCCGGGGAAGCAGCGGGACCGATGATCCCAGATGCGCGGCGGGGAGGCCGCTCGGTCCCCGACGGGGAAACTGAGGCCCGCAGAGGCCGCGTGACCTGCGCTCGGCGCCCCGCCCCGGAGGAGGGAGGTGGGGGGAATCGGACCCCGGGAGATGTCTCCGGGGGCCGTTCCCGGAGCGCGTGGTCGGCGCTGCGGGCGCCTGGCTGCGGGCCGCCCCGCCGAGCGCTCCCGCCTGCTTTCCCGATGTCGAGACGGGACGGCTGCGTACCTGGCCCGGGCCTGACAGCCCCGGGCAGACTTTCGTGACCTGAGCCTGCGCTTTTGTGCTTCCCCGGAGTGGGGGTTGGGGGGCGGGTTTAGGCCCGCCTGTGGCCAGGTGTTGCCTTCTCCTTTAGGCCAGCGTTTCCCAAACCGTGTGGTGCGGCAGGGGACTGCTTGTTCAACGGACAGTGTTTCAGGCTCCTCGCCCCGGAGGTTCCTAGTTAGCAGGTCTAGGATGGGGCCCGTGTTCCGCTGCTCCAGGCCCACAGGGAAAGCGGTGGTCTAGTTCGACCCTTTCCTATTTTACAGGTGGGAAAAATGAAGCCAGGGGAAGCGCAGGCCAGCTGTGGCCCTGACATCCTGACAGTTGCCCCGGGGCCAGCTCCCACGGAGCAGGAAGAGGGAGGTGTGGGATGGTGGAGGCCCTGCAGGTGGTGAGGATTTATTGAGCACTTTCTAGGTGCTCCTAGTACTTTATCTCCGGCCCGCATGCTCCCCACAGTCGCCTGGGTGGTGGGTGGTGGGTGGAGGCTGTTCTCGTCTCAAAGCCAGACTCAGTCCTGCCTTTGCCAGCAGTGGGGACCCCTGGGAGGAGGGGGCCAGGGGACGGAGTCTATGGGCATCATCCCAGCCACAGAGGAAGGAAGTGGGCTCAAGTCAGGTTGGGAGCAGAGAGCAATGCCTGGGCCCAGAAGGCGAGAAAAGGTAGGGAGGTGCGGCTTCCAGAAGCAAGGGAGGAGGGAGAAATAAAACGAAACCTCAGCTGTGAGCACCCGCTGGGGGAGCCGACACTTGCCTCACTCTAGCCTCCCGGAAGTCCTGCTTCTGCCTTTTCTGGCTTTCTGCAGCCCCAGCTCCGTTCTCGACCGTCACCACGGCAGGAGGCGGCTGGTGGCCTGACAGCTCACCGGCCTGAGTTAGTTGCCTGCAGCCCCTTGCGGCTGGTATGAGCCCAGGACAGGCCCTGGGACCCAGGCTTTCCCCAGAGCAGCCTGCCCGGAGCCGAGGGGGACCTGGGGCTGGGCGGTCTGCACAGCCAGCTGTTCTGGGCCTCTCTTCCTGGGGCCAGCACAGGGCCTGGGGCCTGGCCAGGTGTGCCCGCTTCCTGGCCATGTGGCCTTGGACCCGGAGCACCCTGATCTCTCGCAGCCGTCACCGGGCTGGGGAGGACCTGCCTCAGCACAAGAATCCGGTGGTGACAAGGTATCGTTGACCTCTGCCCTCAGAGTTTATAGGCTGGTCAGGGAGCCAGTGTTGAATGAGTGATTGGCAAATATTTAGTTAGGAATGCTGGCAAATTCCGTAAAATTAGCAAATGGCAGTAAGGTACTCGTGTGCCTGTTTGTGGGTTTGAAGGGTTCCACGAGGCCCGGTAGACAGGGTGACTGTTTACCAGTAAGGGGCGCACCTGCTGTTTCGGGATGGGGAGGGTTGGCCCTCAACCTGGTAGCGGTGGCAGGTCCCAGCCAGCACGCAGCACGTTCTGTTCACGGGAGGTAGCCCTGACTTTGGCCTGCTCTAGGGCGTTGGGGCTGGGTTTTGTGCAGTTCTTACTTTTGATTTTTGTCACCATCGTGGTACCTCCGTAGGCACTGAGATAGTGCCCGCTCTCAGGTGCTTCTCGGCAGGGTCGGGCTGAGGCCACACCCAGCTGTGCCTCTTATCACCCGTGTGGCTCCGGGTGAGGTGCTCGACCTCCCTGGACCTCCGTTTCTTCGCCTGCAAGATGGGCTTGACGAGATAACCCGTGTCCGCTCGGTGGGGCTCGGTGGGAGCACACGTGTAGGGGGGAGCCCAGTGCCTGGCTCCCAGGACGGGGAATGGCTGGCAGCCTAGCCGGAGCAGGGCATGTGGGAGCAGGAACCAGACAGGCCGGCTGGCGTGAGGGCCTCCGAGCCTGGCACACAAGCCCAGACTCGAACCCGCCCAGGAAACGGCAGCTCTTGGGATGAGGCGGACGTGCGGGGCTGCGTGGCGCGACTGCAGGGCTGTGGAAACGCAGCGTCCACGGGCCGCCACCTGCTGTGCTTGGCACCCTGGGGCTCGCCAGGAGGTGCAGGTTCCCACCAGGGGGGCTGAGCGGGTGGCAGTCCGGGGTTGTATCCACCCCTGTGCCACGGCCCCGAGCGCCTCGCCGCAGGCGGTGCCTCCGGTGGCCCTCTTCAGGCCGCCTTCTCCTTGCTGGCGACTGCTTTCCTTCTCAGGGACGGCCTGAGTGTGTGACTGGGCGGGACCCGGACCCGGAGGGCGCTGGAGGGAGGAAGCCAGCCTGCGGTCAGCGCCCAGCGGCGGTGGGTGTCTGCCCTCGCTCTCTTTATGCCTCAGTCTACGTGTCCTCTGTCCTTGCCCCTCGAGGGGCCTCGAGGAGTCCTGGCCCCTGATGCTTAGCAGAATAAGCGGAGTCCTTCCCATGGGGCACCCGGGGCCGGGCCTGCCTCCCCAGGCACCCTGTGGCCTCGGGCGGGTCCCTCTGGCCACCTGACAGCTCTGTGTGCCCACGTGCCGGATGCTGTGTGTCGTGCCGGGTCCTGCCCTGTGACCAGCCGTCTGTTCGCCGCCGCAGAAATCCGGGTGCTCCGACGCGTGGGCTGCCCCTCTGGGGGACACAGACCCCACCCTGCAACTCCACACAGCGGGTGCTGCAGAGAGGGCTGGCATTTGCTCAGGGTCTGAAGTCAGCGGGGCAGGAAGTGAGCTGAGCCCCCAAAAGGTGGCTGGATGCTGGGCGGAGCCACATCCTGGGGTACCCCAGGCCTCTGAGTCACGTGGCACTGTGGGGAGGCTGAAGTGAGGTGGGGCTCCCAGCACGGTGGGCACACATGTCGTGTCACGCGGGGTCCCGGTCCCTAGCAGTGGTGTCAGAAGCACCCTGGCAAGATCAAGGAAGCTTGTAACATCTGCTGGGCTCTGCGTGTAAGCATCACTGGCTCCCAGTGGGCCTCACACACGGCCAGATCCCGGCGTGGCTCTGCACCCTGGCATCCAGCGGTGTGCTTGGGGGGCAGGTGGGGTCAATGTGGGGTGTGGCACCTGTCTGCCCAGTGGCAGCTGAGGAGGGCTGTGCAGAGCAGCCAGTACATTCCCGCGGTCCGTGGGCTGGTGGGGCACAGGCTGGGAGCACCGGCAGCAGGGGCCTGGCTGTCCCATCACGTCTGTGCCCGGGGCTGAGTCCATGTTCCTCCGACGCAGCGCTACACTTGGGTTCTGCCTCTCCTGGAGGGGCCTGGAGCGGCCGGGGCCCACGGAGGCCGAGGTCACTGTACAGCAGGCGATCCCGTGGGGCCAGCCACCTCTCTACCTCCCGCCCGAGTTTCCCTGATTGAACCATGCTTGCCTGGCTGTGGTGTGAAGAGTGGCGCCTGTCCCCCAGGGCTGCCCTGGCTGACCCTGGGAGACCTGGGCAGGCTACTCCCTGGTCTGAGCCCCCGGGTCCTCCTCGTCGCCGAGGAGGGGCTGAATTGCACCTCTTAGGCGCGGCATAGAGACCGAGCACAGAGAGCGAGTGCTCAGTGAATTTCGCGTCTGTCTGTCCTGTCGTTGGTGTTCTGGCCACCGCCCTTGCTGATGATGCTGGGGTGGTCCCCTTCGTTCCCTCTCCTCCTCCTAGGGGGAGAGGTAACTGATTCACGGTGAGGAACCATCAGAGACGGGCGCTCACAAGTTAGGGCCAGCGAGCGCCGGCTGACCCCCACCTGGGAAGTGGGGCTGTCACCACCTGGACCTGGGCTCTGCCCTGTGGGTGGCAGACATCCATCCCAGCGTCTCCTCGCTTGGATGCAGATGGCCGTTACTGGCTAGTCTGATTTAACAGGAACCGGTGGGGGGTGCCCGTGGAGGAGGAGAGCACTGGGGCAGCCCCAGATCTGGTCCCTTCCCTGCTGCATCCAAGCAGAAGCTGCAGCCCACTCCTGAAATGCCAGGTGTCAGGTGGCCCAGGGTCAGGCCGATCTGGACTTAGCGTGGGGCTCGCGTGGGGATGGAGAGTGTGGAGGCAGGGCCCTGACCACAGCCAGCTGATGAGCCACAGCCCTCTGGTCCTCAGTGGCTGCTGGATTTCAGAGCCCTAGGGTTGAGGCCATCCTCCGTTTACAGGTGGGGAGACCGAGGCTTGCAGCCAGGATGTGACGTTTGAGCAGAGACCCGACTTCCAAGAGGGGGCAAGCCAGGTAGCTATCTGGGGGAGAATGCTCCGGCAGAGGGGACGGTGTGCAGGCCCTGAGAAGAGAGGGCAGGTGGCGGTGGCCTGGATGGGGCAGGGAAGTGGGAGTGGCGGGCCAGCTTGTTCTGAGCCGACCGCAGGGGAGGAGAGTGCAGAGCAGGTAGGTAGTTCGATGAGGTTCTTGTGCGCCGCGTGGGATGGGGCTCCAAGGTGACGCTCAGAAATGGCACCCGGCCTTGGTAGCAGAAGAGGTTGCCTGTTTCTAGCAGGTCAGGCTGAGGCTGAGGCTGAGGCCGCCTGGCTCACCGGTCCTGCCCTGGCTCTTCCAGGCTTGCCCAGGGGAGCATGGAGACTGGGGGCGGGCGGCGTGCTCAGAGGAGAGGAGGGGGAGGGACAGCTTCTCACCCAGGCCCCCCCACCCCCATCCTGGCTGGAGAGGGCGGGCGCACTTCTGATTTCCGTCTCCCCCGTAGGGCAGGTGTGGTGGCGGTGGGCTCCACCAGGGCCCAGAGAGAGCCTGGACCTTGCCGCCGGCCCCGAGCCAAGGGGAGCCCTGAGCAGACGCCTGCTGTCGTCTGTGACATGGCCACGCTAAGGGCTTGATTGCCAGCGTCCTAACCGAGGCCGTCGCAGCCACCTGCAGCCACACTGGCCCATGCCCGTGGCCCTCTCTCCCCTTGGGGCTGCACCAGGCCGTGAGAGCCCTGGCCCGTCCACAGAGCTTCACGCGGCCGTCTTCCACTGCAGCCAACGGTCCGAGGGTTGGTCGTTCGCTGTGGAGCCGAGCTGCCCGTTGCCCCCGTGTCCCCACTTGGGAGGGCAGGGGTCACTGTCCTCGCTGCGCCTTCTGACGGCTCTGTTGAGATACAACTCACCTGTTCACAGTGTGCATGTCAGTGTTTTCCACACGCTCAGAGCCCTGCACCCACCACTGCTATCTCGTTCCAGAACATTCCCTCACCCTAAAAGGAAGCCCTGTGCCCGTTAGCGTTCACCCTCACTCCCCCTCCCCTCCCCCGGCCCCCACGAACCCCCTTCCGTCCGTGGACGAGCGTGTTCCGGACGTTTCACACACGTGGACTCACACCCCGTGGGGCCTCTCGTGTCGGGTTCCCTCCCTGAGTGTCGTGCGTTCAGGGTTCGTCCGCGGGGCAGCGGGGGTGGGCGCCTGCGCGGTGGACACGGTCATCTGTGCGCCTGCGCGGGGGACGCGGTCATGTGTGGGCGTGCGGGTGGGGGTTGCGTGGACGTGAGTGTTCGTGTCTCTCGGGTGTGGACCCGGCAGTGGGGTCGCGGGGTCGTGTGGTGACCCTGGGGTTGACCTGACGAGGAACTGACCGCGGGCCTGTCTTCCAGAGAGACCGCCCCGCTTCTCGTCCCCACCGCCAGCCGGGGGTTCTGGTTCCTCCGCTTCCGCTGACGCTTAGCCGTAGTCGGCTGAGTGTCGCGGTCCCGGCGGCCGGCCGGGAGGTGGTGTCTCACGGGTTTCGGTTTGCGTTTGCTCGTTGCCTGACGGTGTCGAGCGGCTCTCTGCTGGTTTGTCGCCCTTTGTGTGTCTTTGGAGAACTGTTTTAATTCTTTGGTCATTTTTCAGCCGGGTTGTTTGTGTTTTTGGCGTTGAAGCGTTAGAGCTCTGTATTCTGGATCCCAGCTCCTATGGCGGGTGCAGTTCCTTCCTGTCCTCCCCAGTCGGCTCAGACAGTGTTCTTTGACCCCACCCCACCCCCCCCCCCTTTGCTTTTGGTGGCGGGGTAGGAGGGGGGACGTGGCGCGTGCTGTGGTGGCACCCGCTGCCCTGGTGGAGGTGCCTGGCACTCCCGCTGGGTGTCCACAGGGAGGCCCGTGCCCGCTGAGCCACCGGTGCCTGTGGCTCACGTGGGGCCGTTGGCGGCCCCCTCCTTGACAGAGTCTGCATCCCCTCTGTGTCTCCCACTCGGCACGCGGGGACAGTGCTTCCAAAACGTCACCTTAGGCAGAAGCACAGCTGGCACTCACGTCTGCGTCTTCCTGTCTGGGTGGCTTTTGGACACCCGTGCGAGCCCCCAACCCACATGTTTGGTTTTGGCATTTCCATGCCTTGCGGCCCCTGGGGCCCGTCCTCCACTCGGGACATTACACCTCCCCCATCTGACTGGCGGGCCTGGCTGGGGCGGGAGTGGCTGGGCTTGGAGGGGGCACGGCCAATGGGGGTGGGGTCACACTGCAGCCTGGGGTCACAGGCCCTGCGCTGGGATTGCTGGAATGTTCCAGAGATGCCGCCACGGGACGCCCGCGGGCTGGTCCCTTTGCTCAGGTGGCGCTTCCCGCCCTCAGCGGCCGCCTTCCTGGGAGCTGAGCTACTGAGGCCTCGATGGTCCTGTGACCCCACAGTCCCCCCTGCAACCTTCTCAGGAGCTCGGGGCAGGTGCCTTTATACGCAAAAGGGGAGTCTCTCACGGAACGTTCTCACGTCTCACGTCTGCACCAGTCGGGAACTGCTAGGTGGGCCCGCGTCAGCTGGCCCGTTTGGTACAGGCTTCTTCGGCGCCTTCAACAGCTGGTGTGGCTGAGTGGAGGCCTTGAAGCTCGGAAAGTTTCGTCACCCTGAGGAGCGTGGGCTGATGGACTTGGGCACGGCAGGAGCTCACCTGGGGGCTCAGGCCTCGCCTGCACGAGGGGCAGGTCGAGGTGGCTGCGGTCATCACCACACAGAGGTGGTGGCCTCGGATGAAGGGCGCCCGCCTCTCAGACATCTCAGAGACCCGGCAGGTCTGTGCCAAATCGGACTCTGGGCCTGAGCAGTTTCACCGATGTGCCGGGAGCCGCTCGGTGTGGCCTGAGGTGGGGGTGTCCGGTGACCCCCCAGGCACGGCTGACACAGCACGGGGGCCGGGACCCCCGAGATCGCACTCACCCGCCCTCTCCTCCACAGGATTACACCTGCCCCAGATGCGAGTCTGGTTTTATTGAGGAGCTTCCCGAAGAGACCAGGTAACCCAGCCCAGGTGCACGCTGGCAGCGCCCAGGCCCCTTGGGGTGGGCGGGGCTGTGGGCGGGCAGAGCCTGGACAGGCCGCGGCGGGCAGGGGTGAGAGGTGGAGAGGGCCTCCCTCTCTCCTGACTCAGGACACCCCATCCTCCCAGGAGTACAGAGAATGGTTCCGCCCCCTCCACAGCCCCCACGGACCAGAGCAGGCCACCGTTTGAGGTGAGTCGGGCCCCAGATTGCCCTCCCCTCCCCGTGTGGGCCGGTCCTCCCACCGGACCCTTGACCACTGGGACCTGTGCTTCCTCGTTTCTCCCACACATGCCAAGGCTCCCCTGCTGTACCCTCAACCCTCAGAGCCCCAAGCCTGGGACGGGGCCCCGGGGCACACGGAGGAGACGTGGGGTCCAGGCAAGGGGCTGGGTCAGGCGGGACCCAGGTGGCCGCTCAGGGCTCCTGTGCCGCCCCCCCCCCCCCCACGGCCCCATGGCCCTCCTCCCCACAGAAGGTCCTCGGGGCCCTGCCCTCCCCCCGCCCCGTGGTCACATTGCCCTCCCCCTCACAGAACGCGGACCAGCACCTGTTCACACTGCCACAGGGCTACGGGCAGTTTGCTTTCGGCATCTTTGACGACAGCTTCGAGATCCCCACGTTCCCCCCTGGGGTGCAGGCCGACGAGGGCAGGGACCCTGAGAGCCGTCGGGAGAGAGAGCAGCACTCCCGGCACCGGTATGGCGCCCGGCAGCCTCGCGCCCGCCTCACTGCACGACGGGCCACCGGCCGGCACGAAGGCGTCCCCACGCTGGAAGGGTGAGGGCGCTTGGGGGCAGCCAGCGGGTGGGACGCTCCCCAGAGTCTTGCAGCCTGCCCCACCCTGACTCAGGCGGCCTGACCGTCTGCCCCTCCAGAAGGTTCTGTGGTTGCAGAGGGGCGGATGCTAGCTCTGGGGCCGACCTGTGGGCGGGGCACTTCCCCTGTGCATCCAGGCAGAGCCCACCGTGCTGAAGAGCTGTGGAGGGGGGCCCCTGCAGTGTGGCCCGGGGGGCCTCTCGTCCACTCAGTGCCTTCCATCCTTCTGGAGGGGTGTCTGTCCCCCGACTCCCTCATCCCCATCTGTTCAGACGTGGCCGATTCACATTTGGGTCCTTGCCTCCCAGGGCCGCAGGCAAGTGGGGTGGGTTTTGGGCCCCCCTGCTCCACCACAAAGCCCCGAGCTCCCTCCGTGTCGGCGTCGGCACCAGGAACGGCTTCTCTGTAACCTGAGGCTTGTTCAGAGGACTTGGGGTGAAAAGGGAACATTTTTCTGAGGGCCCCACTCCCAGAGAACATAGGGTCCTCCAGCATCTTCGCAGATGGAACCAGGCTGTGCACAGAAGTGCCTGTGTCACAGGGAGCCCCGACGCTCTCTGTTCCATTCCAGCCCAGGACACAGCCTGGGCTGCCCTGACCCCCCAGGTGTCTCGTGTTCGTGAGCTGCCCTGTAGCAGCCCCTCGCCCCCAAGCTCGGACGCGGGCTTCGCTGTGACCTCAGCCGGACGTTGCGGAGCGTCTGCAAACAGCAGGGCTGGGGATCCCTGCCCCCCAGGTTGTAAAATAGGGAGCAGGTGTGGTCATGCGTTAACGGGCACGGTCCAGGCCTCTGGGAAAGCTGGCCCAAAAATCTGCAAGGGAGACACTTTTCTCGGCCTGTCTTGTGTTTGATTGCTTGCAAATCTTGCTGGTTGAAAACACAACCTTTAAAACACCGTGAAGGGGCGCCTGGGTGGCGCAGTCGGTTAAGCGTCCGACTTCAGCCAGGTCACGATCTCGCGGTCCGTGAGTTCAAGCCCCGCGTCGGGCTCTGGGCTGATGGCTCGGAGCCTGGAGCCTGCTTCGGATTCTGTGTCTCCCTCTCTCTCTGCCCCTCCCCCGTTCATGCTCTGTCTCTCTCTGTCCCAAAAATAAATAAAAACGTGGAAAAAAAAAATTTTTTAAATAAAACACCGTGAAGTTCAAAGCCGGACACGCGTGTCCTCTGCTGCCTCCCCTGGGGGTGCCCAGCCTTGGAGGGCGCTGACCACAGGCCGGGCCCCGCTCTGTTCCAGGATCATCCAGCAGCTGGTCAATGGCATCATCACTCCTGCCAGCATCCCCAGCCTGGGCCTGGGCCCCTGGTGAGTAGGTGGGCGGGTCCCCTTGCGCCCTGCCCAGCCCCTCTGCCACTTGAACCCCAGACCTCTCTGCCCAGGGGTGTCCTGCACTCAAACCCGATGGACTACGCCTGGGGGGCCAACGGCCTGGATGCCATCATCACGCAGGTACAGGGTGGCCTCCCCGAGGTGGGCACCAGGGTGTCACCATCTTCCGGGGACCAGGATGTCCCTGGTGTGGATGCCCTGCTCCCCATAACTCCCATCCTGAGGCTGGGGGGCCCCGTGTGGACCTGCACGTTCTCCTGAGCTGTCCCTGGGGATGGGGTGTTCACCATGACCTTGGTGGCCCTTGTGCGGTAGGAACGCTGCCAACTTTGTAGCCTTTCGCTGGTGAACTGGTGGTGAACGTGGCCACAGCCAGGCCCAGCCCTTTGGTTCTAGCGGGTGAGAGGACTTAGGGTGGGACCCTCGGCGCTGGGAGGGGCCTCCCTGGCTGCAGGGTGACCCCGACAGGATGAGCAGAAGAGTGGACAGGCGTGGGGGGCAAGGGGGCTCAGCCTCGGCGGAGGGGGGGGGCGTCCGGGGCCCCAGAAAAACACAGCCTTGGTGCTTTTGCAGGTAACCCGGCCTTGCATTTCAGAGCCCCGCGGGGCGAGGGGCCGCGCCTGCCTGCCGAGCTCCTGGCACTCTGGCCTCTTGTCTTTCAGCTCCTCAATCAGTTTGAAAACACGGGCCCCCCCCCAGCGGACAAAGAGAAGATCCAGGCCCTCCCCACCGTCCCCGTCACCGAGGAACACGTAGGTAAGTGGCTCGCCCCCTCCCGGGGACACCTGGGGTGGGGGGTTCCCCGGTCTCCGCCGTCACAGGCTCCCTGCCCCGCAGGCTCCGGGCTGGAGTGTCCCGTGTGCAAGGACGACTACGGGCTGGGAGAGCGCGTGCGGCAGCTGCCCTGCAGTCACCTCTTCCACGACGGCTGCATCGTTCCCTGGCTGCAGCAGGTGAGCCGGCCCCTGCCCACCCCCGGGCCGAACCCTGGCCCCCGCCCCCGCCCCCGCCGCAGGCTCGGCCCCTCACCACCACCACCACCCTCCCCCCGCCGCTGTCCCCACACAGCACGACAGCTGCCCCGTGTGCCGGAAGAGCCTCACCGGACAGAACACGGCCACCAACCCCCCAGGCCTGAGCGGCGTGAGCTTCTCGTCCTCGTCGTCCTCGTCGTCCTCGAGCTCGCCGAGCAACGAAAACCCAGCGGGCAACTCGTGAGCGTGCCGGCCGGCCTCCAGAGAGGGCACAGGACCTGGGCCTTGCCAGGCCCGGCGGGGCGGGGCGGGACAGGGGGCGGCGCGGCGGGGCTGGAGCCTGGAGGTACCCCCGCCTGCCTCCGCCCCCGCGCCACCCCCGCGCCACCGCCGGCCGAGCCTCGAGGACCGCAGCCCCCCCCCTCCCCGGGCCGGAGCAGGCTCAGCCCTCCCCGCGGAGTGTGTCGCGCAGGAGCCTGGGCACGCGTCGACCCCCCCACCCGTTTGTCTCTAACCTCACCCCTACACATTCGACGGCGGAAAGGTTTTTATAATTTTAAATTATTACTGCTTTGAAATAAATGGACGTTTAGCTCACGTGCGGCCTGCATGATCTGTGGAGAGAGCGGGTGGAGCCGCTAGGCCGTGGTCTCCGCGACGCCTGGACGGGTCGCCAGCCCCCAACCCAGGCGCCGGGAGCTCGGGACCACAGGATGACCAGCAAAACAAGAACAAAACTGCTCCGACAGACATTTTTTAAAGGAAAAAATACGTGTATCTTGAAAGCTATTTAAAAATACACCTACTTAGAGAAGCAGGTAGTTCGGGGTCTTCCTTCCGCGTCGGCGCCAGGGGCGGGTCGAGCTTCTCCAGCCTTGGCGGGCTCCGTGGCCGCAGACCCCGGGGACCCCGGGACCCCGGGACCCGGGGCGGGCGGCAGCTTCACGGTGTTGCAGAAGGTGAGCTGAGGCGGGGCCTGTCGGCAGCGCCACCCCGCCCCCTGCCCGCTGGGAGCCTGACTGTGTGTTTGTGTGGCCGCGGGGGGGGGGGCGGGCGGGGACCAGGGGCCTTGACCCCAGTGAGCGTCCGGGCTGCACACACCCCCACCCCAGGGACTGTCCCCTTCCCGCAGCAGAATATCCCATCTCGCTCGGCCGGCTGCAGAGCTGGGTTTGGACCTGGGCTCTGAGCTCCGCCCCCTTTCCTTCCGTTGGTGCTGGGCTGGGCGGGGAGGGCTCAGGGGTGCCCGGCGGGCAGCAGGCACAGCCTCCCCGGGACCCTGAGCTCCTGAAGGACACTGGCATGAAGACCCCTTGGCCCACCCGTGGCCCCTCCTCATCCTCACGGCCAGCAGCTCGGGGTCTGCCTGTCTCTCTGCCTCCCTCTCGAGAGGACCTCGTGAGGACACTGCCCCCCCCCCCCCGAAAGGGGGCCTTGAAAGGTCCCCTTCTGCCACATGGGTGACACATCTGCAGGTCCCAGGACCAGAATGGGGACCTGTGACCCAGGCACATCCACATTGCCCTCTCTCTCTTGGCCCTCAGACCTCCTCCCTGCCTCGGACACCAGGGGGTTCCCACGTCAGAGCCTCTGCCTGGGCCGGGTCCGGCCCGGAGTGCCCTTCCCAGACCTTGCGGTGAGCACACGGCCACATCCTTCAGTCTCCGTCCCCGGTGGTGAGTGGGGCCTCCGTGCCCTCCCAGCCTGTGAACGGACACCTGCAGCCTGTGCTCAGCTGAGCGTCCACCTCCCCGCAGACTCAGACAGGAGCCCCCTGGGAGTCAGGCTGCATCTGTGGGGGTCCTGCAGTGTCCCCAGCCCGGCACACTGCGGACACACCGTTATCGCTTGTGGAACAGAGGAGTGACCAGACGTGCTTTGCCAGGGCCTGGGCTTCCCCAGCCCCCGGCCGTGCAGCTCGGGCGTCTTGTGGGATCTCTGTCCAGCTGCTCCTCGTGGCCCCTGGGAACCTCAGGAGACCAGGACGGGCAGGAAGTGGGTGGACAGGTGGTGCCGCTGTGTCCGGCCACCGCGCCTCGGGGACCCCTGCCCATCCAGCGCCAGGAACATGGGCCGACCGCGGTGACGCCAGCGGAGCGAGGCGTAGGTGTTATAGCCGTTCTCCTCGATGCGCTCCTGGAACCTGCAGTGGGCGGTGTAGACCCGCTTCGGGGGGTCGGGTGTGTGAGGCAGGCCACCGGATACCTGCCCGCCCACCGGACACCCCGCCCCGCCCTGGACGCCCCGTCCCCCACCGGACACCCCGCCTGTCCCCCAGACACTGGTCCCCGCACTGGACACCCACCCGCCCCCGACCACCACATACACTGTGCACTCACCGACCCGTAGAGATGGCCCCCGCGGTTCATGGCCACGTAGAAGCCGGTGTGCACAGCCTTGAGGGCCACGACGCCCACACGGATGGAGCGGATCTCAATGATGCCTGGGGGCAGGGGGCAGTCAGGGCCCATGGTCCGCCATCTACTCACCTGTGCACTCTCGTTCGTTCGTTCATTCATTCATTCGTTCAGGTGACATTCACCAAGCACCTACTGTGTGCTTGGCCCTGTGATGGGCATGGTGACACACGGGACCACACAGGCCCTGCAGGAGCACCCCAAAGATGTGGGGGTGACCAAGGGGCAGGAAGGACACTCGAGCCACTGTGAAGGCTCAAGACAGGATCAGCCCTGCCAAGCGGGGGGAAGTCAGCGGGGCAGGAGGGCACTGAGGTCAAGGGTGAGAAAACCAAGCCAGAGGAGGCAGGGGATGGCCTGGGCAAGCCGTGATGTCAGAACAAGTGACGGGTGTGATGGGCGTAGACCCCCCAGTCGGCCTCCAGAGGGGAGGCATGGTCCAGGCGAAGGCCTGGAGGCGGGACACGGGGTGTCTACAGATTACCGTGCTCAACTCCGTGAGCAGTGAGCACAGCACGGATGCTGCTGGAGCGCTGTGCCCCACCAAGCCCACGTATCAACTCCAGGTGGGAGGTGCCTGCTGTGTCTCCTTCCTAGAGAGGGAAACTGAGCCTGGGAAGTGGCAGAGCCAGCTTTGGGCCTGACTTGCAGATGGGTGACCCTGGGTGACCCTGTCCCACTCTGAGCTGCTCAGTGAAGTAGAACTGTGGGATGAGCAGCCGCCCACAGCCTCAACCTTCCCCCCCCCCCCCCCATGTACTGGGGCCTAATCTGGAGTCAAGGCCTTGCCCTCTGGTCTTCAGTCTGGACTTGGATGCCCGCGGTGATGGGGAGCTCGCTCTGTTGCATGGGGCCTTTGTTCCTCCTATTTCCTCTGTCAGAAAGGAAAGTGCTCCTTGCCCTGCTGACTTCCTCCCACTTGGCAGGACCAGGGCGAGCCTTCACGCTGGCTCAAGTGTCCTTCCTGCCCCCTCGGTCACCCCCCACATCTTTGGGGTGCTCCCGCAGGGCCTGTGTGGTCCTGAGTGTCACCATGCCAGCTCCTTCGCCCTATATGAAAGCCAACCCAAGCCCATCTCCATGGAGAGGCCCCAGACCTCTCAGATAAAGCTGCCACCCAGTCATCTCCTGGACGTCACTCTGTTTTCATTTTCTTTGCACCCTTTGTGGCCTCCTGTGAAATTACCACATTAGCTGTTCATTTGTTCTACTGCTTTACTCTGCTGTGGGAGCCCCGTGAAGGTGGCTGTCCTGGTCACTGCTACGTCCCCCGTGCCCAAGGCAGCATACAATAGGTGCCCAATTAGGAACCACAGAATTAATGAAGGAGAGAAGAGCTCCAAGGACCCCCCCACTCCCACTCTGTGGAGCCATCAACCATGTCACTGCCACTGCTGTCCAGATGGGGAAGGTGCAGCTCAGACAGAAACAGCGACTGTCCCAAGTCACCTGGCAGATCCAGGCCCCACACCCATCTTGAGGCCACCCTGCCTGCCTGTGCCCACCGCTGAGCAACTGGCCCAGCCAGTCCCCCTGTCATCGCCCTTGTCCGGTGAACCTAATGAGAGCCCTGGGAGCCCGACGAAAGCAGCTGGAGGGGCAGGGGGTGATTATCTGCCCTAATGGTGGTGATTCAGGCCGTGGCCAGTGATCAGCCACCGCCCCCCACGCCCCACCCCGTTCCCTGACCTGGGCCTCAGAGCTCTCCGGAGACTGAGACAGGACCGGGGGCCACTGACTGTCCCCAGCTGTCCCAGGCTCGAGCTTCTCTTTGGCCCCATGTCCCCTCTTGCCTCATACATCCCACAAACACTGAGTGCCTGCTGTTTGCTGGGCAGGACATCTTGACAAGGTTATGGGCATGAAGGAGCCCCAGCGACACACCTGCCCCCACCCCAGCAGTGTGTCCCAGGGCTGCTCATTTTCCCTCTCTGTGCCTCAGTTTCCTCATCTACCAAAAGGATGTCGAGGAAGAAAGAGAGGGGTCCCTAACTCAGGCAGATCCTGAGTTTGGATTTGCAGTGTGGCAAGTCCAGAGTCCAGACCCCAGCTCTGCCTCCACTTCACGATGTAACTGGGCCCCCCGGGGGCCCTTCCAGGAGCAGAGCTGCCCTTCTGTAGATGGCCCCAGCGACCCCAGCCTCGACTATTCTGCAAAGACCTTTCTGTGCCGCGGAGCCAGGCCCAGAGCCAGGAGCTTCCTCGGTGACCTTTACTTTAACTGTCCAACCCTCCCACCGTGTGGGCTGGGCCCATTTCACAGTTGAGAATACTGAGGTCCCCGACGGGAAGCGACTTGGCCAACAGCACACACACAGCCAGAGGAGCCTCTGGGACGCTCCCACGCGCGCGGGAGGGCCCGGCTCATCCTTACTATCATGTTGCCCTTGTTGGTACTGCCGGCCTGTCTGCCTTGGACCCCCTCCCCGGACTCACTGTCAGCTCCGTGACGCCAGCGGGTGCCCTGCACGCGGCCGCTGGGGTCCACTCGCAGGAAGAAGTGGGTGGAGGAGAAGAGGCGCCTCCAGCGCACGTCGCCCTCCAGGTGTGGGTAGCTGCGCGGTCTCCGCGGGCTGTTTGGGGTCCCCGCGGCGCCGGACGCCCGCGCCAGCAGCAGCCACACCAGGCTCAGCCACAGGCGGCCGCGCATGTCCCCGCGCCCGGCTCGCCGCCCTCTCCTGTCTCCCCGCGCGTCCGCGGCCGGGCCATCGCCGGGACGGGGGCGGGGCGCCCGGAGGGGCCGGCCCATGCGGGCCAATAGGGAGCCTCGGGGGCGGGAGCCGCTCCACAGGGGGGCGGGGCGGGGCCGGGGGCGGGGCCGCGATCAACGAGCCAACCAATGGAGAGGCTGGGGCTGGCCAATGGGGCGTCGTGGGAGGGCGGGGCAAACGCTGCAGGGGCGGGGCAACGAGGCGGCTGGGGCGGGACCAGGACGCGGGGCGGGGCCCACTCGGGAAAACATTCCTGCCTCCGCGCGTGTTTGTCCTGCGGGATGGGGAGGGCAGCAGTGCGTGTTCCTGAGTCACCGGGTTAGCCTGCAGGGGCTGCGGGGGCGTGGGTGTGAGAGAGGCGAGCCCGTAGAGACGCAGAGGGAGACAGCTACGGGAGAGACAAAGACGAAGATGGAGAGACAGAGACTCTGAGACACACGAGGAAAGGCGGCTAAGAGACACAGAGACAGAGAGAGATAGAGAGATCTGAGAGATACCGGGAGAAATGGAGCAGCTCAGGGGTCAGAGACTGGGTGGGAAGTTCTGGCCTGCGTGTCCGTGCCAGCCCGGTCCCTGCACTGGGCATGCCCAGGTGGGATTTGTCTGCCCTCCAGACTGAACTCCCTGAGAGGCTCAGGGGTAGGGTCTTCACTGAGGGGTGGGCATGGGGAGGCATGTAGGTAGGGGAGCAAGTGAATGCCTGGGAATGCTGTGCTACAGGTGTAGGAGCAGGGGGGTGGATGGGGTGCTGGGGGCGGGAAGGTGGCTGATGGCGGGTGGACACATGAGCACATCTGTGGCCGGCTGACAGGGGCATGGGTGATGACTGAGGCCAGCACCCTGTGCCCAGCGTTCAGAGCTGCATGTCCGAGGTGGGAATGGCGTGGCTCCGTTTACACCCACACCTGCTCATCATTCACAGACACACCCAGGGCCCACTGGGAGGCACCCTGTGCCCTGGATCCTGAGAATGGCACAGTGAACCTTCCTTCACAGACTCAGAGCCAAGAGATGTCATTGACAGATGGGGAAACCGAGGCTGAGTGGGTCAGCAGCTTCCCCAAAGCCCCACGCAGGACACATCCCAGGGCTCCAGTCCCTGTCCCTCTGCTGCCATAGACCCAGTCCTGCAGCCAGAGCCCCAGGTGGCACCTTTAAATAGCACCCGGGTGAAGACAAGGTGACAAGCCTGACCTGATGGCGTGTTGGAGGGGTAACCGGTCTGGCCAGAAGCTGGGATGCCTTCCCTGTGGCTCTGGGGATTCCCTGATCCCTCTTCCTGGCCCCAGGAGGGCCAGGCGTGGTGTGTGCCCCCTCCCATCTGGGAGAGGATGTCCCCCACACCCAGAGCCCTGAGGCCAGTGCCTGAGGGACCCTGCATGCTTGTATCAGGTCCCCAAGCCTCGGTGTCTCTGGAAAATGGGCCGGGAAGGGAAGGCTGGAAGGACAGAATGAGGGAATCCGTGACCTTGCTGGGCAGAGGGTGCAACACACAAACTTGGAATAACGTCCTGATTCCCACCAGGCAACACTCAGTCTTCCCTTCCTGGAGTTTCCCCACTCTGCCCCCCAGGAGGACAGTCTTTGGGCTCTGCGTGAGGGGGGTGGGACCCACGCCCAGGAAGCTGTCCTGCCCCAGGCGTTGTTGCAGGTTAATAACAGCTTCATTGAAATATATAGTTCAGGGGGCGCCTGGGGGGCTCAGGTCAATGATCTCTGCGGTCTGTGAGTTCGAGTCCTGTGTCGAGCTCTGTGCTGACAGCTCAGAGCCTGGAGCCTGCTTCACATTCTGTGTCTCCCTCTCTGTCTGCCCTTCCCCCACTCATGCTCTGTCTCTCTCTGTCTCTCTCTCTCTCTCTCTGTCAAAAATAAATAAACGTTAAAAAAAATTGAAATATAATTCACACATCACACAATTCCCTCATGTAAGTACACAACTCTGTTTTCAGTGCACAGTTGTCAGCCATCATCTAGAATCTCTATCTAGTTCCAGAATATTCCATCAGCCTAGAAAGAAACACGGACCCATTAGTATTCACCTCAAGTCCCTCCCCCTCCAGCCCCCGCCCCCACGAGCCCCCCTCGTGTCCCTGGATGAGACTGTTCTGGACGTTTCACACACGTGGACTCACACCCCGTGTGGCCTCTCGTGTCGGGTTCCCTCCCTGAGTGTCGTGTGTTCGGGGTCCGTCCGCGGGGCGGCGGGTGTGGGCGCCTCGCGCCTGCTCGCGGCCGAGGGATGTGCGCGTGCGCGGTGGACACATGGTATGTATCATTCATCTATTGACGGATACTTGGTTGTTTCTACCTTTAAAAAAATTTTTTTAATGTTTATTTATTTTTGAGAGAGAGAGAGAGACAGACAGAGTGTGAGTGGGGAAGGGGCATTAAAGAGAGAGGGAGACACAGAATCCAAAGCTGACTCCAGGCTCTGAGCTGTCAGCACAGAGCCCGACGCCGGGCTCGAAGTCACAAACTGTGAGATCATGACCTGAGCCGGAGTCGGACACTTAACCAACTGAGCCATCTAGGTGCCCCTAAAAAAAGTGTTTAATGTGTTTATTTTTGAGAGAGAGACAGAGTGTGAGTGGGGGAGAGGCAGAGAGAGAGGGAGACGTGGAATCCTAAGCAGGCTGCAGGCTCTGAGCCGTCAGCACGGAGCCTGACTCGGGGCTCGAACTCATGAACCGTGAGATCATGACCTGAGCCGAAGTCTGGTGCTTAATGGACCGAGCCACCCAGGTGCCCATGGGCTGTTTCTACCTTTTGGCTTGGCTGCTGTGAATTATGTTGCCGTGGACGTGGGTGTACAGGTTTGTGTGTGGCCTTGCTTTCGTTTCTTTCGTGTATATGTGTAGTGCGATTGCTGGGTCATATAATAATTCTGTGTTCAGTGTTTTGAGGAACTTCTAGACCGTTGTCCACAACGGCTGCCCCGTCTTACGCCCCAGCAGCCGTGCCTGAGGGTTCTGATTTCTACACACCCTCCCGACGCTGGTGATTGTCCGTTGTTTTGACTACCGGCACCTTCGTGGGGGCAGAGTGATGTCTCGCTGCGGTTTTTTGAAAGACTTCAAACCTACAGAAAAGTTGTAAGGACAGTGCAGTGAGCACCCTGTTCCTGTATTCTCCAATTCTATGTATTCTTTTTGCTCTCCATCAGCAGGAGGGCACGCACCCTGTAGCGTATATGCACAAGGGAATTTTTTAAAAAATTTTTTGACATTTATTTTTGAGAAACAGAGGGAGATGAAGCGTGAGTGGGGGAGGGGCAGAGGGAGAAGGAGACACAGAACCCGAAGCAGGCTTCAGGCTCTGAGCAAGCGGTCAGCACAGAGCCCGACGCGGGGCTCAAACCCACGAACCGTGAGCTCATGACCCGAGCCGAAGTCGGACGCTCAACCGACTGAGCCACCCAGGCGCCCCCAGGAATTCTATGCCCCAGGAACAGCACAGTGTGGATGAATTTCAGACATAATGTTGTGTAGAAGTAGCCTGACACAAGGAGGTCCATTTATGTCACAGTCTGCGACGGGGCCGAAGCAGCCACGGTGTGAGGCATCAGGATGTGGGTGTCACTCTTGGGGCAGCTATGGGACCGTGAGGGGGCTTCAGGGGCGGGGCATGTTTCGGAATACCCATGTGTCCGGTTGGTGGAAACTGAGCTATATTCTTGACCTGTGCACTGTTGACATTATGCCTCCACACACACACACACACACACACACACACACACACACGTAATCTTTTTACGTAAGTGGGTATTCGAGAATAAGCCACAGGGATGGTACCAGTTCACCTCTAAACATGTGGATGTATCTCCCGAAGGCAAGGTCCTCTGTCATAACCAAACTGCAATTTAATCCACCATCCATGCTCAGATGGCCCCTGTTGTCCCCACAATGTCCTCCAATAGTTTTTTTTGTTTTTTTTTTTTTTTTTTCTGATCACAAACTCAGGATAGTCTCTGATCCGCTGATTAACGGTCCCCAAAGATATATCCATATTCTCATCCCAGGAACCTGTGAATTTTACCTCATTTGGAAAAAGAGTCTTGGCAGATACAATTAAGATTTTCACATGAGGAAATCATCCCAGTGGGCCCTAAATACAGTCACAAGTGTCCTTATAAGAGAAGCAGAAGAGGGAGATTTGACATAGACACAGAGGAGGCCACGTGACCACGGAGGCAGAGACTGGAGGGGCTCAGCCACAGGCCAAGGGACGCGTGGAGCCCCCAGAAGCTGGAGGAGGTGGGAAGGACCCTCCCCTGGAGCCTCCAGTGGGAGCACAGCCCTGCCACACCTTTATTTCAGCTCACAGATACTGACGTTGCCCTGGTCTGCAGAAATGTGAGAGAATAACTTTCTGTTGTTGAAGGTACACGCAGCCCTAGGGGGCTGATACCATCTCCTCCCATCTAGAGATCCTGGCCTTTCTCCACCTTTCTCAACATGGACACAACCCAGGCTCATCTGAATGTCTCATGGCACGAATCTGACCGAACATTTTGGGTCAGAACCCGACATAAGCAAACAGCTTCTGAAACACGGTGTTGCCCAAATTCCAACTTCTGACGCTGTGTTCCCCGTTTAATTACATCTGCCTCCACCTGTCCTGTGTGTTATTCATATTTTTCTTACTTAAGTTTTACAAGGAAACTTGATGTCACCATCAGGAGTGGAAAACCAGAACCACACACAGACATGATGACGATAAGCCATAAAAAGAAACACTGAGGAGACGACCATGTGACAAATTCTCAGACCGATAGGATCACAGCCAGAGAGCTGAGGTAGGAGTCAGATGTAGGCAGCACTCAGCGAGACCTCCTGTGCCTGAGTGGGAGCAGAAAGAACTTTCTCACTGCTAAGTTCCAGGACCCTGGTTCCAGGGGAATATGCTTTAGGGCATCATCTGATGCCCCGTTGCATGTAAGAGACGACCAAGGCGTCAAGAAAGGCACACCGATTCCAAAGTCTAGGCTTCCAGCACAGGTTCCTGGCTCTGCCAGACTGAGGGGGTCCGAGGGGGGTGTATCTAGGTCTTGGGGAGACCAGGTCATACTGATTCAGCCCCTCAGGGCCAGGAAGGCCATCCCAGGAGTGAGTCAGATCTGAGGTCGAGGCCCCTGGGGCATCTTGGAGTGGGTTGGGGCAGGTTTGAGAGGACGCTGCTGTCTGCTGAAAACATTCCCAGCCGGTGGAATCATACTGCACAGGCCCGCGTGGGCAGCTGCGTCTGGAATGTGCTTTCAAGAGGCCGCCAGGCCGAGGAGGCTGGCCCTTCTAGAGCACACGTCCAGCTTCCACTCTGGGCTAATGGGATAACCAAGTCTGAGAGCCCAAGGGCAGGTGGCAGCTCGAGCTGAAGCCCCTAAGGCCCACTGGCCTGGCCCCTGAGAACTCCTCCAGCTTTGTCTTAGCTTCTTCTTCCTAACCCCCTCTCTGCTCAAGCTTCTCCAGGTATCCACACCTGACTCTGCCTCAGGGCCTTTGCACTTGCGGTGAACTCTGCCTGGAACACAGTTACCCCAGATATTCTTAGTTTCATCCTTCCATGCCAGCTGATGCTCCTCTCCCCCCCGCCTCAGTTTCCCAAGTGCCTTCCTGGTCTGATTCTGAAGCTCTGGCTCTGACTACTCCCGAGTGAGACCACCCTGAAGATCAGGACTGGGAACTTTCAGGCTCCGGGCTCATTCCATTTTTCATCAAATCAATTTAGTAGGTTGGTCTGCTTTTCACGCCCTGCTCTGCTCCTGTCCTTGGGACTGGAGGGAGTGGACGAGGGAGACGTCCTGGAAACGACGTCCCAGCTCCCCCTGGTCTGGGGCTGGGAGTCAGACAGACCTCTGCCTTCACTGCGGTCTCCCTAATGTTGGGGCAACTTGCTCGACCTCTCCCAGCCTCAACTTCCTCCGCAATAAACTGGAGCTAGTCATAGTTGCCGCTCCAAAGTCGAAGTTGGAGCAATGAAGATCGCAGACAGGAACCTCTAAATTGCAGAACGCTGTCTTAACTATTTGGCGACCATTCCTTTAGGAAAAAAAAAAGAAAGAAGAAGAAGAACAACAACAACAACAACAACAACAATCCGGCTTCCCGGTCCTCCCGAAGACGGCTTAGAGTCACCCCGGGTTACCCAAGCAACGGCTCTGTCCCGCCCCTCCCTGGCAGGAGGAAGAGCCAATTAGAGGGCTTTATCGGCGCATGCGTCGGAGACTCCCCGGCCCCGCTGCTCCCTGGGAATCGTGGTTCCGGCTGCCTCCTCTCGCCGCGAGGTCCCTTCACAGCCGCCGTAGGCTGTGGAACTACAACTCCCGGCAGGCGCAGGCGGCGCAGGCGCGGTGTGGGCGGTGCGAACAGCGCGGGCGGCGCGGCGGTCGGCGTGCGGAATGTCGGCGTTTCGCTGGGGCCGCGGCGCGTCCGGTCTCCGGAGGGCCCTGTGGCCTGCGGGCCCCCCCGGCCCCCTGGCCGAGGAAGGTAACGCGGGGGAGACCCGAGGGTGACGCCATGGCCGCTGCCACTGCCTCCTCTCCCCACGGCCGTGACCTTCGGCTTTTAGGTCCCCGGGATCCAGCTACCCCCCACCTTTGCTCCTTGCCCAGTGTGGTTCTGTGGAACCCATTGACTGGACCCCGCTTTCACTCGCCCTTAGGCCAGTCCCCCGATGGGGATCGGCACAGCACTTGGACGCTTGACTCTTGGTTCCTTTTGGAGTCCCCTGACCCCTTCTTTGCGACTTAGGGCCCTTGACCTTTGAACTCTCACAGCACCTTTAGTTGGAGGAACCCTTTATGTTGATCCCACGCCCAAATTTCTTTTCTGTAAGGTCCCCTTCACCTTTGACCTCTTGGGTTCTTTCCAGCGTGAGGCCCGTGACCACTGACGGTTTGCAATGAATTTAGAGCTCTTTTGCCCCAGGATCCTGCGATTTCTGTCCACACGAGGCCCTCCCAGCCTCCCAGGCTGCGGGCCTCCTTCTGCCTCCCTCAGCCTCTCTCTTTCGCCCACAGGGGCCCTCAGTGGTGTCTGGGGCCGCAGAAGGAGCTTGTCTGCCAGCCCTTGTGAGCAAGACCGCCGGAAGGACTGGGGCCACGCGGAGCTGCTGGAGGGTGAGCCCAGACCCCCAAGGCTTGAAGGCTTGGAGCCTGAAGCCCCTCCTCTCTGTCCCCCCGCCCCTCCCAGCCACGGGCACTCTGCTGGGGGGTTACCTCCCCGTTTCCTCACAGTGACACCACGAGAAGGGCTGCATTCTGCAAAGCAGGGTAACTGAATGGTTCCCCTGCCCTCAGTGTCCTCATGCGGATGGTGACAGGAAGCTTGTGCTGTACACAGAGGGCTGTTGTTTCCCCTTCCCCGAACCCCGCAGGCGCTCCTACTCTCCTGGTGAGGCCCAACGTGGTAGCTGGAGAGGCTGGCCCAAGGCTGCACGAACTGCTCCTGCAGAGTCAGGATTCGAATCCTGAACTGACGCACGTGCCCTGGCTCGGCTGTCTGGGCTCGGGCGCCCGAGGGGTCCAGTCGGGGTCCTGCCGTCTTCACAGCGTGGGCCGGCCGGCCCAGTCCTGGCACCGCCACAGGGAGGTGCGGGCATGTGTGTTCCCTCACTGGAGCCCCCCAGACCATGGCCACTGCTTCCTGCTTCCCCCCCCCGCCCCGCGTCTCCAGTGTGTCTAAAAGGGAAAAGTTTGTTTCAGGAAATTCTGAACGTAGAGAAGTAGAGTACCATCGTCCTCAACACCAACCTTCTTTCGTTTCTTACTCACTACCTAATTGTCTTAAAGCCCGAGTATCCTATGTTCAATGGAGGAAGGTTCTGGAAGTCTGAATCGCATTACATCACTCTCCAGCCTAAAAACCCGCCAACTCTGTCCTCTAGCATAGGATAAGCTAATACCCCCCCCCCCCCCCAGTCACAGGTCCATGCCTGCCTTGTCATCCAAAGGCACCGTTGCCACCGCGGGGAGAAAAGCTGTGCGCACAGCCACGTCACGTCGGCCTCACCTCCTCGACAGACACGGATGCCCCACATGCATGCCCCACGTGTTGGCTCCTACAGGGGCCAAGGCCGCCCTGCCTCTTCAGTTTACTCCAGCAAGTCTTTGTTGGACCGAGGCCGGCGGGTGCGGCTGGACTGCGTGGGTGCCGTTGGTCCTCAGTAGTATTTGCACAGTTACCTAAGAACTAAACTCCATCCGTAACCCCCAAGTCCCAGTCCCTTGTGGACACGTGCAGAGCAGCAAATAGTGGAGCTGCCCGATGTCCCCGTCCCCAGCTGGGGTTGAAGCAGGTGACACACTGGCCTCTTGTTTTAGCACATATTGTAAACAAGTGTCCTTCTCAAGGTAATGTGTAGTGCCACGTTTCTGCATTTTGGGGGCTGTCTGTTGGTGATTTTGCTGTTTAACGTGGTCCCCAAGCATAGTGCCTAAGTTCGAGAGGGCTGTGATGTGCCTTTTGGAGAAAATACACATTTTCGTTTTTACTTTTTTAATGTTTACTTAATTGATTTGAGAGAGAGAGAGAGAGGGAGACACAGAATCCCAGCTAGGCTCCACACCAACAGTGTAGAACCCAGCACAGGGCTCGAACTCACACACTGTGAGCTCATGAGCTGAGCCGACATCAAGCGTCAGACGCTTAACCGACTGAGCCAGCCAGGCGCCCAGAAATAGGTGTTTGCTTACAGTTGCGGTGCTGTTGGGTGTGGGCTCAACGTTAGTGAATTAACAACGTATGTGAAATAAGGCATCTTAAACAGAGGGACACGGAAGAAGGTTACGTGTTGATCTGTCGGGGACTCCCGTGATCTGTGAAGCCGTTGTGACGCAGGGCTAGCCGTGGCACCTGACTCTGCAGGAAACTCCGGTCATACCGATCATAGCGATCAGGAGTAGAGTGTGCAGAGGCCCTGAGGCCATTGTGGCCGCAGCCTGGGGGGAGTGGGGGGAGGCGAGGGCAGGGCCCCTGGGGCACCTGGATGGATTTTGAGGCAGCGCCACACCTCTGAGGGTGTGCTGACAGGCTGGGTGTGGAGGCTTGGACGATCTTAAGGGTTTTTTGGCTGAGGGCCTGCAAGGACCACGCCGCCAGTGACAGTGACAGCCAGTGACGATGACACGGAGGGGCAGGTTTTGGGAAGTTGAGTCAGGCTGTCGCAGAGGTGCTGAATGAGTGGGTAGGGTGTATGCGCCTGAAAATTGGGGGACATACATAGGACTGAGACCTCGAGGGGTGCCTGGGGGGCTCAGTCGGTTAAGCATCCAACTTGGGCTAAGGTCATCATCTTGTGGTTCACGGGTTCGAGTCCACGTCGGGCTCCGTGCTGACAGCTCGGAGCCTGGAGCCTGCTTCCGATTCTGTGTCTCCCTCTCTCTCTGCCCCTCCCCCGTTCACGCTCTGTCTCTCTCAAAAATAAATAATCGTTTAAAAAAAAAAAAAGAACCAAGGCCCCGAGAGTTGGCGAGGACAGCCACCCCCCCAAAACCGCAGGTCTGAAGAGGTTGTTGCTCGCACGGGGGTCCCCCTGACGTCCTCGCCCTTCGCCCCCACAGTGCTCGAGGCCCGGGTGCGGCAGCTGCAGGCCGCGCGGGTGTCGGAGGTGACCGTGAGGAGGCCCCGCCCGGCCCGACTCCCAGAAGCCGGCGGCTTCCAGCCACGCAGGAAGGCCCAGAAGGGGGGCGAGGGCACCGCCCCGGGGCTCGGCGGCCACTGGGCGCAGAAGCTGGACCAGGAGAAGTGGGCGATGCAGAGGCGCAAGCAGCGGCTGCAGGCGAAGCTGCAGGTGCGGGCCCAGCAGCTGGCCTGTGAGCACAGGCTGCGGATGGTGCCCCAGCTGCTGAGCGCCCCGCTGGCCGAGCGCCTGCTGCGCTGGGAGCAGGAGACCCCCCGGAGCCCCTGGGAGGAGCAGCTGGCGCGGCTGCTGCGGGAGGCGCCGCGGAGGCTGAGCTGCGAGGCGGAGCGGGCCCACGAGGCGGGGGGCGCCCCCGCGCGGCTGGAGACCCAGCAGCAGAGGCTCCTGGCCTTCCTGGAGTGCTGCCTGCTCTCGGGCCACCTGCCCCTCGCCCACCACGTGCTGGTCACCTGCCACAGCAAGTGGCGGCAGCGGCGGGTGCTCACGCTGGCCGCGTACAACACCGTCATGCTCGGCTGGGCTCGCAAGGTGAGCGGCGGCCCCGGGGGAGGGGCGTCTGCGGGGTCCGCCGGGGCGCGCCTGGTCCGAGCCCGGGGCTCTGAGCCCCAGAGGCCGAGTCCTGTGCTTGTTACCGTCCTGATGATTCTCGTGGCTTGTCAACCACGGGTCCCACGTGGCCCTCAACGGACATTTCCCAAAACAGCCAAAAGAGGAGGAGGGAGTCCTGCTGAACGTTTTAGTCCCTTTCCTTCTGGACGCCTCGACCGGGGCCTCCGTGCCTGACTGGTGTGAGGGGCGCTTTGGCCTCTGGGGGAGTTTCCGGGTCCTTCTCGGGACAGCGACTTCGCTGCTTTACGTGGGGCTTCCTCGGGTGGGGAGTTAGCTCCTTCTGGACGCCTCGACCGGGGCCTCTGTGCCTGACTGGTGTGAGGGGCGCTTTGGCCTCCGGGGGAGTTTCCAGGTCCTTCTCGGGACAGCGACTTCGCTGCTTTAGGTGGGGCTTCCTCGGGTGGGGAGTTAGCTCAGCGCGTCTCGATGCGGGCGTTCGTTCGTGGCCGTGGGGTTCCCTGCGGGGTCCGCTCTGGCCATGCCCCGTGTCTCTCCAAGTGTTTTTAATTTCCCCGCGGCGGCGGCCCGGGCTGCTTGTTCAAGAGTGTTCTTCACGTGGCCTCGCAGGGGCGCAGCTCCGAGCCCCCTCCCTGTGCTCAGGCCCGAGGCAGAGACCGTCGCGTGGGGACCGAGGCGCCGGCTGTGAGCGTGGGCTTGTGGCCGAGACGGCCGGGCCTCACTCGAGGACAGGACAGCAGGCCCAGGGGCCACCATCGCTTTATGTCTGTGTCGGCCCGTGGCGTGGAGATGCCCGGTCCCCACAGGCGGCAGTCACGTTTGTCTTCGTCACTGGGACGCACTAGCTTCAGGGAGTTAGTGAAGGCAAGAAGGTCGTTTTCTTCCCCCCAAGGTCACAGGGCCCTGTTACGGCGGGACATTTCTGCCATTGGCGCGGGCGCCAGCTTCCTGCATTTGCGGCGATGACCAAAACCTGGGTGGCTTAAAGTGACAGTTATTTTTTTCCAGTCCCAGGTCAAAGCGGGCGGGGCCGCTGCCTTCCTGCCTCTTCCAGCTCCCGGAGCCCCTGTGGTCCTGGGCCTGTGGCCGCGTCCCCAGGCGTCTCCAGGTGTCCCGCATCTGCCCTGTCCTGACACTCCTCACGCGGCTTCATCTGAACTCATTCCGTTAGCAAAGATCCCTCAAGGGCCCGTGTTATGAGGTCCCGAGTAGGTGGGGGTTTGGGGGCATTGCTAACCCCATCCCAGGCCCGTCGTGCGTGGACTGCACAGGCATCCTGGGCTCCGGAAGTCATGGTTTCTGGGCGGCCTGCGCATGCGGGATGGGGCTTGGCTGTTACCCAGAGCCCAGCCTGAGTCCTGTGGCTGCCGCTTGCTCACCGTGTGGCCCACACCTCCCACTTCTCTCTGAGCTTCGGTGTCCCCGCGTGTAAGGCAGAGGGGCCTGATTTAGAGCCTCGGCCACCGTGTCCGCGTGCGCGCGTGTGTCTCTGTAAAGCGTAAAGGTGAGACGGCACGTGGGGTTCAGACACGCTTCCTGTAGACCAGCGCTGTCCGGTGGGGGTCCCTGCCCCGTTGGCACGTTCACCTGCTCCGGCTGCGCGTGACCCCCGAGCATTTGCAGAGCTGAAGGTTTAAACGTGGTGGCTACGTGTGGCCGCTGACGGCCAGTAGGGCGGCCTGGGCGAGGTCCTTGAGACAAGCGCCTGAAAACCCGGTTGCCGGCACCGCGGTCCCTGGTGTGGCGGCACGCCTTGGATGAAGGCAGCAGGAGCTGGGGGCGGGGGTGGGGCGTGCTAGGAGCCTTGTTTTCTCCAGCGGGTGTGCAGCGGCACAGACCTCCAGTGGTCCGGGAAGCAGCTGCAAGAGAACGTAGCACGTACAGCAGAACCTGGACCGCGAGGAAGCTGTTCCGCGAGACAGGCAGACGTTCCTGATACATTCTCACTTGGTGAGCGAGCGAGGTCTTGCAGTTCACCTAGAACATGACGCCGAGTGTCATGCGGTCGCAGCTGAGCCAGTGGTTCTCTGCGGGGGTGGGTGATCATCGCCCACGCTGGGATGCTCAGTCTCGTTGGAGTTTTCAGAACGTTGGCGCTCGTGTATTTTTGTCCCCTCGACGCACCTGCCGGCAGCCCTTTGCTTTTCCATCCGAGAGCGAGCTCGGGAACGCTTTGCTTCATTCAAGGTCGGGCCGCCTGCAGATAGGGACCTTGTCCTCTGCTGCCTCGCTGCCAGTTACGTTAAGTGCGGCACGTGACAAAAGTTTATTAATCATGTGCTGTAGTCAGCACCCGCGGCAGCGTATACGGTGACCCCCACGCAGAAAAAGGTTGAGGAGAAAGGCGGTAAGAAGGAGATGATTCTGGTGGAAGTCGAAGGAAATCATTGGAGACTATGAACGAGGCATGCAGGGGCTGAAATTGCAAGATTTTACAGGAAGTCTACGTCTGTACCTCGCCTGCAGAGGAGGAGGAGAAGGCGGAGGAATCCCTCACTTCACACGAGATTAGGGAGATGTGTGAAGTGTGGGAAACTGCAAAATTGTGTAGCAAAGCACCGCCCGAATAAGGCTGTAGCAATGTGAGCAACGGGTCTGTTTAGCGACAACGCGATGTCCCGTTTTTGCAAAACCCTCAAGAGGAGGCAAAGCAAGCGTCACCGGATAGGTTCCCTGTTAAAGCCTCAGGAAAAGAAGAAGATTGCACTGAGCCGATAGATAGCAGCGATTCCCTTAGTGATAGTGACAGTTGTCCTGCACAGTCACCCTCCTCTCTCTCCTCTCCCTCGCTCCAGCCACGGAGGTTCTCAAAGGTAAGTGCAGGTTAATGTGTATTTCTTTATACCGTGAATTATATTATTTTCTATTATCTTACAGTATCGTAATCATTTTTACATGAATATGTTTGGATTGTGCGTTGCCATTATTTCTCATGGGGAAATCGCTTTGACATACAAGTGCTTTGGATTACACACATGTTTCTGGAACGACTTATGCTCGCAAACAAGGTTTCCTGTACTTGGAAATGAACGGAGGCCTGAACGCGGCGTGCCTCCAGCCGGGGGGTGTCGGAGGGAGGTTGACAGCCACGGCGCCTGTGTGAGAGAGGCCGCACTCAAACCAGGGACAGGACTAGCACTTGCGGAAATGGGGAAGAGGTGGGCTAACCCCGGAGCAGGTGGGTGGAAGACAGCACACGGACGCAGAGAACACTGAAGAGCCTCTGGTAGCGGCTGGAGTAGTGCACGTTCACGTCCACGGTATCAGCACCTCTCCCGTCGGGAACCCAGCCCCCACCTGGTCCCACGTGGTGTCACCAAGCGCCTGCGCTGCACTTGGCCGGCAAGCCTTTTCCTAATTCGCTGGCTGGAGAGCAAGGTCTCAAGGGACGGGCTGGCCACCCCAGGACCCTCACCCCAACTTGGTCTCCCCAGGGCTCCTTCAAAGAGCTGGTTTACGTGTTCTTCATGGTGAAAGATGCCGGCCTCACCCCAGACCTCTTGTCCTACGCAGCTGCGCTCCAGTGCATGGGGCGGCTGGACCAGGACGCCAGGACCGTCCAAAGGTGGGTGGGCATCGGGCCCTTGCTGGGGCCCGGGCCGCCCAGAAGGCCCCCATGGCCGCCTGGCGCTGAGACCTGCAGGGTGTTGGGGGCTGCCCATCCCTTAGGCACCATGCGCCCCCACAGGTGTCTGGACCAGATGGCCCAGGATGGGCTGCGGCTGCAGGACCTCTTTTCCAGCGTGCCACTGTGCCAGGAGGAGCAGGCCGCGCTCCTGCAGGCAGTGCACAAGGCCCAGCCCACCTTCAGCCCTCCTCTGCAGCCCCAGCCCGAGCCCCAGGTCAACACCTCACCCCTGCTCAGGGAGATCTACGCCAAGGTGAGAGGGCCCAGACACCCACGGGGTGGGGGGGGGGGGGGGGGGTGTGTCCTGTTGGGGATGAGATGAGCCGGGACCACCCTGTCCTTGTGGAGTCTCCTCGGCCCCTCCTTTAATTTCTCTCGGAGCCACCCGCGTCCCAGGGGTGCCCTCCCTGCTCTTCAGAGGCCAGACGAACCAGCCTTGGCAAGTCCCAGTCCCCACCGGGGCCCTGACCCTAAAGATTAAAGCTGGAAGGTGCCACAGCCTCGCCGTTGGGTTCCCACCCAGAGGCTCAGCGGCGGGCAGAGCACAGGCGTCATACCAGAGCTGGGTGTAGACAGCCCGAGCTTTGGCCGGCCTCAAGCAGCAGGTGGGCAGTGTGGCCGGGGTTCTATCCGCTGTGCAGTCATTAGAAGACCTACCTTGTGTGGGCCTGTGTGTGATTCTCAGCGTGCTGGGTTTTGCGGTTTTCAATTTCTCTTTTTGGGTGGGTCACGCATTTGCACAGTTTCCAGTTTAAACACGAGCTCACCGCCCAGAGACCTGAGCTGTGTCTCCCCAGGTAGTTCCCACCCCCACCCGGTGAGGCCGGGCAAATGCTGGGTGGCTGTCACGTGCTCTTTGGCACCTGGCTGCCTTCTATCCTCTCGGAGGGGTGATTTTCCGGGGACTCGGAGAAGCAGATGTGGCTCTGCGGGTGGGGGTCCTGGACGTGCAGGCCGGACAGCTGCCCTCGTCGGCCTTGTGTGTAGGAGAGTCCAGCCTGTGGGGGCCTGACCTCCTGCTTGCCCCCCCACACACACACACGGGAAGGCCCCGTGTCATACTGTCCCCACCCCGCAGGAGGGCCCCGTGTCATACCCCAAGCTGCACCTGCCTCTGTGGAAGCTGCAGACCCTCTTCCAGCAGCAGCTGCGTGTGGAGATGGCCACCACCGTCACTGTGGAGTCGGTGGAGAAGGCCCAGCTGCTCACCAAGGAGGTCCTGCACGCGGTGAGAAGCTCGGCTGAATCGCAGCCCCCTGGGGTCGGGCGGGCGGTGGGGCCGGGGCAGCCGGTGGGTCGCCCGCCGCCGCGAGGAGAGTGCGAGGTGGGCCACGTGGCTCGGTAGGACCCCTCCTCCGGGGTCTCCCCACCCCCCCCCCCGACTCCTCCCCCCCCACGACTCCTCCCCCCCACTCCTCCCCCCCCTCCCGAGGCGGTGACTCCTGTGTCCGCCCCGCCCCCGCAGCGGAGGACCCTGAAGCAGCTGCGCACCGCGTGGGTGGAGGCGCTGTGCGCGGGGCTGCGGGACGTGAAGGCCAGTGAGGCCCGCGCCGCCCGCTCCGGCCGCCCCACGCTCTTCCCGTACCTGTGTCTGCTCACCGAGCGGGAGCTCGCCAGGCTGCTGCTGCAGGTGGGGCGTCGGCGGGCTGGGGGGGGCGGGGGGGGGGGGTGGCGGCGGCGCTGGCCGGGCTCTGCTCACCTCACGGTGCCGCCCCAGACCCTGCAGGTGCTGCCGCCGCAGGGAGAGTCCCTCCTCTCCCTGGCGCAGCAGCTGGGCCTGCGCGTCTTCAACCGGCACGCGGTGCAGAAGAAGCAGCTCAGCCAGGTGCAGGCGCTGCAGCAACGCTACTACCAGTACCTGCACCTGCTGGCCTCGGACACCCAGGTGAGGCCCGTTGGTGGGGGGGGGGGCCTCGGACACCCAGGTGAGGCCCGTGGGGGGGGGGGCCTCGGACACCCAGGTGAGGCCCGTGGGGGGGGGGGGGGCCTCGGACACCCAGGTGAGGCCCGTGGGGGGGGGGGGTGGGGGGGCCTCGGACACCCAGGTGAGGCTCGTGCTGGGGGAGGGTGCTCGGACACCCAGGTGAGGCCCGTGGGGGGGGGGGGTGGGGGGGGCCTCGGACACCCAGGTGAGGCTCGTGCTGGGGGAGGGTGCTCGGACACCCAGGTGAGGCCCGTGGGGGGGGGGGGGTGGGGGGGGCCTCGGACACCCAGGTGAGGCCCGTGGGGGGGGGGCCTCGGACACCCAGGTGAGGCCCGTGGGGGGGGGGTGGGGGGGGCCTCGGACACCCAGGTGAGGCCCGTGGGGGGGGGGGCCTCGGACACCCAGGTGAGGCCCGTGGGGGGGGGTGGGGGGGCCTCAGACACCCAGGTGAGGCCCGTGGGGGGGGGGGGCCTCGGACACCCAGGTGAGGCCCGTGGGGGGGGGGGGCCTCGGACACCCAGGTGAGGCCCATTGGTGGGGGGGGCCTCGGACACCCAGGTGAGGCCCGTGGGGGGGGGGTGGGGGGGCCTCGGACACCCAGGTGAGGCTCGTGCTGGGGGAGGGTGCTCGGACACCCAGGTGAGGCCCGTGGGGGGGGGGTGGGGGGGCCTCGGACACCCAGGTGAGGCCCGTGGGGGGGGGGGCCTCGGACACCCAGGTGAGGCCCGTGGGGGGGGGCCTCGGACACCCAGGTGAGCCCCATTGGTGGGGGGGGGCTCGGACACCCAGGTGAGGCCCGTGGGGGAGGGGGGGGGGGCCTCGGACACCCAGGTGAGGCCCATGGGGGGGGGGCCTCGGACACCCAGGTGAGGCCCGTGGGGGGGTGGGGGGGCCTCGGACACCCAGGTGAGGCCCGTCGGGGGGGGGGGGCCTTGCACACCCAGGTGAGGCCTGTGGGGGGGGGCTCGGACACCCAGGTGAGGCCCGTCGGTGGGGGGGGGGGGCGGCTCGGACACCCAGGTGAGGCCCGGGGCGGTGGGGGGGGTGCAGGGCTGGGCTCAGACCCCCAGCCCCTGACCCACTCCCCCGCCCCCAGGTGGCGGTGCCCTGCCTGCCGCGGCAGTACTGGGAGACGCTGGGGGCGCCCGAGGCCCCCCATGAGCAGCCCTGGCCCTTGCCTGTGCTGGTGCAGTTGGGCAAGCGTCTGGCGGAGATGCTGGTGGAGGTGGTGCAAATGCCCGGCAGCCTGGCCGCCCCCCAGGGCTCCTGCTCGCTCATCCCGGTGCTCTACCACGTGTACTCCTTCCGCAGCTTCCGCCAGGTGGGGCCTGCGCGAGGCGGGGGGGGCTCCGGGTGCCGTGGGGACCCCGGGGCCGCGGCCGGGTCCTGTGGAAATCCTGCTGGGGTCCTACGCCCGGGCCCGGGGCTGGAGGGGGCCCTCTGCCCGCCGTGCGTCCTTCGGGGCGATCGACGCCTCTGCCGGTCTTTGCCCGCCTCGCCCCCAGATCGGGATCCTGAAGCCACACCCGGCCTTCACGCAGCTGCTGGCGACCGCAGCGGAGCACACGCTGACCTTTGAGGCGGCCGAGGTGCCCATGCTGTGCCCGCCGCTGCCCTGGACGTCACCGCACACGGGCGCCTTCCTGCTGAGTCCCACTAAGCTCGTGCGCTCTGTGGAGGGCACCACGCAGCACCAGCGCCTGCTGGACAGCTGCCCGCCCGCCGAGCTGCACGGCGCCCTGGACGCCCTCACCCAGCTGGGCAACTGCGCCTGGCGCGTCAACGGCCGCGTGCTGGACCTGGTGCTGGAGCTCTTCGCCGCCAAGGGCTGCCCCCGCCTGGGTGTGCCGGCCCCGCCGTCCGAGGCGCCCCGGCCGCCCGAGGGCCGCCTGCCGCCGGACGCCTCGCCTGCCCAGAAGGCCGAGCTGCGGCGGGAGCTGGCCCGCTGCCTCAAAGTGGCCCGGGAGATGCACAGCCTGCGGTCGGACGCGCTCTACCGCCTCTCGCTGGCGCAGCACCTGCGTCACTGCGTCTTCTGGCTGCCCCACAACATGGACTTCCGCGGCCGCACCTACCCCTGCCCGCCCCACTTCAACCACCTGGGCAGCGACCTGGCGCGCGCCCTGCTGGAGTTCGCCCAGGGCCGCCCGCTCGGCCCCCGCGGCCTCGACTGGCTCAAGATCCACCTGGTCAACCTGACCGGGCTCAAGAAGCGGGAGCCGCTGCGGGCGCGCCTGGTTTTCGCCGACGAGGTGATGGAGGACATTCTGGACTCTGCCGACCGGCCCATGACGGTAGGGGCGGGGTCTTCCCCACCCCCCACCTCCCCCGCCTGTTCCCTGCACCCGCTACCCCCCGCCCCTCCCTTGGCACGCTCCTGGCGGCGGCCTTCCTTCGGGGTTTCCCTTGGCCCCGGTTCCCCGGCGGCTTTGCGGCCCTTCCCTCCAGGGTTAGCTCTCCTTCCAGACCTTTCCCCGTCCCGCTCCTGCTCGCTCGGGGCTGTTCCCGGGTGTCCCTCCCTGCCCATCGCTCCCGTCGCCCGCCCCCCCACCCCCGCCGCTGTTCCGGGGGGCTCTGTCCCGGCCTCATGCTGCCCTCCCTCAGGGCCGCAAGTGGTGGATGGAGGTGGAGGAGCCCTGGCAGGCCCTGGCCTGCTGCATGGAGATCGCTCGGGCCGTGCGCGCTCCCGACCCCGCTGCCTATATTTCTCACTTCCCGGTCCACCAGGTGAGCTGGCGGGGACCCTGTCTCGGGGTGCGCCTGGCTCAGCGGGGCGCGGCTGGAGGCGTGCGAGGTTCCGTAGAAGTGCGGGCGTCTAGTGCACATCCCGCTGTGTTTGGCTGGTGTCCCCCTCGTGGAGGCCGGCCCCCGTGGGAGTGGCTGGCCCTGCGGGGCGACCTCCTACGGCGGTGGTACGGTGGTACGGTGGTACGGGCGGCACACTGGGGCGCCCCGGAGCGCTGGCTCGATCCCCAGGGTTGCCCCGCCCCCCGCCCCTGTCGGCCCCAGGACGGCTCCTGTAACGGGCTGCAGCACTATGCCGCTCTCGGCCGCGACAGCATCGGGGCCGCCTCCGTCAACCTGCTGCCCTCGGACGTGCCGCAGGACGTGTACAGCGGAGTGGCCGCGCAGGTGGGCACCGCGGTCCCCGCCTGCTCGTGCCCAGGGCCCGCATGGGGTCTCCGTCCTGGGGACACCTGGATTTGCAGGTCGCGTGGCCCCAGTCACCTGTGACGGGAGCAGGCAGTCAGGGTGGGCTTCCCCAGGGGAGGTGTCAGAAGAGGGAACCGTGGGGTCCTTGGGAAGAGAAGGGGCAGCCGGGCAGGGCGGGAGGCGGAAGGTCTACGCACCCGCCCGCTGACCCCGAACGCCTGCGCAGGTGGAGGTGTTCCGCAGTCAGGACGCCAAGCGGGGCGTGCGGGTCGCCCAGGTGCTCGAGGGGTTCATCAGCCGCAAGGTGGTGAAGCAGACGGTGATGACTGTGGTGTACGGGGTCACCCGCTACGGGGGCCGCCTGCAGATCGAGAGGCGCCTGCGGGAGCTCAGCGACTTCCCCCAGGTGCGCAGCCTGGCGGGCGCTTGGCCCCGCGGCGGCGTCGAGGTTTCCCCCGGCCCCGGCCCGCCCCCTGCCCTGAATGGCCAGCTGCTGGACAGCAAGCAGTCCTTGCCCCCCCCCCCCGACCCCCCAGCCTCAGGGGCCCCCGTGTCTCTCTCCGAAAGAAAGATGGGGCCGGGCTTCTGGGTTCCCAGAGGGTGCCGTGAGGTCGTCTTCCTGGGGGGCGGTGGGTGGGTGATCGCCCACCCTGTGCGCCCGCCGACCGCTGCCCCGCACCCCCTCCAGGAGTTCGTGTGGGAGGCGTCTCACTACCTGGTGCGCCAGGTGTTCAACAGTCTCCAGGAGATGTTCTCGGGCACGCGGGCCATCCAGGTGTGTCCTCGCCCCCTCCCCGGGCCCACCGGGCTGTCCCTGACGAGGGGGGCCCTGCCCTGAGCCCGTGCCCTGTGTCCACAGCACTGGCTGACTGAGAGCGCCCGGCTCATTGCCCACGCGGGCTCGGCTGTGGAGTGGGTCACGCCCCTGGGCATCCCCATCATCCAGCCCTACCACCGGGACTCCAAGGTCATGGTAGGTGCGGCCCCGCCCCCACCACCCCACCCCCGCTCCGTGTGTCCCTGTCCGGGCGGGACTCCTGACCCTCCCCACCCCGCTCCTGCAGATCGGCGGCGGGATCCAGAGCCTCACCTTCAGCCACAGCGGGGATGCCAGCCAGTGAGTGCCGGTGGGGGTGCTGGGCTGGGGGCTGCCCCCGGGTCAGACCGGGCTAGAGGCGGCTGAGTCCTCCCCCTCCCCAGGAGGCCCAACACACTGAAGCAGAAGAACGGCTTCCCCCCCAACTTCATCCACTCTCTGGACTCTTCACACATGATGCTCACAGCCCTCCACTGCTACAGGTGGGCCCCACGTCTGCAGCTTGCCTCGTGGGCCGGGCGTGCTCAGACTGTGTCTGTTAGCGGTCTGTGTGCACACCCTCTTCTGGGTGTTGGGGACACAGTGGGGACCCACCGAGCGGGGAAGGCGGGTGGTGAGGCCGGGTCAGACAGGGTCAGGGGACCAGGACCGAGGCCTACAGGAGGCGAGGACCCTAGTCACCTGGGTCGTGGGACCCGGTGCCCAGAAAAGGACTACACGTAAGCATACGCAAAGGCCCCGAGGCGGCGAGGTGTGTGTGAGGGGGAAGCAGCTGGCTGGGCCGGTGGGGAAGGTGTCACTGCTCCGAGTGAGAAGTGCCTGTGGTTCCATCCAAGGGAGTGCCCGCACGGCAGCACACTGTTCTGACGGGTTCGTGGGCCTTGTAGGGGGAAGCGTCTGGGTTTCTGTTCTGAGCTCTGCAGAGGCACCCAAGCATGGCCACAGGGCAGGTGTGTGGATAGTCGGGTTAGAAAGGAGCCGGCGTTCAGAGACAGGTTGCCATTTGTGCCTGCCTCCTGCGGGTGGCACAGGACCCCTGGGACAGAGCCCTGTAGTGACGGGTGGGGGGACAGTATCGGCTGCGGCAACTGGGGACGGCGGGGGGGGGGGGGCAGTGACACGGGACAGAGTTTTCTTACTAAGAGGAGAACCGTTTCCCAGTATTAACAAGACTGGCAAACAGTCAGTGGCTGGGACACGGGGGGTCAGGAGGTGTGAAGAGGGTGTGAGGCGGGACCATGAACAGGTGAGCTGACCGGTGGGGAGCCGGGTCCCACCGCGGGTGGGGGGGCTTGAGGTGAGGATGGGAAGGAGCAGAGGGGGGAGTGGCCCTGGAGGGGCAGCCCCCCTCACGGGAGACCCCGACTGCCACCGCAGGAAAGGCCTGACCTTCGTCTCCGTGCACGACTGCTTCTGGACCCACGCAGCTGACGTGGAGGTCATGAACCAGGTGCTGCCCGCCCTGCGCCCACACCCGGCCCCCCTCGGAGGGCGGCGGGTCCCCTTGACCCCACGCCCTTGCCCCGCCCGTAGCACCAGGCACCGGCTGCCTCAGTCCAGCCGTCAGTGCCCGGGTTGGGGCGGGACCTGGGAAGCCCCGCCCCTGCCCCCGCCCCCGCCCCTCAGGCCCCTCCCCCCGTTCTCCCTCCCGACGACCCCCCCCCCCCGCCCCGCCCCCAGGTATGCCGGGAGCAGTTTGTGCGCCTGCACAGCCAGCCCATCCTGCACAACCTGTCCAGGTTCCTGATGAAGCGATTCTGCTCTGGCTCCAGGTCTAGCGCCCCCTCCCCCAGTGCGGCCGGGACCACCCCTCCCTGCCGCACTGGGCCTCACGCCCGCCCTGCCCTCGGCCTCAGGTCCCCACAGCACTTGAAGAGCGTGCGGACTGGCAAGCTCCAGGACACGCTGAAGTCGGTGCCCAAGACAGGTAGGGCCCGACACCCCGAGCGTTCCCTGAGGGCGGGGGGCGCGGAGGTGTCGCCCAGGGCCCCGCCGCAAGGTCTCCGCTGGGCCCTCTGCTCCACAGGGGCCTTCGACCTGAAGCAGGTGAAGCACTCCACTTACTTCTTCAGCTGACGCCGCGCCGCCGCCCGCCCTGTACCATAGTGTAAATAAAGCTGTTGCCACCCATGGGGTCGAGCGTCTCCCGCCGGTCTCGGGGCACCCGAGCAGCTGGGCCCCGGCACCAAGCAGTCAGAGGCCGGCAGGCTGGACGCCAATGCTGTCGTTTATTGCGCGGAATGGGGGTGTGGGGGTTAGGGGCGTGGAGCGCGGCGGGGGCGCTGCTGCCTCGGCCCGTCGGTACATTCATCACGGCGGCCCGGCCTCACCTCCGACCCCCGCGCCCGGGCGCAGCCAGGACTGCCCGCCCCTGGGCGCCGGAGGGGGCGGGGCGTGCCCGCTCCGGGGGGGGGGGGGGAGGTCACCGCGGGCCGCGCGGACGGGGTCGGAGAGAGGGGGGGTGGGGGGGGGGCCGGGCCGGTTATTGCGTGAGCGCGATGGGGGCAGCGGGAAGCCGGCGGGCCAAGTATTGCACTTAAAAAACAGAATCCTCATCGGACGGGCCACCTACGAGGGTGGGGGCGGGCAGGACTCCACAGCCATCTCCTTTCGGCCACGGGGCCGTCCCCGTCCCCGCTTCACAGTTGGGGGAACTGAGGCACCGAGGTGAAGGGGGGCCCCCTCGCACGCACTCAGGCGAGGCCGCCGCCGGGGGCAAGGACGATGTGGGTGGGCGCAGGGCGATGAAGGGCACGGCGGGGGCTCGGAGGGGGCTGCCGCGCCGCCCCGGCCCGCCCGTCCGACTACAACTACCTAGGACTCCTCTATGGCTTCTGGGGCGGGCGGCCGACGACGGCGGCCGGGGCAGCGCGCGATGGCATGGCTTTGGTGTGGGTGACGGCCCCGCCCCCGGCCCGCCTGGGCCCGCGGGGCGGCACGGCGAAGGTCACAAGTTGGACGAGAGGCGCGAGCGCGCGGAGTCCAGGGGGTCGAGGCCGCCGGCGGCGCCGGGCGAGGCCGAGTCCCTGCGGTCCGGGCTGGGCGCGGCGGCTCGGGTGGCGGGCGCCGGCCCCAAGCGCGGCGTGGAGCTGCTGGCCGGACGCGCGGAGGCCGCGGGGCCCGGGCCGGGCGCGCCGTGGGGCAGCGACGGCTGCGAGGCCGACAGCGGGCGCGAGGCGCGGCTCAGGCGGCGCGCGGGCAGCGCGGGTCCGGCGCGGGGTGCGGCGGGGGAACCGGGCGCGCCGCCGTAGGGCGAGGTCCGAGGCGCCCGGGGGCTGGCGGGCGCGCCCGGGGGACTGGCGGCGGGCGCGGGTCCCGGCGAGGCGGCGGCGGCGGAGGAGGGCGCGGGCCCGGGTCCGGGCCCGGGCCCCGGGGGCGGGCGGCGCACGAGGCGTGGCGAGCCAAGGGCCAGCGGCCCCACGAGCGGGCGCGCCACCTGCGGGCAGAAGCTCATGGCCACGGCCTGCTGCAGCGTGGCGATGGCCGAGGTGACCTGCGGCGGCGGCGGCGGCGGGAAGAGGCCCACGCGCTGGCCCAGCTCTGCCTGCTGCACCATCTCGCGGTCGTATTTGACGATCTCTTGGATGATGGCGTTCTCCTGGTTGTTGAACACGCCCGAGTTGAGATCGTGTTGGACCTTGTGCAGCAGGATGGAGTTCTTCTTGCCTGGGGGCGGGGCAGGGGCGTCAGCGGGCTGGAACCCCGGGGGCGTGTGCCTCCGCGGCGCGCCTCCCGCAGTGGGTCCGCGGGTACTGGGCACCTGTTCGGTCCATCCAGGGCGCACACCGCTGCATGCCCTGCGTCAGGCTGTCAGCGCCTACTCGGCACAGCCAGTGTGCACCACGCCCCCGCTCGTACCTACCTACCTGCTGTAGCTGACACGCACCGAGCACCTTTTGCACATCTTAGGCCAGAATCTGAGCGCCCGCTGTGCACGACAGGCATGTATGGAGCACCTGCTGTATAGAGCAAGTGCACGGAGAGCATGGGCAGGTGTCGGACACCTACGACATATAGCTGGCACACTCGTCAAGAAACCGTTGCGTACAAGTAAGCACTCCACACAGCAAGCGTGCATGGAGCCCCTCCTGCCTACAGCAAATAGGTACCAAGTGCCTTCTGTGTGTAGTGTAGCCAGCAAAACTGAGCACCTACTGTGTACAATAAGCACGCATGACCTGCTGCTGTATGTAACAGGCAGGTATGGAGTACCTACTGTATACAGTATTAATCAAGTACTTGTGTGTAGCCAGCACATTAGAGCACCTACTGCATAGGCAAAGCAGGCATGAGACACCTACTGTATACCTCCAGCATGCCTGGGGAACTTCTTGCATACAGGAGACACGTATTGCACACCCACAGTGTACAGCAAGCACTTAAAGTGCCTGCTGTGTACACAAAGCAGGTATGAGACACCGTAGCGAGCATGCAATGTACCTCCTACGTACAGTGATCCGTGTATTGAGTACCTGCAGTATACAGCAACACACCTAGAGCACTCGCCTGTACGCAGCCTGGGTGCTAAGTGCGCACCGTGTGGAGCAAGCGTATGTCGAGAGACTACTGTGTATCGCAAACACCTCTAAGCACCTGCCACTCACGGACATGCTGAGCACCTATGTATAGAGCACACTGTTGAGTGCCTGTTGTACGCAAACATGAATTGAATGCTTTCTGTATGCTGGGAAGTCTTTCCTCTAACACCGCTGCATTCCACCCAGTCCTTTCCCACTTGTCTTCACTTCCAAAAATAGCACCAGGGGCCACCACCTCTCTGCGTGTCTAGTCAGCAGCAAGTGCTGAGGGCCCCACCTCCCGACCGTTGCCGAGGTTACCCTCTGGCTCTCCCTACACCCGAGGCCAGGCCGCCATCTCTCTCCTGTATGCTACCCTTCCCTGCCCGGAATCATCCATGGCTCCCTACTGCTCCCAGTCCAAACTCCCATCCGCAGCCCAGTAGGTCCCGTGTACCTGGTCCCTGCCTGCCTCCCCGACCTCCCAGCTTCTCCAGCTCTCTGGGCTCCAGGCCTCCTCCCCGCCCCGCCCCCCCCCCAGGCCTTTCTTTGCACATGCTGTGTTCACTCCTAGAATGTACTTTGTCCCTTTCTACCTGACAACAGCTACTCAGCCTGGCCTCTACTCAGCATCGCGCAGAAGCCCTGCCACCCCCACCCCCTCCTCTGTGACATAAGCCCGAGGGTGGCCTCCGAGCCAGCCTCTTGGTCCAGCGTCCACACCTCCTGGCACGCTGCAGGTGCCACACAAATCTCTGCCAAGTGAGCAGTTCTGCACAACTGGAAACGCTCTGCACTTGCTCTTTCCTGGGGAACCAGGACTATGTTTGGCCAAGGGACAAAGCAGGTCAGAGAGTCTGGTCTGGGGACTACAAGGGGACTTGCGGTCAGCTGGGACACACCGCCTTATCTCGCCGGATGCCCCGCCCCGCCCCGCCAAGAGCAGCCCCCTCACCGATGCGGTCCAGGCGGTCGATGGCGACAGTCTCGAAGGCCCGCCGCATCATGGGGTACTCCTCCAGCACCTCGTTGAAGTGGTCCACGCTCAGCGAGTAGAGGCGGCAGTAGGTGTCGGCGCGCACGCTGGCCGTGCGCCGGCCCCGCGTCAGCAGGCAGATCTCTGCGCGCGCGCGGCCGAGGGAGACGACCTCAGCTTCCGGGTCACACCCGCCGGCCCCCATCCAGTCCCGCCCCCCAACCCCCCCCCCCCCCCCCCCGCCCCGGGGTCGCACAGCGGCTGGGCTCAGTCCCGCCTCCTCCCCTAGGGCCCTTCCGCAGGTCCTTCCTGACGCCCACGGCATCACCCCTGCAGGCTCCCCGCCTGCCCCACCCCCAGGAAGGGGGTCCAGCTCTCACCAGCCCCTGGTCCCCGGCTCACCCCCAAAATAGGAGCCATCAGAGAGCTTCATCTCCTTGTTGCCCTTGGTGAGCACGCTGACCACACCGTGCTGGATGAAGTACATCTTCTTGCCGATGGTGCCTTCTCGGATGATGTAGTCACCGGGCTGGAAGACCTCGAATTTGAGTTTGGTCAGCATGGCCGTGACAAAGTTGGGGTCGGCGTTGGCAAACAGTGGCATTGAGGCCACCAGCTTCCGGCAGTTGAAGTTGACGATCTCCTGTAGGGGCAGGAAGCAGGGGGTGACACAGGGCGCAGGTTTTTGTTCCCGTCTCGCCCTCCCTTAGGGGCTGCCTCTCCTGCAGACCCGCAGTTTCTTCATCTATGAAAGGAGTTTTAATTTTTTTTTTAACGTTTATTTATTTCTGAGACAGAGAGAGACAGAGCATGAATGGGGGAGGGGCAGAGAGAGAGGGAGACACAGAATCGGAAGCAGGCTCCAGGCTCTGAGCCATCAGCCCAGAGCCCGACACGGGGCTCGAACTCACGGACCGCGAGATCGTGACCTGAGTTGAAGTCGGACGCTTAACCGACTGAGCCACCCAGGCGCCCCATGAAAGGAGTTTCAAATACTCGGGCTGAAAGCCGGCGTCTTACTTACAGGGCAGACATCGAAGGGTTTTGCCGCCAGGGGCAAGAGCAAGAAAAAAATGTGCAGTGATACCCTGCCATTTAACGCTGTATTAGCAATGCTGGCCAGTGCAATTAGACAAGAAAAAGGCAATCGGAGACATGAGAACTGGGAAAGAAACAGTGACACTAAATCTCTTTACTCTTTTAATATGACGGACCTGGAAGATCCAAGAGACTCCATGTACGACTACGACATTAAGAGTCAAAATAGCAAGCGATTAGAAAAATCAACACAAAAACCCAAGAACTGTAAAATGAATCAGTGGTGGCAGAGACCAGGGTGATGGTCACCCCCGGCAAGGAACCTCTGAGAGGGGTGGAAATGTTCCACATTCAATCCAAGCAGTGGGTACACGAGGGTCTCGCTCTCATCCGTCCAGTGTGCCCTCACGACGTGGGCACTTTTTCTGTAAGATACATTTCAATAAAAAGGGAAGCTTAACCTTAAAAGGAAACTCAATAGCTTTTACGTATACAAACAAAAACCACTCGGAAGAAGACACAACACATGGGAAGACCCCGTTGACACCAGCACAGAGAGCAAAGTAAACAGCACGGCGCGAGGTCAAGAAATGTCCGCACCTGTATGAGGGGAGCTTGGAGAGCCCCCCGAAAGGCACGGTGGGAGGCTGAACACACGGTCATTAGGCAGAGCTCGTCACCGTCACGAGGACGAAAGACGACCGTTCTCCCTATTCATCCACACACGTAACGTGCTCCCAAAGAAAACACCATCAGGTTTGCTTGTTAGTTACTGAAGCTACGCAAGGCCGTTCAGAACAAATGAGCAAAAATCGCAGCGAAGCCTGCTCGTGCCGAAGAGCAGAAGGGGCGACTGACCCCCCGGCACACTGAAACACGCTGTGCAGCCTCCAGACTCCGTGTGGGCTTGGCACACAGAGCAGGCGGGCCGGCGGGAGACACCGGGAGGCCAGAAACGTGCCCAAGCACGACGCAGCGAGTTGAGGGTTGCCCCACAACTTCCGAGGCCAAACCAGACGTCTCAGCCCGAGAGCAGGAGGTGAACCCGCATCCCGTCCCCATGGGATAGTCCAGGATGAGCCCAACAAGCAGAACTGCAGAAGTGCTATAAGGAAGTGTGGGTGAACCCCCACAGTTGGGTGGCACAGCAAGCATGTACTGTGCACCTACTGTATACAGAGAGTAGGTATTCAACACCTACTCTGTGCAGCAATTAGGTGCTGAGTACCTAGTGTGTGGAGGAGGCACACAGAGCGCCTGCTGTGTACAGAAGATAGACACTGACCACTGCACACCCACTCTGTGCAGCAGGCACACATTTAACACCTGCTGTGTACAGCAAGCACTCATAGAGCATGAAAGTCCCGCATGGCAACACACACACACAGACACACACACACTCAATAAGCAAAGTTAAAAGCCACTGGGGTGCAGATTTGCGTCACATGAAGTCCTCCACACATAAAGGATTTGTAAGATGACAAAAGGATAAAAAATTCTGTAGAAATACAAACGCAACCTATGGCCGGTTCACAGAAGGAGAAACACAAAACAGCCTTTCATCACATAAAGAGCCCAGACGCCCCTCTCACGTGTGCATTTGGGGCTGGCTGCCCAGAGGGACTGGACCCTCCCCTCACCCCTCAGCCCCGTCCCAAAGACATGAGCAAAATTCCAGAGGTGCATGCCAGAAACTCAGGGGAAAGAGGAGGGCGGACCCTGGGGCCTCGGTGCCTGGAGGCCCCCACAGCCGGAAGGGTCCAGTGAAGGCAGCTGAGAGCGGTGGCCACGCCTTGGTTTTGCGTCGAAGAAGGAAACGGGAGATGTGGCAGGAGGAAGTCAGGACGGGAGCCAGAGACTGTCTGGACGTACGTGTTTCTGTAAATGTGACTTTGGAACCGTGTGAGCAAATAGTGATCGAACACGGCTTGCCAGGAGCTGGGGGGTGGCACGGGGAGTGACGACTAGCCGCCAGCGGTGTCCTGGGGTTCAAGGGTGCTGTGGGTTAGACGGGGGTAATGCCGCACAATTCTAAATACACTGAGAGCTACTGCGTTGTGGGGCGCCTGGCTGGCTCGGTGGGTAGAGCATGCGACTCTTGATCTCACGGTTTGTGGGTTCGAGCCCCACGTGGGCTCTCTTGCTGTCAGCGCAGAGCCCGCTTCAGATCCTCTGTCCCCCTCTCTGCCCCGCCCCTGCTCACACTCTGTCTCAAAAATAAACATTAAAAAAAAAGAGAGAGAGAGAGGAGGGGGGACACAGGGAAGGAGGCCATGTAACGGCAGAGGCAGAGATCGGGGAGAGGTGTCCACAAGCCGAGGGACACCGAGGACTCCCACCAGGAGCCGGGAGAGGCAGGAAGGACCCCCTCCCGGAGCCCCTGGAGGGGGCGCGGCCCCGCCACACCTGGATCTCGGATTTCTAGGCTCCGGAATGTGAAAGAACACATCTCTGGGGTGTGACGCCGCCCAGCTGGCGGGAACCGATTACAGCTGCCCCAGGAACTTCGCCAGAGGTCACACGGGCTGTCCCGGCAGAGCCGGCGCCCAAAGCTGGTGCTCGGCAGGGCTCCTGTGCTTAGCAAAGCCCGACCACCACCCTGGGCTCGCCAGCTCCGGGCCGCCTCCCCCCCTCTGTCCAGCTCGGACCCCAGACGGGGTAAGGGGAATCAGGCAGTGGCTGTGGGGGACCCAGGACTTCTGCAGAAGCGGGGTCTGGGGCGCCGAGGGGCATCGTGGGGGTGCAGCACGTGGAGACTCACAGAGGGGCACCTGCTGAGGGTCAGAGCCTGAGGACACGTCTAGCTGCAGCCGGGCCAGCCCCCCCCCCCCCCCCCCCCCGCCGCCCAACCCCAGGAAGGAGGGCCTGGCAGCAGGGACAGCCCCGTGGCCCCGCCTCACCTCCCGCAGGGGCCCGTTGAGCTCTCCCAGGATGCTGTCCTCGTCGAACATCTTGCCCTGGTAGCGGTGCTCGTAGTAGTCGTGGATCTTCTGGCGGAAGTCGGCGGGCAGCTTGTGGAAGGACATGTACTGCTCCACCTGCTTGTACTGTGTGAGTGGGGGGAGGGGGGACCCGGGTCAGCGGCTGCCACCTCCGGGGGCCCCTGCTGCAGCCCAGACACGCCTGCCAGCTTCAACAACGGCAACACGAGGTGCCCAGTTAAATCTGAGTTTCAAATAAACGGCAGAAATATTTAACGGTACCCGTGCAATATTTGGCACGTGCTTATGCGAAGGTAAGTTACTCTTTGTGTCCTGCATTTTATCTGGGAACCCCCCCCCCGGCCCGAGAAGTGGGGGGACAGCTTGGCTCTAGGCCCTCGCAGTGGGCTGGGCCAGACTCCCCAGGTCCCCCAGGATGCCGGAGCCCATCCCAGAGGCTCCCGAATCGGTCAGTGGCCCTGCCTCCCCTCCCCAGAGAGCTTTCCAGAAACCACCGGCTCAGCCCCTCCTGAGCAGGGCGGGGCTGTGGGCACTAGACGGGTGCCAGGCCCTGCTGTCCCCAGGACGGTGCTCCCAGGGTGCCCCCAGCCCCGTTTCCGCCCCAGCTCCACCCGGACACAGCTGCCCTGAGCTCAGCGGAACCCGTGATGCCAGGCGGGTGGCAGCACCAGCTCATGTTTGGGTGTGAGACCCGTGGCTTCCGGACAGCCGGGGCGCCTGGCGCCAGGCCCAGCTGACCCGGCCGACCCAGCCGGCGCTGCCGTGGGGCTGCCCAGCCAGGACCGGCCACTAGGCAGCAGTGCAGGACGGACGGGGCTGTGTCCGGAGAGCCGGGCACACCTCGGCACTGAAGGGGGACACTGAGGCAGGGTGCAGCTCGAGGCAGAACTCGAGAAAGGGCCAGCACACGGGGCCTCTGCCCACTCCCCTCGGCCCCTCCTGCCCCCCTCCGGGGGCCCTGGCGCCACCCCCCCAGAGGGGGGCTGCCCCCGCCCGGAGGCCAGGTCCGAGGGGCCAGACATCCTTTTGCTCCCCCAGGAGCCTCCTCCGTGGGTTCAGTCACCCAGCACGTCCTCAAGCGACCCCAGGATTCCTGGACTCCTCTCTGTGCTTCCCTGCTCTGGCCTCGCCCACGCTGGCCCAGAGTCCCCTGGGGTGAGCCCCGCCTCCTAGGCAGCCCCCAGGGGCTCCCTGATGCGCCATGGACTGGCCCTGCTCCGTTGGGACCTCCCCCACCCCCCCCACCGCAGCTCCCACCCTATCCTCAGCTTGTGTCCCCCTCAACCCTTCCCACCATGTCTCCCACCCAGGCTCCGGACTGCCCTCCTCCTAAAGGGCCCCGAGCTTCCTCACTGTCTTGGGGACCTTCTAACCCCCCCTAATCGCAGCCACGGACCCCTCTAGGGTCCTCAGCCCCCACATTCCCTGCCGGCCCCTGTCCTAGGCACGACACAGGGAGCTGGGGGACAGCAGGGTGGGCCCCCCAGACCTCCAGACTCTGCCTGCCCTCAGACCTTCTCCTGGTACTGGCGCCGAGAGGAGTCCAGCGACTGGATGAGGGCGGTGGCGTGGCCGATGAACATGGCGTAGCACGTGGCGCCCACGATCATGCTCAGCATGGTCAGCCAGATGTCGGTCATGCTCTCGGGGGCCTGCCGCCCGTACCCGATGCACAGCATGTGGCTCATGGCCTTGAAGAGCGCGAAGGAGTAGAGCTCGCTCCACGAGTGGTTCTGCAAAGCCACGAGGGGCAGGTGGGCCTGCGGTCGCCACCCCAGGGAGTCCCTTGACCTCAGGGGCCCCACCCGCCCATCCCGCCATCTAGGCCCACGTCTGGCCCCGAGACTCGCCCTTGTTAATGGTCAGCGTCTCCGCCAGGAATCCACACGGGTGCTTGCGCCCTCCCTCGGTGGGTTCTTATCTCTTGCGGCCCAAGATACTGCTTTCCCACTTCAGGGTTAGGGTACCACAAGCCCTCTTCGACACAGTGTGTGTAAGTAAACAGTGGACACGGACGAAACGTTGGTGACACTGTGTGTGGTGCCAGAAGCTGTCCTAGGCGCTCTGGTCAACAAGCCGCCTCCCGGCGGCTGGGGTCTGACGGTCTCAGAGTCCCCAGAGCACCCAGGCGGGCACTGGGGTGGGCGGGGCCCGGGGGCTGCGCGCCACGGTGGGCCGGGCGCTCACCACCATGCCGTTGATGGAGACCCAGCAGTTCCGCGGGAAGTCCTGCAGCATGGGGACCAGGAACTGCAGGCAGCCGTCCCAGTGACACAGCAGCAACATCATGCTGATGAGGTTGCAGATGCGCATCACCGCGCTCGCCAGGTCATAGGTCATGTGGAAGATCTGCGGGCCGGGCGGGGCGCGGCGTGAGGGTCCCCCGCCCGCCGCCTCTCACCCACCGGGGCAGTGGGAGGAAGACGCCCCCCCGGGCCCGGGCCCCCAGCCCCTCCCCGCCTCACCGCAAGCTCTAACCCCACCCCCCAGCCCGTTGCCCTCCGGGTTGACGAGAGCGCGTGGCCCGGGTCCCCTCCCACCCCGTCCCCACCCGCTGCCCGCCCCCCCCCCCCGGAGCCTTGCCGCGGCCCCAGAAACTGGGGGCGATATCGGCGGCAGCGGGCTGGAGGACAGTCCAGAAGCGGCTCACTCGGGGCCGAGGGGGCGTGACCTCGCTCCTCTGGGCCTGTTTTCGCTGCCGCCAGTGGGGGCGGGGGGCGGGATCCCCCCTTTACAGGGCAGAATGAAGCGGGGGGGGGGGGGCGCGAATGCGTGGAGGGCCCCGCCTGCGGCCCCTCCCCGAGCCTCCCCTGCCCGCACCTGCCCGCAGCACCCGCCCGCGGGCCCGGCGCTCACCTCCTCCCACTGGTGGATGTAGCGGATGAGGCGCGACAGACGCAGCAGCCGCAGGAGGCTGAGGATCTTGGTGAAGCGCACGATGCGCAGCGCGCGCGCCGTCTTGTAGACCTCGGAGTCGATGCCCTTCTCCACGATGAGGAAGATGTAGTCCACGGGGATGGAAGACACGAAGTCCACCACGAACCACGTGCGCAGGTACTTCTTCTTGATCTTCTCGGGGTCCAGGATGATCTCCGTGTTGTCCTCGATCACGATGCCCGTGCGGAAGTTCAGCACCAGGTCCATGAGGAAGAACGTGTCCGAGACCACGTTGAACACGATCCACGGGGCGGTGGTCTCATCCTTGAAGAAGGTGATGCCCACAGGTATGATGATGAGGTTTCCCACCATGAAGAGCAACATGGTGAAGTCCCAGTAGAACCTGGGGGCGAAGCGTGGGCCGTCACGCCGCCAGGCCTTGGCCCGCGCGGCACGCAGCTGCGGGGCACGCTGTCCCCACCGCGGCGCGCGCAAGCACACACGCGCCTTCGAGGGCCGGCCCGGATCTCGCCTCCTCCAAGCTAAGACTTGGGCCTCGAATCACAGTGTGTACCCCAACTCCAGGAAGCCCTCCCACCCCGTGATGACCCCCACTGCCCGCTGGGCCCCCACAGCCTGGGTTCCTGTAGCCGGCCCACCACCTTCCCTCCTTAAAGAAACTGGAGAGGGGCGCGTGAGTGGCTCAGTTGGTGGAGCTTCCCACTTGGGCTTAGGTCACCATCTCCCAGTTCGTGAGTTCAGGACCCCCATCAATTTGTGTGCTGACAGCTCAGAGCCTGGAGCCTGCTTGGGATTCGGTGTCTCCCTCTCTCTCTGCCCCTCCCTTGCTTGCTTGCGTGCTGTCTCTCTCTCTCAAAAATAAATATTCTTTTAATTAAAAAAAAAAAAAGCAGGAGACCTGGCAGAGCCCAAAAGGTGCCCCCCAAATTGGTTAAAACTTTCCCATGACCAAAAAAGTTCAATGTGCAAGACACAGGGTCAGTGTCCACAAAACTATTCCGTATGAGAAAGAAAAGGGGAGACAAGCAAGGAGGAGCTGGGGTGGCAGGGAGTAGGGGGCTTTGGAGGAAGGGGCGGTGGGCATGCAAGGGGGGGCAGGCACAGTGGGGGACAACAGGGTCTGGGGTGCGGGATGGGGGCGGGGCATGCAGGGCGCACACTGTCCTGAGTAGCAGGGCTTCGAGTGAGGCACCAGAAGGGGCTCCTGGCCCAACTTCCATCTCAGGCAGCACCCCGGGGGGGCGGGAGGCAGGGGAAAGAGGCCTAGGCCCCCCAGGCTGGAGGTGGGTGGCTGGGAGAGGCGGAGAGAGGACATTTCATGTGACAAACTCTCCTGAAAAAGTGCTGACTGGCGGATTCCACTCCCAAGTCCCTGAGGCCGATTCCACACTCCACCCGGGAAGCACGTTCAGGGAAAGGCCTGTCCACTCAAGGGACATCTGCTGGTGGCTGGGCTTGGTGTTCTGAACAAAGCATGAGGACACACAGGTTCAGAAGGGCCACGTGGACAGATGCCCAGCACAGCAGCGATGGAGAAAATGCAAATCAAAACTACTCCAAGGAAAAACTGTTCTGTTAGGTCCTCAAAAGTCCAGACAGTAGCGGGGCGCCTGGGTGGCTCAGTCGGTTGAGTGTCTGACTCTTGCTTTTGGCTCAGGTCATGATCTTACGGCTCATGAGACCGAGCCTCTAGTCGGGCTCTGCACTAACATCGAGGAGCCTGCCTGGGACTCTCTCTCTGTTCCCCGCCCCTGCTCTCGCTCTGTCTCTCAAAATAAATAAATAAGCTTAAAAAAAAAAAATAGAATCATGGTCTTACCCATCAATTCCACTCCTAGGTGTGAACCCCATGAACTGAAAACAGGAACCTAAGGATAACTGCGCATGCGTGTTCGCAGGAACAGGATTCACAAAAGCCAAAGGTGGAAACTTCGGTGGGGGAGCAGATTCATACAACGTGGCCACCGCTCACGCGCACGGCCCTCAGGTGCATCCACCACGCAGGCGCACATCCACGGATGAGCGTGTCCACCGCGCACGCGCACGTCCACAGACGACCGTGTTCCCCGCGCACGCGCACATCCCTCGGCCGCGAGCAGGAGCGAGGCGCCCCCCCCCACCCCGCCCGCGCGGACGGACTCTGAACATGCGACGCTCAGGGAGGGAACGCGACACAACAGACCGCGTGGGGTGTGAGTCCGCGTGTGTGAAACGTCCAGAACAGGCTCATCCACGGACAGAAGGGGGGCTCGTGGGGGTTGGGGAGTTTTAGGGAAGATGAGAAAGTTCTGGATATGGATGGTGGTGATGGCTGCACAACATTGTGAATGTACTTAATGCCATTCAATTGTATACTTTTAAATGACTAAATGCCAAATTTTATGTCACATAAAAGAAAAAAAGAACTCTGAGGCTATGGGTTGGGGGTCTCCGTGATGAGCGGAGGGTCTGGGTCCACACATCCTGTCTAGATCCAGGTAGAGGAGAGTCTCGAATTTTGAACAAAGTCGCTTATTTTAAGTTGCTCTTACTGAGTACTGCAGAGAGAGACGCCCACCCCTGGATCGCGTCGGCCCTGTGAGCTCTCTCCAGGTCGTCACTCTCCCAGACAGGTTTGTGCAGGGCTCTGCCGTGGGCCCAGTGCCCTCCCCGTCACGGTGGGGGTCCCCACATCCACTTAGAGAAAGCTCTGTCACCTGTGGGCGGGACAGGCCCCAGAGGCCCCTAAAGGCTGCGGCTCCCTGGGTCGTCCTGCTGGCTGGCCAGCTGGAGGGGCAGAGGAGGGGTCCATGGGCCGCAGCGTTCGCCCGAATTAGCACAAATAAATAAAAAGCCATACGACCCAGGGGTGCCTGGGTGGCTCAGTCGGTTGGGCATCCAGCTCTCGATTTCGGCTCAGGTTATGGTCCTGGGGTCCTGGGACTGGGCCCCGCTTTGGGCCCCATGCTCCGCGAGGAGCCTGCTTAAGCTTCTCTCTCCTCTCTCTCTGCCCCTGCCTGGCTGAAATACATGTGCTCGTCCTCTCAAAATAAGTAAACTTAAAAAAAAAAAAAAACTTGAAGCAAAGCCGAAGGCTGCAGACTGGCTTGGCCGCAGTGAGCTCTGTGTTTTGGGGGCTCCTTTCTGGGCAGCACTGCGGGGAGCAGCAGTTAGCCCCGTGTGTGCCGGCTGGCCCAGGCCCTCCGCTTCGGGGAAGTGATCCCAAGGAAACTGTCCAAGAGGAAGAGAGAAAAATTAAAAAGCAATTTGTACCAAGATGTTCACAGTAGCTCAGTCTTCGAGAGCCAAAGCTGGAAGGCACCCAACGTCTAACACCTCGGTGGCAGCGGCCAGACCCGGGCTGACACCCGGTTCTCTGGGCTGTTGGTGGGTGCGGCCGTGCGCCAGTCCCACAGCCCCTGGGACCCCCACTCTTCTCTCCATCGGGGAGAAAGGGGCCGGGGAGTGGCAGCCTGTGAGGGCCCTCCACGAGCCTGTCCCACCCACACCTGCAGCGGGAGCCTCCTCTCGGTGGTGGTGGTCGCGGCTGGGCTGTGATGGGAGGGCCTGGGGATGGGGACAAAGACCTGAAGACCTTGAGTGCTGAAAGGACTGAGTGCCCTGGGGGTGAGTATTAAGGGCAAAATCGAATGGCTGCTAAAAATTCGGGACCTTTCTTGGCCTGAATCTAGGCAAGGTGTGGGGCGCCGGATGAGGGGCCCCACCTGCCTGCTGCCCCTGCCCCCCACCCTCCCTCCCAGCGCTTCCACTGTAGTCCCACCCCTCACCCTCTGGGAACTGAGGCCTGCCCTGCCCCCTCCCCCACTTCCGGCACACGCCTGGGGCAGAGCAAGAGGGAAAGAGTAACTGAGAAGGCCAGAGGACCTAGAAACCATGGGTGGGGGGCGGTTAGAAACCACCAGGGGGAGTCTAGAAACAATCTAAATGGCCAGAGTGCAAGGTGGCTTCACAGGTGACTCTTCACAGACATTCTCTCCCTTTGTTCCTGGGATGAGGGTAGGAGCAAGCATCACACTTCCCCACTGACAGACCAGAGAGGTGGCCCCGCCAGGGAGTGGGGGCAAAGAACCGAGATCCAGGCCTGGTGCCCTCAGGACCTGTCCTCTGTCTACTGCCCGCCTGTTTAGGGCTAGGGCTAACCTTCCTCCTGCCGGCCTGGAGCCCTGTCCACGGCCCCTGGTCCCTGGGGAGCGATCCCTGGTCCTGTCGCTCTATCCGGGCTGTCTTCCCAGGTTGGATGGTGTCCCCTGGGCTAATGAGGAGTCAGACCACAGAGGACAGAGCGCTGGACAGGGGCTCTGAAGCAGCTCTGGGGCAGAGTGACCCAATCCCCAGGTCCATCACTAGGGTGCCCCACCTGCTCCAACCAGGACGCCCCAAAAGGGGCCCGAGGCCCTGACCCTTGTCCTCACCAGCCCCCTGGTCCCCTGGAAGGGGACAGGAGGAGGAAGAGGGCCCTGCACACACCCACCAAGGGGGACCTAAGGACTGGGGCAGAGGATCTGGTCAGGGGACAGAGGAACCCCGGTCGTCCCCCTAAGCCCCTCCCCTTCCCCTCCCCTGACCTCCCTCCTGGGCCGCACAGCCTGGGACTAACCATTCTCCTCTGAGCCTCAGTGCCTCATCTGCCCAATCCTGGCAGCCCTCCCTCACTGGGCCACCCCAGCAGGACTGGGGCCCAGGGACTACAAGGGCCTCCCCAGGCAGCCAGCAGAGGCCTGGCTCACGGTCAGCTTTTAGCTACCCAGGGCCTTCAATGACCGTAATTAAATCCCGTATTTTAAAATCTTCCCTAACATGGCTCAGTCGGTTAAGCATCCCACCATATATATATATATATATATATATATATATATATATATGTATATTTGTTAATGTTTATTTATTTTTTGAGAGAGACAGAGCATGAGCAGGAGGAAGGGAAGAGAGAGAGAGAGAGAGAGGGAGTCACAGAATCCAAAGCAGGCTCCAGACTGAGCTGTCAGCACAGAGCCCGATGTGGGGCCCGAACCCACGAACCCTGAGATCATGACCTGAGCCAAAGTCAGACGCCTAACCGACTGAGCCACCCAAGCGCCCCTAAGCGTCCGACTCTTGATTTTGGCTCAGGTCATGATCTCACGGTTTGTCAGATGGAGCTCCACATGGGGCTGACAGCTTGGAGCCTGCTTGGGATTTGTTCTCTCTCTGCACCTCCCTGCTCGCACGGTCTCTCTGTCTCTCTCTCAAAATAAATAAATAAACATTAAAAGAAAAAACCTTCCCCGACAAATAACAATGAGGCCCCAGAGGGGCCCCTGCTTCTGTGGGAGCACCCGGATCCCTCGGTTCTGTCTCCAGCACAGCCCCGGGAGGGCAGCGGCCTTCTTGGCTGAGTGACACAGGCTCAGCCCCGGGGACACTGGGACGATGCAGGGTCTCCCAGGGAGCTCGGGGCTCGACAGCCATGACCCCCAGCCCCCAGGCCCAGGACGTCTCAGCTCCAGTGCCCTGCCGCTGGGAGAAGGTCCTGGAGCCCTGTCCCAGATGCACCCGCGTGCACCCACAGGGGCACGGGACTTCAGCTGGGGCCCCCACCCTGAACGGCGAGTGCTGAGGGACAGAACCCAGGTGCAGAGACTTCCAGGCCAGATAAGGGCTGTTGAACCAAGGCAGCCCGCCACCCCCCACCCCACCGCAGGATCCCAGCACTAAGAACCTGGCAGGAAGCAGTCCAGGAATTACAAATCAGGCAAATCTGAAGGGATTAGGGCCAGGGCGGGCAGGAGCCCTCCCTTATGGAGTTTCAAATCCGAGTCGAGTGTCAGGGATTAGGAAAGGAAGACACCTCCCGGAAAGATCAGCGGATTCCTGGGTGAGCCCGGGCCTGGGCAGGCTGTGGGGGCAGGGTGTGTGCCAGGCTGGGAGGACAGTTGGCGACCACACAGACCCAGCTCTCCCTCAGAGCCCCAGGCTGGGTGGGGGAGACAGACATTCCACACCAACAGATAAGTGAGTGGGACGCTTCAGAGTGGGTGGGGAGGGCTTCTCAGAGGGCATGGCACTTGGGCAGACAATGGAGAAGCAGCTGCTTGACAGAGTTCAGGGGACCCTGCGCCCCACACAGCGGAGGCAGCAAGTGCAAAGGTCCTGTGGCTGCACTGGGGTTTCCCCTCTCAAGGCTGGCCAGGTGGCCTGGTGCTAGAGTAGGCACGAAAGGAAACGGCTGAGGGCAGGAGCTGGGTTCTGCAGGCCCTTGGGAGGCCGTAAGTGAGAGGGAAAGACGGACAAATGTACCTTGAGAGGCCCATGCTGGCAGTGGGGAGGTTAGGAAGGGGGCAGGAGGGAGATGGAATGGCCTGTGGTGGCTGGATTTGGGGCCGGCTTCTTGACGGGGAAAAGTGAAGCAGGGTCTGGTCTGAGGAGGCCCAGTCCCCATGATGTTGGAGCAAGGGGGTTGGAGACATGAGGTTTTTAAAGCAGGGACCAGAAATTCCAAATTCTGGCAGGAGTCCCCTGGAGAGAGGAGGGGGACCTCGGCCACAGATGGCCTCTCACCCTTCATGTGGATCATGGAGCTTCCTTCCTTCCACCAGGTGGGCCCTGGGCCTCAACCCTCACCTGGGGAACTGGATTTGTCCCCTGTCCCCACCCCACGTGCCTCCGTGCTGGGTCTGGAGCCAGGGAACCCCTTGTCTCACCCCTGCCCCCGCACCCCCCCCTCCCCGGATAATGCAGGATTTATTCCCGTGAGTTAAAGCGGGGATTTGCAGACAGTGCTCCCACACTGATCTCCCTTGGATCCGCCAGGCCATCTGGGGTAGGAGACAGGGGCCTCCAGTCCCATCCGGTTCTTCAGACCAGCCCCTCCACCGGCCCAGTCCCCCGGGGACCCCAGAGGACGTGACACAGACACAGGTCAGCGTCCACTGGTCCCGGCTTTGTCTAAATGCCTCTGAGGGGCAGGAAAGGACTCATCTCTTCCCCTCACACGGGGCCTCCCCGCGGTAGACAACTGGGGATCATTGCAGGAAAGTCAGCAGCAGCGGCAGAGACTCAGATCAGACCTCAGAGGCACTTACAGACAGGAGCAAGTTGAAAGCCACTCGCCCAAACTTTCCAGACCTGCCCGGGCGCCCGGGCCCCGGGGCTGCCTCAGTTACCAGAGTGACAACCACATGAGGAGGCGGTGGGGGAGAACAACCCAGAATGAGTGATGGTCGTCTCTGCAGGTCCCAGCCGGGCCCCACAGGGGCCACCCTTGCTGGGGTCCCCCTGCCCACCCACTGTTCCCCCATGAGCTTCACACACGTGGGGCCTGTTGCCCTCTGGAATCAGTGCTGGTCCAGGTGAAAGGAACAGGAATTAACTGTACTTATTTTCTCGTGTTTTTGGAGGGGAGGGGACTCCGTGAGGTGCCGGCTGTGACTGTGGCCCTCCACACCGGCCCCGTGGCTGCCCCCCTGCCTCGCACTCTTGTTCTGACACCTGGTCCCATTCGGGCACGGACCTCAGGGTGCCCAGAAGGAACACCAAGCCTCCCAAGCCCAAACTGTTCCCTCTGTCCCTTGGACCTGTTTCTCCGCCTGCTCCCCCTCTCCCCCCACCCCTGCCCCCTGCGAGCCCCTCTGGAACAGGTCCCGGGGCTTCTCCGTCCTGGCCCTGGTGCCTCCCACATGCCCGGTTTCCGCGCGGAGAAACAGCCTCAGGAGGGGTTGGGCTGGTCCATCGCAGCCCCGGGATGGGCACCACGGAGCGCCTGTGTGAGCTCAGCGAGCTCGCAAACACCTGAGACCCCAGACGTGACAGGGACCTCACGGGCCCTCAGGCCCACGGCAGGCGCTGAGGGGCAGGCAGGCCAGCAACATGAAGTGGAAATGGCCGCGTCGGGGTGTGCCGGCAGCGCGTCCGTGAGACAAGGCGGCAGTGGGTCAGAGCTGGGGTGCGGGCAGGGGTGGGGAAGGGGACAGCGTGTGCCAAGGCTGGTCGTTCCAGGGAAGCAGGGGGAGGGGCCGGAATGGCACAGAAAGTCACACACCCCCGTTTGCCCACACCACCGCCTCTCACGTTTGGGGAAACCAAGGCGGGAGGCCCAGAGAGCACGTGAGCCCAGCCGCAGGCAGCACGGGGCCCTCTGCAGACGGCTGCCTTCTGGCCTTTCCCCCGGACGCTCTCTCCTCCCGGACACCTTCCTCTGTCCACTCCCACGTGTCAAGAGCTCCCCCTCCTCGAGGCCTCCACAAGCACCCCACGCCCTGGAAGGTGTATGCCCGCTTGCGCACGAGGCGGTGCCAGGGCGGCTCCAGTTCAGCGGACACCCGTCGTCCCGTTCTCCGTGCCAGGTGGGGGCCGGGCCGATGGGCACGGGAAGGGCCTCACAGGCAAGCAACAGCGAGAGCTCAGGGAAGTGGAGACACCCTGGTCTTGGGCAGGCGTGGGGGCTGGCGTGGGAGCCTGCACCTCAGAATCTCTTTCCGCTTTAGAGCCTGCACAGTGTGTGGACGCAGGCACCGTCGGGTCAGATTTCAAGGGGGCAAGTGTGGAAAAGCGGACCCAGAAAGGCTCCTCCGCCTTTTGCTCCGTGAGCAGTTTCACAAAAGCTCACACGCGCATAGAAGCATAGCAATGATCTGCAGCCCGCCTTCGGGTACCCCGATATCTCGAACAGTCTCCAGCAAGCCTTTCCCTTCCCGTGTCTTCCCGGTCTGGATGGGACGCGGCCAGAGGCTGGGCTACCAGCCTGCCCAGGTGCGAACCCCCAGTTTGGCCCAATTCATTGTGTAGCTTTGGGCAGGTGACTTAACTTCTCTGTGCCCTTCCCACTTTACAGCTGACATGACTGAATCAGTATTAGTAAGGCGCTGCCATGGCACCTGGGCCGCCCAGGGAGCCTCAGGAAGCTTGGGGCCTGTGTCCATACTGAATCAGCCCTCCACTAAGACATGGGGGGCTGTAGAGGCCCCACGGCATCCCAGATTGGAAATATCCTGTTTTCAATTTGACAGTGTCTCCCCTAGTCCCCATCCCCCTGCTTGCTCAACCCTATTTTACAGCTTATCTGCCCAGCCCAGACCACGTGGCCTGCCCAGATCCTCACAGGTGACCACGCTCCAAGTGGCACAAGCACCGGGAAGCCCAGCTCCTCCCCCTGGCATCCCCTCCCCCCAGGCTGTAAGCCGCCCCTTCTGCAGCCAAGAGGAAGCCCAGGGTCCCCCACCGCTGGCAGTGGGCAGGTGGTTGGGGGGGGGGGAGGTTGGCTGCAGGCAGACGTGCTGGAGAAGACCCAGGGCAATGGCTACTTTCTGCAGGCACCTTCCCCTGCCCCCCCCCCATGTCCCTGATGTCCCTTCCCAGCCAGCTGGCCAGGTCGCTGGAACGTGAGCAGAAACACTGACCCAAGTTCTCCCAGCCTGGACCACCTGCACGGAATGGGGAGCCCCTGTGCAGGTCAGGACCATCCAGACGCACCTCATTCGGACACCCCAGGTCGCCCCACCCGTGGCCTCTCCCAGAACTCAAGCCATTGGTCACGGGTGTCTTTACCCCCCAGGGAAGGTCTGAAGAGTAGGCAGGTGGAATCCCAGTCTCTATCCCTGACTTGTGCGCCCCTGGGGCCTCAGTTTCCTCAGCTGTCGAGCCCTGGAGCTGCGGAAGGGTCAGAACAGGGGAGAATCCCACAGCCCCCTTTTCCAGCTCCGGACATCCGGGAGCAAGCGCGGAACAAGTTCCCGGGTGGGGGCGAGGGGCTCAGGCTCCGGGCAGGACCCAGAGCTTGATGAAACCCGCGGTTCCGAGAGCGCCTTGGGCCGCTGTCCGTGGTGCTGAAGCCGCGCCCGCCCTGGGATTCGGCCCCGTGGAGACCCTCTGCGTGCCAAGTCACACCTCCCTGACGGCCACTTAACTTCACACACACACACACACACACACACACACACACACACACACCCCTAGGGACCCGCCTGCCCCCTAGATCGCTCGGCCCACGCCCCCTGCAGTCACATGCTCCCCATCACACACATAGCCTGCAGTGATATGCACGCTTCACGCTTGCAGGCCACAGGGCGCGCACCCAGGAACGAGAACCACAAACATACTCAGCCGTGACCCTGCGCTGGGCCTTGCTCTGAGCCTCTGCACCTATCAACCGCCTGAACACAGACAACGTCTACACACCCACTGACACATGGGCACGCCACCCAGTGGCTCCGGCTGCTGCGGCTCAGAGAACACAGCCTGGGGACCCCAGCACGCTCAGCGCCCTCTCCTCGCGCAATACCCGGGCCCGCGGACCGGAACGCGCCTCCCTGAGCTGTGGGGCGCAGGTGGAGACCTTGGGAGCGAGCCACGTTCGCTTAACCCCTTCTCCGCCGGCCTCTCCCAGGCACGTCCTTCCCGGGCGCCCTTCCTTCCTCCTTCCTTCCGCTCTGCCGCCTCCCCTGCGCCCACGTTCCCCTCTATTCGTCCTCTCCGCCCCTCCGCGCTCAGACCCTGGTCCTGCGGCTCATGACGCGCGCCCATCCCGCAGGGATGGGGATGTCAGGGCGCGTGGGAGGGGGCGCTCAGGGGTCACCGCGGGAGCCTGCGCGCGCTTCCCAGAGCCCCCCCACCCCCACCCCTGCCCCAGGGCGGAGTCTCGCGCGCCCAGGCCATCACGGGGCGGGTCTCGGACGCGCCCGAGGTCACCGAGGGGCCCCGAGGTCACCCACGGGGCGCGCAGCCCCGCCCTCCCCGAGGTGCTCCAAGGACGGCGCCCCCCTCGGCGCCCGCCGGGGCCACACCTGAAGTCGCTGTACGGGTGGATGATCCAGGCCCCCGCCGACTTGACGCGCTCCTGCTCGCGCTCCACGGCCTTCTGGCTGCCGAACATCCGCAGCGAGAACTTGTTGACGCCGGGCTGCAGGAGCGCGCCGAACTGCCGCTGCATGAAGCTGGCCTGGCTGCCGCGCGGCTCCCCCGCGGGGCCCGCCTCCTCGCTGCCCGCCTCATCCGCCGGCCCCGGCCCCGCGCCCGCCCCGCGGCACGAGAACGACACCTTGGACCCCCGCGCCGGGCCCTCGGGTGCCGCGGGGCTGCACTGCGGCTCGCCGCGCCCGCACTCGCCGTTCGGGCTGCCCTTGGCGGTGCTCGCCGCGCCCGGGGTGCCCGGGCGGCCGCACGAGCTGTCGCGGCTGCGGAGCCGGGCCCGCGGGCCGCTCTCGTCCGTCGCCTCCGGGGGCGCCGCCTCGGCCCGGCCCGGCTGCTGGGGGGGCGCAGGCCCGGGGCCCGGGGGGGGCGCGGGCGGCGGCGGCGGCGGCGGTTGCTGCTGGGGGGGCGCGGGCGGCGGCGGCGGCGGCGGCCCCGACGCGGGGGTCGCGCCCGGGCTCTCCCCGGGCCGCCCGCCGCCCCCGCGCGCGTCCATGGCGAGGCGGCGCCGGGCAGTGCGGAGCGGAGCCGCCGCCGCCGCCGCCGGCCCGAGCCCGAGGGAGGGGGGGGAGGCGGGGCCTGGGCTGGGGCGGGGCCGCGGGGGCGGGGCCCCGGGGAGGGGCAGGGGCAGGGGCGGGTTGGGGGCCCCGCCTCTGCCCGCGCCCCCTCCCGGCGCGCCGCGCCCAGACCCCCGCGCCGGGGAAACTGAGGCCGCGGGGTCGGTGACCACCCAAGGGCACGCGGCCTGAGGCCTTGGAGACCTGCTCAGGCCTCGTTCCAGAAAGGGAAACTGAGGCCCGCGAGGCGGAAGGACACGTCCAAGGTCACTGAGCCCAGCCCCGGGGACCAGAGCCTCCTCCGCGCTCCACCTTCGCAAGGGATCTTCCCCGCGCGCAGGGTTCACCCGCCTGGAGGCCACAGCCAGGCGCAGGGAAGCGAGACCGCCCCCGTGCCAGCCTCCTTCCTTTCTGTAAGTGAGAATTTCCGTAAGAAGAAGGATGTTTTTAAAGGCCAGAAGGGCCTTGGCTTTGTAATTCGAGGGCCCTGGAAAGACCCGTGGGAGTGTGTTGTGTGCGGAGGGGCAAAACGGGGTCCATGCGGCCAGTCTCCAGGTCTTTCTCGCCTCCTGCGTGTGAAGAAAACTGTGGCCAACAGGAAGAGCCACCCATTGGTGTTGGCACCTACCCCCTAAAATCCAGTGGAGGGCTGGGATCTCCTGTAAGGCTGGTGGGTCCCAGGATCATAGAGGGGAACTCAGAGTCCCTGCCCACTTCTCACTGATGCCCACATGGGAGTCCCACCCGACTGCCCCATTTCTCTGCCTCTTGGGCCCAGCCCCCACCTCTGGGGGGACACCTGAGGCTCTGTGCCGGGACCAGGAGCCAGGCTGGGGACTTACTTGGTGTTAAGTGACATGGGAGCACAGGCCCTAGCCCCTGGTCCCTAGCCCCTAGGCCCTCGTCCCTAGCTGGGCTCAACCAGAGTGGGGGAGAGGCGTCCTGAGAGGCAGGTGATGGAGGGAGACAGAGAGGAGAAGGCACGTCCTGGCCTCCGGGAGCCTCCAGCCTTCATAGCACTGTTCCGTGGGCCCATCCACCTGCTGGGATGTTGGGTCCATGAGAGCAGAGATGTAACTGTCCCTGAACACGGTGGGTGCTCACTGGTGATTGAGAGAGGGACTGAGCCGGGCCATCTTGAGCCCCCACCAGGCTGCCTCGAGCCCCGGGGACCCCGGTGCTTCCATGAGGCAGGCCTGGCCTCCCTGGGGTCACTGCCACCTTGCCTGTGGCCAGACCTACGGCCAGGCGGGTGGGCGGGCAGGGCTGCTCTCTGTCCTGAGGTGGTGGCGAGAAGATGGGCAGTAGGGTTGGCAGTGCCAGGCTGCGGCCCGCCCCGGGCAGATGTGTGCTCCAGTTGAAGGGGGATCTTTTATGCTCACCCTGGGAGCATGTCAGTCTGGGCAGGCCGCCAGAGCCCCAGGGCTTGTGGCTGAGAGCGGGAGGGAGGCGGACTGTGGCCCAGCCTGAGGACCCACCAGACCTGGGGGTGGGAGAGGCAGGCCTGGACCTGGGAGTCGCCTCGGTGGGGGGGGGGGGTCCCGGCCCCTCCTGAGCCTTGGGGACCCTGTCCGCAGGTCCCAACAACTCCCCTTCCTCCCACAGACTCCTCCCTGGGCCAGATGGCTACCAGCCTGCGTCTCCCAACCCTGTCACCACCTGCCCAGGACAGAGTGTTCTTTGCATTCATTCAATTCATTGATTCAACAAATCTTCATTAAGCACTTGATCAGGGGCTGGAATTCAGAACTGATTCTCACAGGCCAACAGTTAAGCAGAGGGGACAGTCAACACAGTAAACATTACGTTTCATAGATAATTAGAAGGTGGCCAGTGCCACGCAACTCAGGCCAGGAAAGGGAGGAAAAAGGTGCCGGGGGGGGGGGGGCGGGGGGCGGCGATGTCCAGAGGCTTCCCTGAGGGAAAACCAGAAGGAAGAGAGGGCTGGTATCATGTGGACATTTGCGGGAAGAGTGTCTGAAAGGTGGCAAGGCCTGTGCAAAAAAGCCCTGAGGCAGGATGGTGCCTGGCTTGTGGGAGAAGAGAGGATATCAAGGACCCAGGGGGTGGGTGAAGATGATGAGGACGCGGAGACAGCAGTGGGTGAGGCAGGTCTGTTGCCTAAATCTGCTCTGGACTCCCCAGTGCCTTTGGAAGGAAACCCCAATCCCTCCGCACCATCCAGTCAGCCCCCCATCCTTCCTCACCATTCCTGGACTCTACGGACGGTGCCTCTGCTGCGCTGAGCCCCTGGCACCGTCCCTCCTTCGGTGCTACCCCCGGCACGGGCTCTGGGGGCACCTTCGGACCTCCACTCACAAGCCTGCTCCCTCTCTAGCTGGGGCAAGTCCAGGCTGGAGGCCCTGAAGCCCAGACAGTCTGGGCACCCTCCCTCTGAGTGAAAAATAATTGAAGAACAAGAAGACAAAACGAGGCCAGGGCTTTGGCAGGCCCCAGACCAGTGACTGTCCCGGAGTTTAAGCCTCAGGGGCTGCCGGACTCAAAGAATACTGAGATGTCTGATCAGACATGGGTGGCAGGACGGTTGGCTTAGGAAAGAGAGGGTGACGTGCCCCAGGTCTTAGAGCCGCACATGCAAACACCATTGTGCTCTGGGGGTCCCGCCCAGAGTGGCAAGTGACCTCAGCTTCATGGTGTCTGCAGTGAGGATGTCCTCAGTTCTGCTAACCTAGGACTCAGCAGGGTTTTCCTTTCCTCACAGAGATCACTCTCCCCGGTGGGTGGGGCGGGACAGCCAAACCTGATGACCCCCAGCACCTCTGTCCTACTTCGTTCCAGCTCTGTCTTCTGCTGCTGGGCAAGACCCCCAATCCCTCCCTTGCTGCCAACCGGTGTGAGACCTTGGGGTGCCCGCACCTTGGGGTGCTCTGGGTGGGGTGTCCCAGGGAGAGGATGCACAGCCCCCTCTGTGGGCCCAGAGATGCCCGTGGGGCACTTCCAAACAGCACCGGCAACGTGCCGTTTCGTCTAATGGACACCCCAGCCCTCTGCCCTTCTGCCCTCCACAGATTGGGACCCCGAGACACCGGTTCCTGAGCCTCCTAGCACTTGCCAAATATGAACCCATGGACTCTTGAGACTTGGCTGCTGTCACTTCTTCACCCCACTCTGGGGAAACTGAGGCAGGCTCCAGCAGGCTGTTAACAAGAACGCCCCCCAGCGGCACAGAGCGCACACTGCCGTGCTCATTAAATGCTTACGGATGGAGGGATGAATACTTAAGTACTTACAAAGAAAGCTTACAAAGCTGCTTGTGAGTGGCCCCAATTTGGCTAATTACGCGTCCAACGTGAGGGACGTCTGTGAGGGGAGGGTCTTTTGGGCTAGGAGGACCAGAGAGGGCTGCTAAGGAGGCCGAGCCTCGCTCGCCTCGCCACAGCACCCCCCACGCTCCAGGAAACCCCGCTCCTGCCCCAGGCTCTGCCGGCCAGAAGCTCCCGCACGTCCCGTCTGGACCCAGTGCAGAGCGCAGCAGGAAGCAGATGGACGGGGCCCTGGCCTCCCAGGGGACACAGAGCCCCAGCAACCCAGTGCGCACGTGTGCCTTCTGACTTCGGGCGACGAGGGAGGCCGCACCTGAGCCCCGGCAGCTTCCCCAGCGAGGGGCCAGCTCGTCATCACCTCGTCATCACCTCCTCCCCCGCCACAGCCCAGCCACGACACGGGTGCCCAGCCAGTGTTGCTTCGTGATCTCCACAAAGTGTGAGTGGTGGGTGCCCCCAAGGAACCCCAGGGTGCAGGGAGGTTGGGCCAGCCGTGTCCAGGGCCAGGCGGGTGCAGCCCCAAGAGCCCTCTGTAGAGGAGGGGCTCCGCCGGCCCCTAGAGCCTGCTCCACGGCAAGTGCGTAGCGCCCTCTGGTGACGGCCAGGGGGAAGGCCGGGTCCGCAGCTCCCCCAGCCCAGCGGGTTCAGCTCTTCCCGGTGACCTGGGGGTGGGAGGGGGCTGTATCACGGACACCCGTTCTGCCCACAGAAGCCCAGGGAATACTTGCAGCTGACAGTGTGGCCGCCAGAGCTCAGCGCGGGTGGGGGCACCCCGGTCAGCTCCATTTCAGAGCCTGGAGTCTCAAGCCGGCAGTTCGCGGGCCAGGCCTGACCTCGCGGGCGTCGTTACGCTGGGGTTTTTGCCCACATTGAAAATTAAGAATTTCACACGCAAGCCCCAATTTCTGGCTGCTACGGAGACTTGGGAATAGCTGGCTCAGGGCTCCTTGGCCTCTGGTTCCTCCTGACCCCAGAGGGGAGGTATGGGATGACCACACTCCCTAGGAGTGGCTGCGGGGTCACTCCTCCTCTGTACCAAGCAGGAGGCCTAGATGGCACGGGCCAGAGCCCCCAGGTTTGGCGAGGACGAAGCTCATGAGGCCCTACCTCCTGTGATCTGCTCCCATGGAGTGTTCCCCAGACCCTCAGCCCCACCCATGTTTGTTGCAGTTGTCAGGGTGGGCTGTGCAAACAGGGACTCCCTTTCTCCTGGGGGCCAGCTCAGAAGGGCCACCTCCCTACCACAGCACTGCCCTTCGGGGCTTTCTAGGCCTCAGTGGCCCCCCTTCAGCTGGACAAAGTCCCAAGGGGCTGGATCCATCATGAGGGCCTGCCCCACGCCCCACCCCCTCACCTCCCACTCAAACCACAGGGAGCTTCCTGCCCAGGGCAGGTGGGTGCCAGGCAGCTGTGGGTGGGGGTTGTCTGTTCTGTCCTGGGGGGCCCATGGGAAGGATTCCCAGGTGCCCCTGTCCAGTCCTCTTTGACGGCAAGAAACAAACTCAGAGGGAAGGGCTGCTGTGTGGAGGGAACCAGCTGGTGAGCCCCCCCCATTCCCAGACCTGCCACAGGCCTGGCCCCTCTGCCCCCCCCCATCTGCACCCCCCCACCCCTGCCCTGGTTCTCCTGCTGAGACCCTGGGCCGGCGCACACAGGAGCCTGGGAAGACGGACACGGGTCAGCCTTTATTGGGGAGCAGGCAGGTGGCGGGCAGGTCAGGACGCAGCTCTGGCGGGACGGCCGCCACACCACTCCTCCACAGCCAGGCGGGGATGTCGGGGGCCCTGCCTGCCTCGAGCTGTCCCAACACACAACACAGACTGGAGGCGACCCGGCAGCACAGACCTCAGACAGACAGGCAGGCACGATATGCTCCCACCGCACAACCCGTGACTTTCTGCAAAGGGTCCCAACGAGGCCCAGCAGCCTCAGGAGGTAGAGCCCCGCAAGAAGGCCAGTCTGCCCTTCATGACCCCCAAGACGGGGTGGGATGCCGAGGGGATGGGCGGGGGGGACGGGAGGGACAGGTGTCTGCGTGTGTGTGTGTGGGGGGGGAGGACAGCGAGGGGATGGGCAGAGGGCACCAGTAATCTCACAGGAAGCTCATGGCTTCCTCAAGGCGCTCACAAAATATTTAAAAAGGAAAACCAAAACTCCTAAAGAATGGAATTCTACACGTACAAAACCCTAGTTTAGTTTTAAAAAGGAAAGAAACGTGAGCTGACCCACAGTGTGGTCTGCTTTCGTGGGGCGGGTCTCCTTTAAGAGGAAAGAACGTGGACTCTGCGAACAGCAGACACTGAGCTGCTCCGGACAGAGGCTGGAGGCCTGTGTGGGGGCAGGACAGACGCTCAGACAGCAGCCCGAAGCTGGGGGGGGTGGGGTGGGGGAGGGGTAGTCCTCCCTCCCCTCCCCCCCCGCCCCTCCTCACCTCAGTTGGCGTTCCTCTGGCGAACGTTCTTGCCTTTGTCGTTGATGTGCCCGCTGCTCTTCCTGGGGAGGGACAGAGGGCTGACGGACGCTCGGGAAGACACAACGGTGTCCCTGCTCCCACCCACCACGTGCAGGGTGCAGGCTATCCAGGCCAGCAGCCCCTCCAGGCCCTGCCCGGGGAACACTGCCTGCCTGCTAGCCCAGCAAGGCCACGACTTACAGAGGAGCGGAGCCGGTGTCCTCATCTGTGCAGACGCGCGGCCACATGTAGAGAGAGGACAGGCCATCAGGAAGTGTCCCGGGACAAGGCCCCTCGTGGGCTGGCACCGGTCCTGCTGGGCCCTGCCCTCAGTTTCCCTGACTGTTAAGTGCAGGCAACCGGCCCGGCTGCCAGCACGTGCATCCTCAAAACGAGCTGTCTGGGGTCATGGCCCAAGGGGTGCCTGGGAGCCCTGCCCGCTCCCCACGAACTCAGCCCGCAGGAGCCAGGCAGGGGCCAAGCTCAGGTTTCCTGAGCTCCGTCACGTGCAAAGTCAAGAGCATGCTTGGTGCCTACAACCCTTGGGCCCTCAGCAGCCGCCATGGGCAGGGGCAGAGCAGCCAAGAGGACAGCCACTCCCCTCGGAGGTCACCCACCTGCAGCCGAGTGAGGGAGGACAGCGGGGCAGACCAGGCAACAGGCGAGCAGACCTCCAGCTGGGGACCCGTTTGACCCCACAGCGCCCTCCTCTGTCCCGCACTCCCGGACAGTGGCCTGCCCCCACCCCCCACCCCCCTGCACAGCGAGCAAAGGGCCTGTGGGCTCACCGTCCAGGACCTCGTCCGGCTTCCGTCGCTTCTCATAGATGAAGATCACAGTGACCAGCACCAGCACCTCGGCCACGATGCCCAGGAACGGCCAGAGGGCGGCAAAGCGGTTTCGCACGCGCAGCGTGACAACGGCCTGGCTGGTGCCCTCCGAGTTGGTGCCGTTGCAGGCGTACCTGCCGGGGTCCGTCTCCAGGTCCAGGCTCAAGATGTGCAGCTCCGTCTTCGTCTCCGAGGACACCACGAAGAATTTGTTCTGGGAGCTGTTGCTGATGACCTGGGGGTGGGCGGACTTTGTAGGGGCCGGGGCCGGGGCGGAGGCCAGCTCTTCCCCCGGCAGGCGTGGGCCTCACCTGGTCACCAGAGCTTTCCATCTTGTACCACACCCAGTCGCTGACCGGGGGGAAGGAGTCAGACTTGCAGCCTAGCACGACCGACTCCCTCTCGGTGGCGTGCTCGGACTTTTTCACGGCCTTGATGTTGGGGAGCCCTACAGGGGTAACCGAGCAAAGCAGGAGCCTGAGCCCATGACCCTGGAGGAGGAGCTGTCCCTCTCTGGGGGTCCTTCTGGCCCCCGCCCCCGCCCCAGATGCCGCCGAGGGCCCCCAGAGCTCACCCTTCACCTCGATGCTGGTCTTGCCTGCTTGCTCTGGGAGGAAGACGCACCAGTACTCACCAGAGCGGTCATCCAGGTCCACCCTGCAAACAGACGCGCAGCAATGAGCGGGGCTCGTGGTGGGGACGGACACACTCCTGTCCTCGGTGAAGTTCGAACCTCTGCGAGCCGCAGGGGACTCCCACCGGGGGCCAGAGCAAGGCCACACTCGGGAGTCCCTGCAGGGCACGAGGGCACAGGCTGCCCGCTTCCCATCAGGGAGAGACGAGGAGGCATGGGTGGCAGATGGAACCGGTCCCCCCCAGTGACTGACCCGGTGCCTGCATCGATGAGCCCCTGTGCCCAGTCACCCCTGAAACCGGACTCTGGTTCTGGAGCTGGCTCAGGCATCGACTAAGACCAGGCTTCAGAGCAGGGTGGCACAGAGGCCCCAAGACCGCAGGGAGCCAGGTGCTTGGGGATTCCGGGCTGGGAGACCCCAGCTCTGCCTGCCCTCCTCAGCCGGCACCCCGGAGAAAGAAGGGAAGGGTCTTGGAGTCCAGCCTTACATTCAGCAGCCAGGGGACCCTCGATGGATGCCAGGCCTCGGCCATCCCAGACCCCAGAAGCCTGGGCTTCTCGCGCTGAGGGATCTGAGCAGAGCTTGTGTCTAACGTCTGTCCAAAGCAGGCCCGCCGACTACAACCCCAGTTCTGATTGACCAGAGAGGCCGTGAGCAGCAACACGGTGTGGGAGCAGGGGCAGGAAGGGGCCTGGGGGTGACGCCTGCAGGCTGGGATGGGGCCCGGTGTGTCTGCGGGCCCTGAGGCAGGCCCCACTCACTCATACTCTGTCTTCAGGTCGGGCAGCGCGTCTTCCTTCAGCACCTTGCCCGCCTTCACCCAGCGGTGGCCGACGATCTCAGTGGTGCTGTGGTTCAAGGCACAGGTAAGGCGTGTTTTGGAGCCAGCATCATCTACAGATGTCCAGATCCCGCTCCCTAGGTGGCCACGGGAGAGAACATTGGCAAAAGGTCAGGGAAAGAAAGGACCCAAACCCAGGACCCTGAACCACCTGCCCACTTGTCCCTGTGGCAAGCGTGCAATGGCCCGGACACCCCAGGCCATCCACACTGTCCTGAGCCGGCCCAGAGGAGAGGAGTCCTGAATCACACCTGGCTCCTTCCGGAAGGACACCTTCTGTGGAGTTAAAGGAGCCTGGGGTCTGCAGAGCTACTGCTGCAGAGAAGAGGGCTTGATGAAGGTTCTGTCGGGAAACATTCTAACCAGCTGGGCCTCAGGTGTTGGAAACAAAAGCCAGTAACCACCCTGGGCCCCAGAACCTGGCCAAGACATGGACTGCTGGGTCCAGCCCAGCACAGACCTGAAATTCCTTTTGTATTAAAAAAGGTTTTTTTAATGTTTATTTATTTTTGAGAAAGACAGACAGACTGTGAGTGGGGGAGGGGCAGAGAGAGAGGGAGACACAGAATGAGAAGCAGGCTCCAGGCTCCGAGCTGTCAGCGCAGAGCCCGACGCGGGGCTCGAACTCACGAGCTGTGAGATCATGACCTGAGCTGAAGTTGGACTCTTTTTTTTATTTTCTAATTTTTTTTAAGTTTTATTTATTTATTTTTGAGAGAGAGACAGAGTGAGTGGGGGAGGGGCAGAGAGAGAGAGAGAGAGAGAGAGAGAGAGAGAGAGAGAATCCCAAGCAGGCTCCACACCGTCAGCACGGAGCCTGATGCAGGGCTTGAACTCACACACCGCGAGATCATGACCTGAAACCAAGAGTCGGACTCTTAACTGACTGAGCCCCCCCGGGCACCTCCGAAATTCCTCTTTTAAAAGATAAATCTGGGGTACCTGGGTGGCTCCATCGGTTGGGCGACTGACTTCGACTCAGGTCATGATCTCGCGGTCTGTGAGTTCGAGCCCCGCGTCGGGCTCTGTGCTGACAGCCTGGAGCCTGGAACTTGCTTCAGATTCTGTGTCTCCCTCTCTCTCTACCCCTGCCCTGCTCACATCCTGTGTCTGTCTCTCAATAATGAGTAAATGTTAAAAAAAAAAAAAAAATGTTAAAAAAAAAAAAAGATAAATCTAAGGGCGCCTGGGTGGCTCAGTCAGTTAAGCCTCTGACTTTTGATTTCAGCTTAGGTCTCACAGTTGGGGAAATGAAACACCACACAGGAGTCTGCGCTGACAACACAGAGCCTACTTGGGATTCTCTCTTTCCCTCTTTCTGCCCCTCCCCTGCTCATGCTCTCACTCTCAGAATAAGAAAACATTAAGAAAAAAAAAATTAAAAGAAAAAAAAAGATAAATCTACCGGGGGGTACCTGGGTGATTCGGTCAGGTAAGCATCTGACTTCTGATTTTGCCTGAGGTCATACTTGCACAGCTCAGAGGAGTTCGAGCCCCATGTCGGGCTCTGTGCTGGCAGAGCAGAACCTGCTTGGGATTTTCTCTCTCTCAAAATAAACATAAAAAAAAAAAAAAAAAAAAAAAAGTCCTTCTCCCTCTGCCCCTCCCCTGCTCACATACTCTCTCAAAAATAAACAAACAAATAAATAAACAAGTGAATCTAGCACAGTCCCAGCCACCGTTCCCTGGAGGCCCCTGCGGAACCCACCCCTCCTCCCATCAAGGCAGGGCCATCCGCGGTGGGGACCTCCCACCGGGGCAGGGCCTGCTGGCTCCAGCTGCCCCGTCCTGAACGGCACCTTCTTCCGGAAGGCCAAGAGCGCACCCCCACTCGCCACTAAGCCTCTCTGTAGGGACAACCAAGGCACTGCTGGTGGACTCCCAGGGCCTGGCCCTTCTGTTCAATTTCCAACTATGCAAACCTCCCCACTGGCTTGAGATGTTCTCTTTAGGAATCAAAAATCACTTAGAACCAGGGCGCCTGGGTGGCTCAGTCGGTTAGGCGTCCGACTTCAGCTCAGGTCACGATCTCACGGTCCGTGAGTTCGAGCCCCGCGTCGGGCTCTGTGCTGACAGCTCAGAGCCTGGAGCCCGCTTCCGATTCTGTGTCTTCCTCTCTCTGCCCCTCCCCCACTCACACTCTGTCTTAAAAATAAATAATAAAAACATTAAAAAAAAAAAAAAATCACTTAGAACCAGACGGTAAGAAGCCTGCTGAGGCAAGGAGGCTTGAGCCAGGGAGGGCTGCCCTCCAGGGACCAGAGTTCAGGGAGAGAGACTGTCAGGCGCTCAAGGGGACCCAGGGTCGAAGGTGAGGGGCACGGAGCTATGAGAATGAACCAGGAGGACCCCCCCCACCTCCCTCCACACCAGACACTGGGCATCGGTGAAGCAGCAGACCCATCCTTGTGCACGTCAGAGCCCCATCCCGGGGCTCAGAGCAGGTGTCACAGGGACGCTCTGGTGCCATCATCCTGGAATTCCACATTGTCCCCAGCTCGCCTCCCCGGTGACATATGCCCCAGAGGCGTCCCTTCTAGAAGACCACGCCCAGATGATTTGGGCACAGAGATCCATCCCGGGGCTATTGGCAATAAGCTTCTTTTCTTTTTTTAATTTTTTTTTTTTTTACGTTTATTTATTTTTGAGACAGAGAGAGACAGAGCATGAACGGGGGAGGGGCAGAGAGAGAGGGAGACACAGAATCGGAAGCAGGCTCCAGGCTCCGAGCCATCAGCCCAGAGCCTGACGCGGGGCTCGAACTCACGGACCGCGAGATCGTGACCTGAGCTGAAGTCGGCCGCTTAACCGACTGAGCCACCCAGGCGCCCCTGTAAATACTATTTTATTGGAATATATTTAAAAATCAAAGGTAATGCAAAAACAACAACACCACCCCACAGTGTTGAAGATAACATTAAAAAAATATTTTTTACATTTATCATTCATTTTTGAGAGACAGGCTCTGAGCTGTCAGCACAGAGCCTGACGCGGGGCTCGAACTCATGGACTGCGAGATCGTGACCTGAGCTGAAGTCGGACGCTCAACCGACTGAGCCACCCAGGCGCCCCAATAAGCTTCTTTTCCATCCAGTCTGCAGGGAGACGCCTACAGCACAAAACTGGGTGAAAAATCAGAATGTGAGACTGTATTTAAAAAGCCACAGTGTGAAGTAAGCAGCGACAAGAAGCAGGCTCTCTCGTCCAGAGACCGGGTCGGTCATTAAGAAAATTTAACCTGACCCGAAGGGCAGCAGGCGAGCTTTACTGGAGAGAGGTCACTGAATCCTCCCCTCCCCTGTCCTGCTACGGACTGGCCACAGGCAGGCACTTCCAGTCTGGGGAGCGGTGGCCTCTGTGTGTGGAAGAGGCAGGACCTGAGGCCAGTGGAGGGCAGGACACAAGGTCCCAGGACTCTAGACGGGCAGGGGAGGAGGCAGACAGCTCAGCAGCAGCCAGACAGGAGCTGCAGGGAGGCTCCTCTCTGCTGCCCTAGGCACTACTCACCCTTGGCGCGTGCACGCACATGCAGCACACGCACACAGCACCACACACACGCGCACGCGTGCACACACACGGGGGTGGTCACGGGCGTGCACACACAGCACGTGTATGCACGCGTGGACACATGGGTTCAGACACATACACACGACACGTGAGTACAGACGTATACACGTGTGTGCAGACACACACCCAAAGCACACATAGGGACACGTGCGTGCACACACTCACGGCTTCAAGTCCGTATCGGAGGGCGCGGGCTACTGCTCTGGGGCAAGGTGGACCTTCATGCCTGCCCCTGGGGTGGCCCAAAGCCCATTCGCAGGACTCAAAACAGGCACAATCCCAAGCAGGCAGAAGGGTGAAGCTGGGGCTCTGTGGCTGCCCTGAGCCCTCTGTGGCTGTGCTGTCTCTTCAGAAGGAGCACCTCCCGGCAACCCACATTTCTCAGGAGTCAAGATTTCCCAAGATTGCAAAACCCAACAGCCGGTGCAGAGCCGGGAGGGTGAGTCAGGGCAGGAAGTGAAGCCAGAGAATGCTCTCCTCCTAGCCTCGCGTCTGTGCCCTTGTCCCCTCACCCAGAGGCTGCTAGAAAGGTCAGTCCGATCTTACCCAGCCGCGCCCTGCCTCCCTGGGAGAGAAAGAAGTCGCCCAAAGGCCACAGGCCTGAGGGCCACTTCCACCAGCGGGAGCAGTGAGGGCCGGGGCACAGCTTCCCCCACCCTGCCTCCCTCCTCCCTTGTCTGAGGAACCACAGGCTGACACCCCTGCCCTGACCTGAGGGTGGCACACAGCAGGGAACTGAGACACGCCCCACCTGGCCCAGCAGATTGAGGGGGGAGGGCACCCGCGGAATTCACAGGGACACTAAGGGCCACAGGGACAGGAAGGAGGAACAAGGGAGAACATTTGACCCCCCCCCCCCCCATTTTGGCCATGTGACTGTGACCCACGTTCTCAAGTAAAGTCACCTTCATCTAAAAACAGCCACCCCTCCTCCCTGACCTCAGGCTGCTGGGCAGGGCACAGGGCCAGGCAGGCCTTATGGGAAACAGCCCACGAGCTGGGGATGAGACTGAGGCTCCCGGCACCCACCCTCCTCCCCACCCAACTCAGCAGCTCTACTCAGGTAGGAGGAGCAAGAGAACATTTCTGGGATGCCAGGCGTGGGTTCTGGGCCTCTCCACCCTCCCCTCCCCTCCATCTGGCCAGGAGGCCGCTCCTGCTCCCTTCACCTGAGGCTCGGGCCAAATCACCAGCCCGCAGGACCCAGCTAGCAACCTGGTGCCCATGTGTGCCCTCCCAACCTGGTGCACCAGGACAGCGGGGCCCTGGACAGTCCCAGGGAGAGCAGGGGTCGCCCTGGCAGAGCTCCTGAAACAAGTTTCTGGGGAGCTAGCTGACCCAGCCACGAGAGGTGAACACGGTCACTAATTCACACGTCCCAGCACAAAAGGGACGCATGGTATTTGTGAGGGTCCCCGGGAAAGGTGACAAAGTAAAAAGGTCCCAGGTGGATTCAGACACGGCACAGACACACCTAGACTCCCCAGCACACACACCCTACGCGAGACCCAGGGCTTCCAGCTACAGCTCTGGTGCCTGGTCCCAGGAAACAGGTGAAAAGGCGCTAACCCAGGGCTTCCCCCTGACGGGAGGAGCAAGCGCAGAGACTTCCTTACCACCCCCCCCCCCCCCCCGCCGCCGTCCCCGGGGCCGTCCGTGGCCACCTCCCACCAGGGAGAGCTATTCCTGAAGGGCTCCAGCGGCCAGGGACCCGCTGGCGGGCAGTGAGCCATGTGCACGCCAGGCGCCAAGGCCCTTGCCCAGAGGCGTTCAATGAACGGCCGTTCTGATCATAAGGAAGAGGAAAGAGGCCAATTGAGCTCCTGAAGTGGGTCAGGAGTAAGTGGGTGAAGCTCCCACAAGAGGCAGCTCCTCCTGCCCCCCACCCCCAGCAGACACTGTGACCCTGCACTCCTGCCTCCCCAGACCCTTCTCTGCACTTTGTTCCCTACATGCCCATCACTATAAATCTTTAACCCAGAACAAAACGGGATGTCTCGATCAAGGAAGAAAATTTCTATCAGGCAAAAGAGAGCCTGTCCCGCTTTCCCCTGAAAAATACGCTTTGATCCATTTTCCCCTGAGCGTCCTCTACACGGTGCAGACCTCCCAGAAATAAGTGCTGTTCGTGACTCCGTTAAAAACACCCTCTCAACACATCCTGCCCAGAACTGGGCTGCCAAAGCGACCTCACGGTGACCTTGGAACACGTCCCCTCCCGCCCTGGGCCTCAGTTTCCACTCCTGTTAAAGGAGGAGGGTGGACCAGCTGCCACCTCATTCTGTGGCCTGGAATCAGACAAAACCAAAGGAAGCAGAGCGTGCTGGCTTCCTGCCGGAGGTTTCAGGGTTTGGGCAAACACCAGGGGGCAGGTGCCTACCCAGAGCCAGACATGGGACCTAAATCCTGGGAAGAATGACAATCCCTTCCTGTGCCAGACAGCCCACCGGCTTCAGGGGCGGGCATTCCTCAGTCCTTGGTTCCAGCGTCCACGTGAGGGCCTGTGGAGGCGGCCACCGCTCCAGGCCGCACAGGCTTGCCAGGGCTCGCGGGATCCCGGGGCCGCGCCAATGCACCCCGCGGTGGCACTGGCACGCCGCGGGCGGGGACCCCGCCGGTTGAGAGGGGGCCGCTCCTGGACTCCGGCCCGGGCCTCCGCCGCCGGACGCGGGGACGGCGGAAGGGCGGGGCTCCGCCTCCAGACCCCATCCCAGTTCCCCTCACCCAGGGGTCAGGCCAGCCCTCGGACCCCTCGCGTTCCCCGGCCGCCGGGGTTTAGGGACTCCACCTGCAGGGCCGCCTGGCGGGCCCCCGCTGCCGCGGCTGAGCCTCCACCCGCGCCGGGCAGGACCCTCACCTGCTCCCGAGCCGCCCTCGGCGCTCAGCAGCGCCAGCGCCAGGACCACGAGCTGCCGCACCGCCATGTCGCCCCCGTCCGTGCCGTCCCCGCCACCAACCGCCGCCCGCGGCACTATAAGAACCGGGAGGGGCCGGGCGCGCGCGCGCAGGGCAACGTCGCGGGGCGGGGCGGGGCGGGGGCGCGCACGGCACGCCAGCCGCCCCCTGCGCATGCGCGCGGACGCACATACGCACGCGTCGGCCCGAGCGGGCGCCTGCAGCCGTGCCACGTGACCCTGGCGGCCACGCCCCCACGGGCTAGGGGCGTGGTTGCGTTGCTAGGAAACGGGGGCGGGGCCTGCGAGGGCTGGGCTGGGCCCCGCCTCTGTTTCCTCAGCCTCTCGCAGTGTGATGACAGAACAGATAAGTGCGTGCTCTGTAGAGGTTAAAATACTCGCTTTATGTTCTGTGCATCTTACCACAATACGGAAAAGAAACAAAGCGTTAAGGGAGGCGGTGGGGATCCCTGTGAACAGGTGGGATGTGTGCCTTGGGCTGGGGTGGGCTGCCAGATTTAGCAAATAGAAATACCTGGATGGCAGTTAAGTGTAGATTTCAGGTGGAGAGCCAGTAATTTCTAAATGTAAGTATCCCGTGCAACATATGGACGTGGCTGTGCAAGAACATTCGCTGTTTATCTGAAATTCACACTAACTGGCTGTCCTGTATTTTGTCTGGAAAACCCATCCTGAGGTTCCCCATGCTTTACAACAGATACTTCTTTAATTTTTTGAGATTATTTATTAAAAACTTTTTGGCGCCTGGGTGGCGCAGTCGGTTAAGCGTCCGACTTCAGCCAGGTCACGATCTCGCGGTCCGTGAGTTCGAGCCCCGCATCAGGCTCTGGGCTGATGGCTCAGAGCCTGGAGCCTGTTTCCGATTCTGTGTCTCCCTCTCTCTCTGCCCCTCCCCTGTTCATGCTTTGTCTCTCTTTGTCCCCCCAAAAAAATAAATAAACGTTAAAAACTTTTTAAATTTATTTACTTATTTTGAGAGAGAGAGAGCGAGAGAGAGAGAGCACTAGCAGAGGAGGGGCAGAGAGAGGGAGAGAGAGAATCCCAAGCAGGCTCTGAGCTGTCAGTGCAGAGCCCGGTGTGGGGCTTGAACTCACAAATCATGACCTGAGCCAAAACCAAGAGTCGGGGGCTTAACTGAGACTGAGCCACCCAGGTGCCCCTATTTTTTTAAGATTTTATTTTTAAGTAATCTCCACGCCTAACACGGGGCTTGAGCTCATGACCCTGAGATCAAGAGTCGTATGCTCTTCTGACTGAGCCAGCCGGGCGCCCCCACAGCAAATACCTTGTTAAATGACAAAATAATTTCAAAAAACAAAACAAAACAAAACAGGTAGTCTATTGTTCATGATCTTGGGTTAGGCAGTAGTTTCTTACTTGTGACACGAAAAGCCTGAGCAACAATAAGAAAATAGATAAATAGGATTTCATCAAAATTAAAAACTTTGTGTTTCAAAGAACACCAAGAAGGAAGTGAAAAATCAACCCACAGTATGGGAGAAAACACTGGGAAATCATAGATCTGATAAGAGACTCACATCCAATATAAAGAACACTTACAATTCAATTTAAAACAAGTACAAATAGGGGCGCCTGGGTGGCTCAGGTGGTTGAGCATCTGACTTCCGCTCAGGTCACGATCTCGTGGTTCATGGGTTTGAGCCCTGCGTTGGGCTTGATGCTATCAGCACTGAGTCTGCTTCAGACCCTCTGTCCCCCCTCTCTCTGCCCCTCCCCTGCTTACACTCTGTCTCTCTCTTCTCTCTCTCTCTCTCTCTCTCTCTCTCTCTCTCTCTCTCAAAAATCAGTATCAAAAAAAAAAATGGATGAAGGGTCTGAATACAACGCTTCTCCAAAGAAGACCTACAAATGGACAACGAGTCCATGAGGAGACGCCGGCCATCGTGAGCCATCAGGGAGTGCCGGTCACAGCCAGGTGAGGCACCGCGTCCCTCCTGTGCATCCTGATTGTTTTCAACTGGATATTTAAGAGCTGCAGATACCTGAGATGCTCTGAAAAGTCGAGCAGCAGCTACCCTTTTGCAAGAAACATTTACATTCACAAGGGAAAGTCCCTGTGTAAGGGTGTGTCGCTTCAGAAACCTGTAAGGAGGGGAGGCAGGAGTTGAATGTGCTGCAGCCTTGCCCCTGTCTACTGTGCGGTTCCGGGTCACCTCCCATAACACACTCCCCACCCCCAGCGTCATCTTTGGCTTTCTCTGAAGGTGATGGCTTCCGTGCTTCTGAGTGTCAGTCGGTTTTCGCGACTGTCTCCCGTTCAGTACATGTGTTACTAAACTTCTTCTGCTTGTTTTTCTCCTGCTCATCTGTTTTACATCCGTTAATCATTGGAGCAGCCAAAGCACCTGAAAGGGAAGCAGGGAGACTTTTCTGCCCCTTGTGGGTAAAGGGAGGGCTGCTCTAGATTGGAGCCGCTTCTTGAAGGCTGTGCTGTTCAGAGAGGCAGCAGCCGCGGGAGGTGAGCTGCAAGTCTGAGAACAGCCGGTCGGGAGTGGGGAGGAGGCAGTGTCGGGGCTCAAGGGCTACGTGCGGAATGGGGCGGAAAGCAGCCAGCTGGCTTCAAAGTCCCTCTGGCCTGGATAGAATTCCACGGCCCCCTTTCCTGCCCTCCCTGGGCTGGGCTGAGGACAGATCTCGTGGGAAATATTAGGGCCACCAGGCAGTCTTTGCTTTTGTTTATAAAACCAAGCTGTGTCCTCTCCAAGGCCCAGTTTTCTGGTTCCCTCTCTGGAAAGTCTTCCCTGTCTCCTCCCACTGGTCAGATGGATCCCTTTGCTGCTCAGTCCTGGCCCCACCTGGGGCAGGAGAAGCCTTCTAGGGCCACTCCATTGTCAGATTTAGCAAATAGAAAGGCAGGACACCCAGGTACATTTGAATTTCAGATTAAAAAAAAAAAAAAAGAGTGATTTTAAAAGTATTAGTCTATCCCATGCAGTATCTGGGGTAGACTTATGCTAAAATGTATCTGTTCTATATCTGATCTGCTCAAAAGCAGCCCCGCTTCATCACCCACTGTCATTTCCCTCATTTGCACTGGTCCCTTCTGTGACCTCGTGTCCAACCCACCTGTGTGTGAGAGCAGGGACACAGGGTACCCTCCTCACTCCGCGCCCCCACCCCTGGCCTCTAGGCCTGCACCCTCACTGGGACGGTCCCAGGTTCCGGATCTGGACGTCTTCCTCAGACAGAAAGGCAAGGAAGCAGCCCCGCTCTCTGGCCTGTTTCTGCAGCTTTGCTCTGTGCAGCAGCCGGGCTGGGGGTACAAAGAAGGCAAGGAGCCCGTCCTCTGATGCAGCATCTCTGGAGACCCGCAAACCTTGCCCCTGCCGACCCCTCAGGCCTCACTGGCCCGTGTCCTGCCTCGGAGTCCTGCCGTGTGGTGCCGCTGGCTCCCTCCCTGCACCCCAGTGACCACCAGACTGTCCTGGGCAGCGTGTCTTCAGGACCTCAGCCCCAGCATGCCACCCCTGCCCCATCACAGGACACGGCATCTGCTCTGGTTCATTTGCCTTCTGCTTTTTCTTCCAAAACCTCTCGGGGGCGCCCAGCCAGCTCAGTCAGAGGTGTTTGCAGCTCTTCACCTTAGGGTTGTGAGTTCAAGCCCCACTTTGGGCTTAGAGGTCACTTAAATAAACGTAAAAAACAAAACAAAACAAAACAAAAAACAACCGTCAAACTCATAGATGAGGAGATGACATCAGACTTTCATTCTGTTACCCATCTGTCCACTGCTAAAATGTTTCAGCTTAGTTTTTTATGTGCATTTTTCTGAAAGGGGGAGCTTTGAAATCCACCCCCTCCAGGCAGTGACTGAAGGAGGACAGGGCAGGTTTTATTCTGGTGTTAGGGAGCCCTGGGAGGGGTTTGAGCCAGGGCGGTCCGTCCTCTGTTGTGTTCTAGGGAGACATCAGAGCCGCCCAGGGGAGAGGGGCCTGAGAAGAGGGCCAGCAGCGGACAGGGCAGGCCCTATCCTATGGCTGACATCCGGACGAAAGGGTTATTCTGGCACAGACCCAGAGCAGGGGCCATGTGATCATGGGGGCAGACTCGGGATTTACACAGCCACAAGCAAGTGAGACCCGGGGCCTCCAGGAGCTGGAGGAGGCAGGAAGGACCCTCCCCGCTGGAGCCTGTGGAGGCGGGGAGCCCAGCCCACCTCGGTCTCTGACTTTTGGCCCCAGAATGTGGGAAGATAGAGTCCCATTGTTCTGAGTTCCTGCTGTGTGGCTTTGATGCCCCAGATCACACTATGTCATCAAAGCGTCAGAGACCACCTTGGGCGGGTGCTGAGTCCCCAGGCAGGCAGGGTGGGGCACCTGTTTATTCCTGTTGGTGGCCCCTCCCGTTCACCTGGGGGTCAGTTGGGGGGGGGCGGGGGGGGGCGGGGGGAGGAGCCCTGCTGGGCCAGGAAGGAACAGCCAGGCGGGGAGATAAGCCTTCTCCCGGGACAGCAGCAGGCGGGCCTCCCCTAATCTGCAGCCAGATGGAGCCATGCCAGACCCCTGATGAGGCTCGAGGCCTCGGCGCGAAGGAAGAGGAAGCTGCTTGGTGCCTGGGAGCACACCTCTAAATGCAGCCTCACCTGAGGATGTCTGTTGAAGAACAATAAAAACCACAGCTTCCTGAAAACCAGTGGGGACCTCGGTCCTAATGGGCGCGTGTGGGCAGACAAGTGCTTCCAGGCAGTTCACAGCAGCCAATGAAACAGCCCCAGTGTCCGTCGGCAGGCGGACGGACATACACAAAAGGTGGACGTCCACTGCGAAAGGTTCACGCCCCTCGGCCGCGAGCAGGAGCCAGGCGCCCGCCCCCGCCGCCCCGCGGACGGACCCCGAACGCACGACGCTCAGGGAGGGAACCAGACGCGAGGGGCCACGCGGGGTGTGAGTCCGCGTGGGTGAAACGTCCCGAACAGGCTCATCCACGGACGGAAGGGGGTTCGTGGGGGAGGGGCTGGGCGGTGGGGCGTGACTGTGTGGGGACAGAGTTGCTTTCCGGGGAGGTGGAATGTTCCAGAGCTGCTGGTCACACAACCCGGTGAATGTACGAACACCCGCTGAATTACACACTCTGGATGTTCAGCATTTGCAGGCCCGGCCCCGAAGCGCCCTGGTGGGGGCCCACCCCGAGGGTCAGCGCCCAGCCTGCCATGTTGCACTGGGCTCCCGTGGACACTGGGGCAAGGCCAGGAGCCTCTGGTCCTGCTACAGGTGACAGGAAGGGGTAGGTGAGTGGGGATGGGGGGGGGGGGAGGAGAGCAGTGGAGGATGGGAAAGCTGGGGCAGGGGGTCCTGGGATGCAAGCTGTTACCCCTCCAACCTGCCCCCAGCACCTTGAACATCTTGAAGGTGTTCTCCATACTGGAGGCCAGTTGTACTCTGGGTGCTGGGCCTAAGGCTGCTCTTGTGTCCTGGGGACGCCCCGCAGCCTGCAGCCCCCTCCTGGCTCCTGTCTGGCCAGTCTTCCCCTGTTCCCACCGCTGCCCCGAACTCCAGAAGGCGTGTGTCCAAAGACGCCAAGCCCCTGGCTGGGTTCCCCTCGGCAGAGGCTCCGGCCTTGCCCCGTGCGTGGGCTCTGCCTCAAGCAGTGATTTGTCCAGAGGCCAGCATGAAACCTAGGCTGGGTCCAGCGGCACTAGAAACAAGCGCTTTCCATGGGACCCGAGGGGCAGCCGTCCTTGCCGCCAGGAGAGAAAGCCTTCATGATCCCGCGGCTGAGAGGCGGCAGGGTCGTGAGGACCTCTTGTGAGCGCTGGGATCCATCTGTGCCCAACGCTTGTGTCCTCCCAGACTCTGCATTACAGGAGGCAACAGGGGCCTTTTGGTTACCCGAACCAGTGTAGTCTGGGGCCTTCGGTGCTGGCTCCAGGGTGGGTTTATCTGGGGGCTTCGCCATGGCGTGCAGGCCCCGGGTTCCTCCGGTGTGGACTTTGCCACCCTCGTGGGTCAGCTCTGCCCCTGTGGCTAGGTGGGAGGCACAGTCCTGAGCGCACGAGGACTGCCCCCCAGCTCTGCACAGGCGGGCTCTAGCTTTCCGCAGCGAGACCAGTATGGGCGAGGAGTGGGGGGCAGACCCTGTGGTGATGTGAATCTCAAGGGCGTTGCCCCTGGGGAGAGAGCCAGGTTACGGGCAGGGGCCCCACCCCCTCCTGTGACGTTGCTACCTCAGCTCTGAGGCCCCAGACCCCTGATGTTACTAGCCTAGCAGTGGCCCCAAGTCCCCGTTTCCTGAGAGGTTCAAGTTGACAGCCAGGGGCCGTCCCCATCTTGCTCTGGCTCCCACTCACCTGCACACAGGCCCCCAGGGCCAGCAGAGGGGCTACGGGCTCCCGTGGTGGTGCCCAGGAAGTCAGCTCAATGAAGACCGTGGTCTGGAGCCTCTTCCGTGGGGATTCTCCAAAGCAGCTCTCACCCTCTGGACTTGCCGTGATTAGCCTGTCGGCCTGGGTGGGCCCAAGGTGACAGGAGCACACCTGAGAACGAGGGCCACTCAGTGGAAGCTGAGCCCGGCCAGTGACGGTTTCTTCTTGCAGCTCTAGCGGATTAACGGATTACCACATTCAGGGCCTGAAGCCACACAAGCTTATTCTTTAACAGCTATGGGGCCAGAAGTAGGAAACGGGCCTCACGGGGCTAACGTCCGGGTGTGGGCAGTGCTGGCTCCCGTGAAGGCTCCAGGGGAGACCTGCACCCCTGCCTGCTCTGACTCTCAGAGAGCTCTCTGGCTCCCAGGTTACGGGATCAGGGCACGGACATCTCTGGAACTGTTATTCTGGTGACCACAGGTCTGGGGAGAGACTGCACAGAACCAGTGCCTTGATCAGGCTATGCCTGAAATCCCTGGCCTTGTCACTCACAGAAGCCAATTAAATTCCTTTCTGTTTAAGTCAGTTTGAGTTGGGCATTTTGTCCTGCTACCGAAGGGGTCATTATAAAGGAGAGGTGGCCAAGACAACTGATCACAACAGGCAGATGAATTCACCCAGGTGCAGAGACTCTGGAAACCATTACCGCCCATTTGGTGGCATCCTGTCCTCACCCAGTCGGGTGTGTCAGGCGAGGGATGAGTTCAAGAAAAATCAGCATTTATAGCGTGTGTTCACATGTCCTGTCTAGTTTCGCCGTAACCACCCCCAGGAAGTAGGCTCCATTAGTATCCGGACGGTCAAATCGAATAACTAAAAATAGAGAGTTCTTGGAATTTCAGATAAACAACAAATGCTTTCTAAACATGTCCCAAACACTGCACAGGATATATACCCACCATATTATATATACACATATATACAGTAAGAATGATTTATCTGAAATTTATATTTAACTGGGCAACCCTAATTATTTTAAGGTTTATTTTTCAGAAAGAGAGACAGTGAGAGAGCGGCAGACAGAGTGAGAGAGAATTCTCAGCAGGCTCTGAGCTGTCAGCACAGAGCCCAATGTGGGGCTCAAATTCACGAACCGTGAGATCGTGGCCAGGGCTGAAGTCGGGACGTCTAACTGAGCCACCAGGCGCCCCCGGGCAACCCTAATTATGATCTCTGTTTTGCAGATAGGTTATGGGATGTGAACCCCAAGGCCTCAGGTATCAGTCAGATCTCTGTGCAGAAGCTTCCCTGGCAGTTGTGTGGGGGACGGTGTGAAGGGAACACGATTCCCATGGAGACGTGGGGTCCGCGCCCCTCCCCTCGGGTCTGGGTGGGTGCACGCCCGTGTCCAGCCCTGTGCAGAAGTGGTGCGTGTGACCCCCGAGTGTTGAAGCGGCCTTGCTCCCGGGGTCCTCCCGCCGGAGCCCGTGCCGCCGTGCTGTGAGGACACCCGGACAGGGTGGGGCGGGGACGGGCCACCCCACCGTGCCGTCCGCTTCCAGACCTCCACCAAGGTCTTCTCATGCAGGCTGCCAGCCCCCCACACCGCTCCCCGGAAACGCCTCTAGGCTGAGGTGAAGGGAGTGCCCAGCCTGGCCTCGGCGCCCTATGGAGGTTATAAACATGAGCCACTGGCCTGGCCCTGCCTGCACCTGCTCAGCACACGGGCGAGGGTCACACGCCCAGGCTCCCACTCCGGAGGCTGGGTCGCTGGTGATACCCCACAGAGCTCAGAGGCCCAAACTAGGTGCAGGAGGAGCGGGAACAGGTGTGGCCGCCACAGTCCCGCCGAGAACACCACTTGAGTCCAGAGGGGCCCCTCCCCGCCCTGCACTTCCCTCCGGGTTTAAGAAAAGCCACAGATGAAGAGTGAAACCTTCCACGTTTTAATGGAGAAACATCATTCAGGTTAAAACACCACCAGACCGCGAGGGCAAACCGGGAAAGGCGTGTGCAGGCCGCCGTGGGGATCTGTGTGCACCCTGGATGTACCTGCCCCTCTGGCCCGTCCCCCACCCGTGTGGGGTCGTCTGAGCCCAGTGACTGGTCAGGCTGGGTGTGTGCTCGTCTGACCCAAGGGGGGACCTCAGTCCTGATGCCATCTGACCCTGAGCCCAGGCCACTCTGGACTTAACAGTTACGCTGAAACGAAGCCACCGGGCCTGGGTGACACCAGCACACAGGACTCCTTGGGGGTGCTGCGGCCACAGAGGGGCCGCCTGGGGCCCGATGGCCGGCCCCGCCAGCAGACCAGCTGGCCCCAAGAATCTGGGGCCGTGACCCGGCCCGGAAGGGGCACCTGGTGGCCCACCGCTCTCTGCGGTCCTTCGGGAAGGCCAAGGACAGTTGGTTCTGTAGCTTCTCATAAAGTCGTTTTATTTAGATTCCAAACAAACCAAAGCAGAGAGAAGAGGTGACCACAAGTGAATCCGTCAGCGCGAGCCGCAGGCCCAAGTCTCTGGCTCGGCCAGCAGGAGCTGAACACGCACACGGGCGGGTCCGCGTCCCTCAGGCCACCGCCGCCCAGGCCCGCCCCACCTGGCGGGCTGCAAGGGACCCGGGACAAACGCGCGGGAAGGGAGGGCGACGCCCGGGAGGAGACCACCCAGGGGGCCGGGCAGCACCCCTCCCATGGGGCAGTCTCGCCACACAGTCCGGGGCTGCTGAGGTAAAATCTGTACGTTTATTCTTGGGGTCGCCCTGTCAGGACTCCTCGTTGCCGGAGTCGTCCTCGTCGTCCCCGAAGCAGCTGTCGGCCTCAGCCTCGGGCTCGCCGTCCTCGTAGTAGTCGTCGTAGAAGAGGTCTGAGCCCTCGTCGGGCGCTGGCGCCTTGGTCTTCACACAGTACTCAGCCAGCGTGGTGGGCACCTTCACGCCGTCCCGCTCTGCGTCCACCTTGGTCCCCAGGACCTGCTTCCTGCGGGAGACACGGGCCCACAGGTCACCGCTCTGTCTCCTCGGGGCCCTGCAGGCAGGAGCACAGACGCCACAGGGGAGGGCCCCTTGAGCCACCAGAGAGGAATCATGGAGACCGGCGGCACCCCGTGGGAGGGTGAAGCCACTACTGCGGTTCAAGCCGGCAGACATCAGCCACCAGGGGCGACGGGACCGGGGCTGGACCAGATCTCCAGCTGCCTGTGCCGGCCGGACAGGGGCGGAGCAGATGAAGAGGGCCAACGCCAGGGGGAAACGGGGACAAGGGAACGCGGGCCCAGGAGGTGACAGGCGCCATGGGTCACGCCCAGGACAGAGCAGACAGCTCTCCTGGGGACTCGGCGTGGCGCCCCCATGAGCTGTGGCAGGGTGGACACCGAGAGCCCACGTCCCAGCACAGATGACACCCCAGACGGAACCCTGCAGCATCGCCCCACTTGGGGGGGGGCCCTCCAAGTCAGCCGGCTCTGCCCCCGTTGTGCGGGGAACACACTTGGCGGGGGCGGGGGGACAGGCGGGCAGAAGCGCCCGTCACAGCCTTGCTCACGTGGGCGCATGTGAGCCAGCCCACGGGGAGTCTTCAGGGATAAAAACAGTCTGGTTTTAATTTTGGCACCACGTGGGAGGTGCTGGGAAAAACTGGGGCGAAGAACAGGCCATGTGGGCAGGACCCCCCGCCACGGAGCTGAGCCGAGCGCCCTCGCCCCGAGACCCCACGAGGGTCCCGCGCAGCAGCACCGGGAGGCCTGCAGAGCACCCGGCATCACTCGTGGCAGACACCCCGCTCAGCGCCTCCTCGCTTCCACAGACCCAAGGCTGTGACCCCGCCCGGCATCGGGGGACAGCTATCCTGGGACGACAACGGGGGACAAACAAACGGGGGAAGGGCTGCCCTACATGCGCATGGGTCACCCTGGGGCCGCGTGTGTGGCCTGGGGGGGCTCTGATGCACTCAGGTCACACGTGCGACACCGCAGAAATCGTTCAGAAGATTCTGCTCACGTAAAATACCACGGAAGCAGCAAAAAACGGGCCAGGTCTACGGAAGAAAACCGGCACAACTTTACTCAGAGGAAAGAGAACCAAAATCAACAGAAACGGCCTGCAGCTACGGGCTGTGGCCCCCTGACACCTGCGTCTGTCCAGCGTGAAGCACGAGGCGGCAAAGAGCTCCGGCACACGATGCGGAACAGCGTGTGAGGCCCGTGCACGTGCACGGCGCTGTTCTCCACGTTTCTAGCACGCAGATCAGCGGCTGCCAGGGCAGGGTGGTGGTGGACGTGGGTGTCTGGAAGGCTACACAGAAACTGTCAGGTGTTAGTGTTACGGGGCTTCCTTTTCGTTTCTCTCAGGATGTGTGTGTTTCTCTATCACGAACACGTTGCCTTCTCAGCACACAGTTGTTTCTGGGGCTTCGTCTGTGTGAACTGTGGCAACTTAAAGTGCATGGCGGTGAGTTTTGACCCACATATGTCCTGAGACGCTGCCCCACAAGCGAGGTCGCAAACATACCCCTCACCCCCGGAGGTTCTGCTGTGTCTTTTACATTCTGCCTCTCTGACAGACACCAACGTGCTTTCTGAGGCTACGCGGACAGGCCCCGGCCTGCTCCCCCCTTGCCTGCGGCTGTACGCCTGGGCCGTTGACAGCTTTGGCAAATCGACACTGTTCTGAACATTCGTGTGCGTACTGGTGTGGACATGCGCCCCCGTTTCTCTTGGGTAAATACTCAGACCTCAAGTGGCTGGGTCCTAATGTAGGTGTGCACATGACTTACCCATTTTTTTTAATTAAAAGGTAAATGACGGGGGGGGGGGGGGGGGGGGGGGGGGCGGTGGCGGTGCCTGACTGGCAGGGTCGGAAAAGCATGTTTGATCTTGGGGTCATGAGTTCGAGCCCCACGTTGGGAGTAGAGATCACCTAAATAAAACTTAAAAAATGACAAACTGAAAGGGTATCTAGGAAAAACCTAACAAAGGGTTAAGTCTGTCATGAAACGAGTCAGTAAACCTGCATTAAAAAGCAACAATGGACAAGAGACACAGAGCAGCTCACACAAATCCAGGGAGAGAGAAAAGGGGGTCAAGCACAAGCAGCTCTAGGCCCTAAGCGGACAGCGTGTACACCCAGGGCCTTAGACCAGGTTCCCACCCTGGTCCCGCACCTGCCCGCTGAGTGTCCATCCTGTGCAAAGGTCCCAAGGGTGCTCACCTGTTTATTCGGAAGGGGAGAGCACTGGAAATGACCACCCGCCAGGTGGAGGATTAGTCCTGGCCAATCCCCAAGTGATGCATCGCTTTCCTAACCAGACAAAACTTATTTTCTAGAAAAGATAGCAATTTTCTAAATGCGCTAGTATCATGATCATTTTCTGCCTTTAGGAAATGATTCCAAGCTTCAAAATTACAAATGTAAATGATGTTCACAGCAAGAAACCACTGAGCAGAAAAGATACAATGTGACATAAACCAGGCCTCAGTAGTACACAAAACATATGTTCCCCCCCAAAAGAAAGTAGGAAAACAGAGTTGACGTCAGGAGCAGGTACCCGAAGGACCGTGGTCCCGGAGCGTTTGTAGATAGGCGTCAGGGGCCAAAATGCAGACAGGAGGCCCCGCAATGCTTGGGAGAGGCTCCCCAGGAGGGAGGAGAGAGGGGCGGGGGCAGACGGAAGACCGGGAGAGTCTCTGCTATTTTAGTTACAAAGCAAAGAAACCGCAGCGAACCCTTGTTAAAGCCTGGCGGTCACCACTCAGGGGCTTCTGTACGTATGTGCCACCAGGTCTGCGCGCGACACACGTGCACCACAGGTGCTCTGAATGCACACACCGTGTTACACATCTCACAGGCATTAAGCTACACATCTGTGACGTACACTGGGGCACCTCACCGTGCGACAGAGAAAGAGAACACCCATTTTCTTTAAAAAAAAAAAAAAAAAAAGGGGCGGGGGGGGCAAGGTTGAGGTTGAGGGCAAGGAGACCAGCAGAAGAACCAAGGTGTAGGCTTCAGGCTGGCTGGCTCCTCCCCAGGGCTGCAAGTCCCTACTGGGACTGCTGGCCATGAGCAAGCTGGAGGTGTGTGGGCCTGCACAGAAGCCCTCCTCACCTGATGATGTCCGTGTACTCCCGGTCCTTGCCTTTGCTCTCTTTCCACTTCCTGTACATCACAGAGGCATCCACGTTCGCCGGCGAGAAGGTGTTAGGTTCGTTGAGGAGGGAGATGACGCTCAGCAGGATGGTCCTGGGGAAGTAGGGAGTCAACAGGTGCAGGGCGTTTTTGGCCCACGCCACCCACCTAGGAGCTGGGCTCTCAGGCTACGCCCAGGCCCAAGCGTCACGGGGGAGCTTCCGGACACTCTGAAGCCAGCACCTGCCTGGGGACCCTCACAGCCCCCCAACCCTGCAGATGACATCTGACTGGACTTCTCGTTGTCCCTTTTTGTCTCAGGCCCCAAGAACAGCAGGGTCCGACCCCCCCCCCCCCCCCCCGCAGTCCATCCACCTGCCCGCCCAGCTCCCAGGACAACATGACGTGGGAGCAGCTGAAGCCAGGACCACCTTTGTCCCACATGTCCCTATCCCCGAGGCGTCCTGCAGGCAAACAGGTCCCTCTGTGCCACCAACTTCTACAATAGTTCGGGCTGGACTAAAGACGCGCAGGCTGCGAGGCAGGGAGGCCAGCCCCTCAGGATGAGCAGCTCAGCCCTGAGACGGAGGGGAGATCCCAGGGGCAGGCAGAGGGGCCGTGGGAGGGAAGACACAGACCCGAGGCTCCCAGAGGCTGTTCCTCATGGTGGATGGGGCAGGGGGCACCAAGAAATGAGAGGAGAGGCTAGCAGAATTGGTCCTGGGGTCTCTGGGGCCCCCAGTATCCTGGTGGGAGGCCAGTTTGGACAGATGCCACGGTACTCTGGCGAGTCATGGCCCTGAAGAGGCCCCGAAGGAGCAAGGTCAGGAATGCTGTGGGGGCCAGGGGTCCACGTGCTGACCAGTCCCTCCCGCAGGGTCTGGCCCAGCCTCACCTGACGTTCTGCGTAGGGTTCCAGCGCTCTGAGGGCAGCTCCCCACTCTGGGGGTCATCGACTGGGGGGTGGAGAATGGAGATGCACACATCCCCCGTCTGTGTGAGGACAGGAGAGAGGGGTCAGCGCCCACAGCACTGCCACCAGGCAGCGCAGTGCCCTCCCCACTACAGGGGAGCCGGGAGGGGCCTGCCCGGTGTGGGCTCACCTCGTAGATGTTGGGATGCCACATCTTGGTCAGGAACCGGAAGGCTGGCGGGGAGTAGGGGTAGTCGATAGGGAACTTGAGGCGTGCCTGGGGAGGGGCAGAGAGCAGAAACTCAGCCAGTGCTGGCCACTGCTCAGGGACTGTGCCCACGAACACACAAACAAGGACGTTGGCCAGGACAGACCCCCCTGTTGCAGGAGGACCGCCTGGACCCTGCTGGTCACCCCTCACAGACCCCCCCCCCACCCCAGGACTCTTTGGGGTGGCCTGAGCGGACCCTGGCCCCCCTCCTGCTGCTGAAGGGCAACTCCAAGGCCATTCTTGGCCCAGGCCCGTGGGAGGGGCCAGGAGCCAGGCCCCAGGGAGCTGTGCACCCCCAGCATGGCGGCGACTCCTAGGCCTCAGTTTCCAGGCTGTGGGGAAGGTTAAAAATAGATGTGTGTTCACTCGGCAATCATTCCCGACACCTCTGTGGGCTGGGCTCTGTGGGAGGAGATGAGTCAGCGCTGGACGGATGGGCTCTCTGCCCACAAGCATCCATCCTGGGGGGCCAGGAAGGCAGACAGGAAGGTCCTGGGGCAGACTGGGGAGGGCTGCCTGCCGAGGCCTCAGCAGGGGAAGGAGCTTCGTTTGCGGCTTGAGCCCCAGTCCCAGACATGGGGATGTCTGGCCTAGGGTCCTGGTGGTGCTCCAGGCTCTCCCGGGCGAGCCAGTGTGCTGGGAGCCAAAGCTGAGCTCCTCTGATGGAGCTTCCCAGGCCCATCTCTGGAGAGTCACCCTCCCGGGCAGGGGCACGGGGGCATTTAGAAGTCCCTCCGTTCCTGGGTGATTGTGCTGAGGCCTGGGAGGCAGGTAACTTACTGGTGAGTGCAGAGCAAACCCGGAGCTCAGAACCTGCCCTACAGGTTTCTAAGCGACGGCCCCGAGGACAGCTGTTCTCAAACACCCAGCAAGTCCCACCTCATCTTGTCTCAAGCGTCCCCAGAGATGCCTTCACTACTGAGCAAACTGAGGCTCAGAGAAGGAAAGTACCTTGCCCAAGGATACACAGCAAGCAAGCTGGGAGGAGGTTGTTGAACCGCGTCTCTCTGGCACCCCCTTGAGTACACTGCGTCGCCCAGATGCTCACCATGGCCCATGAAGGACAAGGAAGGCGCCGCGGGAAGTGGCTGGGAAGTGGCGGTGGCCGCCAGGCACTTCCCAGTCTGGCTGTTCCACACCTGCCGCAGAGGGTCTCCCCACCCAGTCACGCCTCGACAGGAGGATCAGGGTGGGTGCCAAAACCACCCCGGGTCCCCCGCCGGCTGCTCTGAGGACACAACACAACACAACCTATGGCAGATGTGTTCGAATCTGGCAGGGCCCCCACCCCCAGTCCATTCTTCTCCAGAAAAACGGGACAATCCCCCAACCCTAGTGTGGAGGATCCCCTGCAACCAGTTAGCGAGCAAGAGTCAGAAGCCCACATCCTTTCCTTCCGGATCTGTGAGCTCACTTAGTCTCTTAGTCTCGCTGTTGCCTCAGGGTGGGACTCCACCTCCGGCTCTGAATGGAGCTCCCATCCCTCCAGCCTGAAGCACACAAAGGAGGCTGGGGGAGGGATCTAGTTGGACCATTAGGCGATCAACCCCAAATCCAGTCCCCGCATGCAAGAGGCCGGATTGCTGATGCACAGCTCAGGCGGGAGCGGTCCACAGTCCTCCCCCCATCCCACCCCAACACCAGGGGAATCTCAACTCAGGACTCACCCCCAGCAGACCAGGCTGCTCCCTCACAGCCACTGAGCAGGCTCAGCTAAAACAGGAGCCAAAAGTGCAAACGCAGACATCTGTCCCGGGAGTATCACCCGCCCCTCCCCCACAGCCTGGCCTAGCTGTGGTTTCTGCCCGCCCCCCCCCCCCTCCAACCTGGCAGGGCTGGGGGAGGGTGTTCCCAGGCTGAGGGCCCTTTCCCCACCTCTCATGCAGGCAGACCCCTTGCCCCATCCCTCTGGCTCAAAGAGCAAAGCCCTACAATCTGACAAGGGTCCTTCCAAGGCCACGTGGGGGCTCAAATGGTGAGACCAAGAAAGCTGCCTGGGTTCTGGCTCAGATCTTCTGTCACACTAGCGCGAAACACAGCCAGTGCCAGGGCCAGCACCCCCTCCCTGCTCCCAGAAAAGAACTGCCCGGGATGAAACTATCACAGGGGACAGAGAAAACGACCCAGACGTGAGATTTGAGCCCCAAAAGGACACCTGCTCAGCGAAACCTGAGAAAAGCAAGTTGCGGCAAGAGAGGGGCCCCAGGTTTGGAGGCCAGGGTCCCGGGTCCGTGGGGTTGCTCTCTGAGGTGTGGCTCCCAGGGACAAAGTGGAGAGTGGCAGTGATGCCACAGTCTTGCCTCAACGTTCCCTAGAGAACAACTTACATAAAGCTCCAGAGGAAGCCAAGTGGGCCTGGCCGGCTGCTATCGGGAAGAGTGGCTGCTTTCCAAGCAGGCCCCAGCTGGCAAGGCCCCATCTGAGCCTTTGTTGGAACCCAAACAAGTGGCGGAGCAGCCCCCCCAGTCTGGCCTCCCTCCCTCCCTTCCCCAACCCCGTGCTCCCCAACAATAGAGCTTGCTAGGTCTGGGGAGGCTCTTTGTCTCCTCCGGGCAGGGGGCGGGGAAGGCAGCTGAGGGCCCGGGTCCGCCAGAGGCTGAGGTAAGCACGAGCCCCACCCCCAAACAAACAGGGAGCGCCCCGAGCCCTCTCTCCGGGGATCCGGCAGACCGGCTGGGAAGGCGGGGGCCTGGAGCTGCTTCCAGGGACGGAAGGGGTGGCCGAGAGAACCACCAGCTAGACCGAGGGAGACGGGGACCGCCGCGGGCACAGAGGCCGGGTGGGAACCGGGACTGCGAGCCGCGGGCTCACCTTGAAGTAGCCGCCCTCGTAGTAGGTGTTGGGGGGCCCGAAGATGGCCACCTCCCAGTTGTACAGGTCGCCCTCGTCCACCAGGGTCACCCGGAAGCCCTCCACCGGCTCCTCCTGCAGCCCCTTGAGCTCGAGCAGCAGAGCCTTCTGCGAGCTGGGCACCAGCGGCCGGGCCATGGCGGCGGCGGCGGCGGCGGGGCCCGGGGTCGGGGGCGCGCTGGGCCGTGGGGCCGCCGCGGAGGCGCGGGACGGGCCGGGCCGCGCGCCGGCCGGGGAGGGGCTGGGGCCGCCGCCGCCGCCTTCCTCTTCTACGCCACCGCCGCCGCCGCCGCCGCCGCTCGGGGCCCCTGAGCGCTCCACTCGCTCTGGCACCGCCGCCCGCCCGGCGCTCGCCTCGGCCTGACCCGCGCGCCCCGCCCCACGCTGCGCCTGCGTACCGCCGCCGGCCCCCCCCCCCCTCGACTGCGCCTGCGCGCGACGGCCGAGCCCGGACCGCACCTGCGCGCCCGCCCGCGGGGCACGCCGGGAAGTGGAGTCCCCGCCCCCGGCCCGCCGAGCGCGCAGGCGCAACCGCGGGGAAGGGGGGGCGGGCAAGCGCGCAGGCGCCTTGGAGCTTTCGACCCCCGGGACGCCGCCGCCGCCCCCCTCTCGGACTAGCACCCAGGACGCCTGTGCGCGGGGAGGCGGGCAGCGTTGGGCTGCGTCGTCCCGGCACGGGCCGCTGAGCTTTTGGGGTCTTTTTTATGACGTCCCAGCACGGGGTGGGGCCGGGGGCGGGCCGGGGCGGGGTCCTTTGGCCCGGGAAGGGAGGACGGAGGCGGATTCCCTTCTCCCGCGGTTCTGAGCGAGCGGAAAGGGCGGCTCGGCCGGCAGTGGGTAGGCGGGAGGGTGGGGTGAGGCAGTGTCTGGGGTCCGCAGACCCGGTCCTCGTTGGGCGGTGCCTCAGTTTCTCGAGGCAGAGGTGAGGAGTGACCTCCCTGCTCAATTCGGTCCGACGAACTGGAATCCAGAGATGGGCAAGACACTGCTCCCCAGGCAAGCTGGGGAGATCAGTGCACCTCCGCTTTTGGGTTTCATTCGGCAGTGTTGATTCAGCACCCATCCTGGCCGAACCCCCCGCCTGAGTCCCACCCTCGGCTGAGCCCTGCTTGTGCCCGAATCGTAGACTGACCTTCCACCCCAGCTTGTCCTTCCGACTGTGGCTGAGCTCAGATCTGGCTGGTCCGAGGCCTAGACACACAACCCTTGCTGGGACACTTGGGGATGAGAGTCAGACGTGGTGCCCAGGCCAACATCCTGCACAACCTCAGGGTGACCGCTCCCCATGAGAGTGGGCGTTGGGCCAGTGGCACCTGCTGTGGTCCCGCCCTGGGATGTGCCTGTAGCCTTGTTGGCAGGTGTCAGGGGCAGCCAATAGCTGCAACACCTTGGGCTCGGCCCTCCTCCAGGTGTCCCAGCTGAGGACAGGCAGGTGTAAACCTGTCTGGGGCAAGGTGAGCAACATCTCCACAGGGGAGAGAGTCAGGGTACTCTGAGAAGGAACCCCGGGCAGAGCTGAGCTTCAGATGGCTGACCCAAGCCTGGGGCTTTGACTGTCTCATCCATAAAGGGGGCTCTGGGCTTCGAGTCTCAGAACCTCTGCCCTCCTTGGAGGCGCGTGGAGTGGACCCCTCAGCTGTAAAAGGACTGTGTACCCTGTGCCAAGTGCACTCTGACGCTCATTCTCTGCCTATAGCAGCAGTGTCGGCGTTGGCGTGTGGTAGCTTATAAACGGTCGTGAGAGCTAATCGTGATTCTTCCAGAGAGGCTTCCCAGGATCTCCCTATGTAATCCCCACAGCCCCACAAAGTGTTGGGTGGGCGGGGTGGCCTTGGAGAGGTAAAGGGAGGTACCAAGTTTATGGCCGCTCCAGCAGGTGCCACATGGGGCCTCATCCCCCAGGAAAGCCTGCTCCTTGGGCTCTGAAATATCCTGGAGTGCTGGTCATCTGGGGTGTCCACAGCACCTTGATTTTCCCTTAGGGGCTTCTCATTCTTAGTCTGTAAGGTTCAAACTGGACTGACCCCCCAAACCCTGGCTGCAGGGACGGGTCACCCAATCAGAGCGTTCCAAGCCCCTGGCTGCACTGGTTGGTTCAGGAACAGCATGTGGCTAACCATCTAATGAGATGCAGCTCTGGGACTTTTTCTGAGAACACTGGGCTGGGGTGACTGAGTGGGGACCTGGCCTGAGGTTAGGGGACCGTCTTATCACCACAAGCCCTACGAACAAAGGTGGCACTCGGGGATCCTGATGACCCTGTGTGTGCTCCTGGATGCAGCCATGCTGACCTCTGAATGCTCCAGAGGTGCAAACTGATAAATTACTTTCGTTCTTATGAAGCCAGTTTGATGTGGGCCTCCCGTCACGTGCCACAGGAGCGCCCTGCATTCAAACCTAAGTTCTGCTCTGACCTTGGAAATGGCCCTGGGATGCTAAGCCAGGTCTCAGTTTCTCTATCTGTAAAATGAGTTACATGAGATAATATTTGGAAAACTCTTAGCATGGGCGTTGAAGATGTTACGGAGAGGTATACAATGGCATTTTGCTGCAATCGTGCCGGTTGAGAAGGAAGACGTGATCTCAGGAGGCAGGGCCTGCAGGAGTGGAATAAAAGGACGGACAGGAGAGAATGTGGCCCCTCAAGGGTAGAGGGAAATGGAGTCCTAAGACAGAGGCTTCATGGCCAGAGCTGCATCTCATTAGATGGTTAGCCACATGCTGTTCCTGAACCAACCAGTGCAGCCAGGGGCTTGGAACGCTCTGATTGGGTGACCCGTCCCTGCATAGATGCAATAGAACTGGCTTCGAGGTCAACCCTGCCTTTTCCTGGTTGTGCCATGGGGCCGGTCACTTACTGTGGGAGAGAATAATGCCCCCCTCACCTCCCATAGCCGTCCACATCCTAATCCCAGAGCCTGTGACTATACCACCTCACAGGACAAAAGGGACTTTGCAGATGAGATTAAGAATCTTGAGATGGGGGGCGCCTGGGTGGCGCAGTCGGTTAAGCGTCCGACTTCAGCCAGGTCACGATCTCGCGGTCCGTGAGTTCGAGCCCCGCGTCGGGCTCTGGGCTGATGGCTCGGAGCCTGGAGCCTGTTTCCGATTCTGTGTCTCCCTCTCTCTCTGCCCCTCCCCCATTCATGCTGTGTCTCTCTCTGTCCCAAAAATAAATAATCGTTGAAAAAAAAAAAAAAAAGAATCTTGAGATGGGAAGAGAGCACCTGGCTGGAGCATGCAACTCGATCTCAGGGTCATGAGTTGGAGTCCGTTGGGCATAAAGCTTACATTAAAAAGAAGAAGAATCTTGAGATGGGAGATTATTTTGGGTAATCACTGTGGTTGGGGCCTGTGTAATCGACCCCATTCGTAAAGGACCAAGTCAGACAGATGGGCAGACCCCGTGCTTCTGGCTCTGAGGATGAGGAGGGGCCATGGGCCAAGGACGGCACCTCTGGAAGCCGGAAAACCGAGGAGATGGGGCCCCCTGGGGCCCCCGGAGGAGCCAGCCCTGCCTACACCTGGGAGTTAGGACCTGGACCTGTGAGCCCAGGACTGTGAGAACCAGTGTGTGTAACTTTAAGCCACTGAATTCACGGTGATTTGTAACAACAGTCGTGGGAATTGAATACACTCAGCTCTGTAAGCTTCAGATTCTTCCGCTGGAAAATTGATTCATGACTTCCATGCACAGATCTAGGCCCTGGGGCTACAGAGAACAGGACTAGCAAAGCCACCCACCTTTGGAGAGGTAGGGAGAGAGGCCATAAACAAATCGGTAAATAAATAGCGATTTTGGGTAGCAATAATTGCCAAGAAGAAAAATACAGTATGGTGAGGCATCAGCAACAGGAGTGGTTGGAGGGTTGGTTTGGAGAGTGGTCAGGGGAGGTGTCCCTCAGGAGGTGGCATCTGAGCAGAGACCAGAATGAAGGGGGGAAGTGAGCCATGTGGGTCTGGAGTAACAGTGTTACAGAGACGGGCCAGCACATACAAAGGCCCTGAGGTGGGGACAAGTTGCTCCAGCTAGAGACTGGTGTGCCTGAGACAGAGTGAGGGGACAGAGGCAAGACAAGGAGCTGGGGAGTCTCCTGGGTCAGCTTTCTTGAGTGCTGACTTTGCTCACAGGACTTGTGGTGGTGTAATGGCTCCAGAACTCAGGCCAGGTCCTCCCAGCTCAACTGTGTCACAAACAATCCCAGGGCTGCATCTCATTGGCCATCCAGGAGTCACCTGCTGTTCCAGAAAAGGGCCAGCTGAGGGGGAGGAGGCATCCAGCCACGCCCCCGGACCCGGGTGGACAGGGGGCTTCCACAGAGGCCACAAACTCCAGGGGAGCCCCAGGTTTGGGAGGTCAGCTAGAGGCTCAGTCCCAGATACAGCAGGCCTAGGGTGTCCTTGGGATGTCTCCAGAAGTCCTAGGTATGTGGTTGGTTCTCGAAGGCTGGAGCAGAGCAAGGCAAGGGGTCCAAGCCATGACTTCGAGAACCCTGGCGTCCGGGCGGCAATAGATGCCTCAGGCCGGTGAGATTCTAAGTGAGGAGGATGTGTGAGGAGAGGCCCTGGACAGAGCTGGGGGGCCACGTCCCCCGACCCCCAAAGCTGAGATAAGAGGAGGCGGCCGCTACGGGGCGGGGCAGGAGCATTTAGAGAGTGGGCAAGGGGGTGTTTCCAGAAGGGGGAGGTTTGTAGTGTCCCATGGTCCACACTGCTATGAGGTTGAGGCCAGGTGCGAACGTTGTGTCAGCTTCCCTGGACTCTGGCGGCTGGCAGAGGTCAGGCCGGGGTCGTAACGAAAGGGACTTCCGGACCCAAGACCACGCATGATGGTGGCCCAGGGAGGCAGCGGGCGAGGCTGGGTGGGGCAGGGCAATTGTCCTGGCTGGACTTGGCCTCCCTCTATTCTGGGGGGCTCTGGAACATGAGCTGCCCCCAAACTAGCTCCACCTGAGGCAACGGGGCTGGCTTTTATACCCTCTGGCCATCGCTCACTAGCAATGCCTGCCCCAGAAGGAGTGGAGCTTCCTGGGCAGCGTGGCTCCCCTGCAGAGGGGCAGCGGTGAGCCGGGGCAGCAGGGCGGGGGCAGCCTGGAGGGGGCAGCAGGGCGGGGTGACCCAGTACACAGTGCCCACCTCAGCTTCTGAGGTCATGAAGGAGTGACCGCAGAGCTGACCGTCGAGGCCCCCACCTGCCTGGGCTCCGGGACAGGTATGCGCCTAATGCAGACGGCCCACCTGTCTACGAGCCGAGTGTGGGCAGGGGCCTCACCCACGATTTGTCCCTGCTGCTGCCCGGCCCCGTGGCGGCTGGGTTGCAGATTCTGGAGCAATCCCTGTGTGTGGGCGCAGGACAGAGTAGAAGCGTTCCAGCCAACACTTATTCAGCGGCTTGCTTTTCCTTAACCTTCCAGTTGCCCATTGCTGCATGATAAATGACCCTAAAGCTTCATGGCAAACACGGTGATCTGTCTCGCTCGTGAATCTGCGCAGTCAGTGCTGCCAGTCGCCTGCTGTCCCACACGCGGGGCTGCTGAGTGAACCGGTGAGCCCAGGGCGGGGGGGCATGGGACCTGCCACCTTTTGTGACCTAGCCGTGGAGATCCTGTAGTGTTACAAAAGCCACCCGAATTCAGCGAAAGGGAATGCGGATTTCACCTCTCGATCTGCCTTTCGAGGGAGGGGTGGGGACGTTCTGGAAGCGTGTGGGAACAGAAATGTTGCTGTGGTCGGTTTTGCAAAACACATAGTCAGTGGCCACAACTCCCAGTTTGCTGATCACCTGGCCTGTGCAGGGGGGAGGGATGGGGAGACAAGGTGGTCCTTGCCATCGGTAGCCTGAAAAATGGTTTAAGCTCTGTTTCCACGGGGTCTCCTTCAATCAGAAAAGGGGCCGAGTCCTGGGTCCCATTTACCAGAGTTGGAGGCTGAGGCCACCATCCTGGGCTGGGAATGGGACTCCTTCCTCCTGCTCCCAGAGGGGTTCCTCTTGCAAGCAACAATCCCCTTGGAGGGGAGAGGGGTGCCCAGCGGGTGCTTGGTGAACAGTGACAGGACGGACTTCGCAGGTGTGTGTGGGTTCTGGGTGGACCGACGGCAGGTGGCAGAGGTGGTGGAGGGTGTGGGTTCTGGAGTACGCCCCTTGCCGGTAGGGTGACCCTTCACTCCTCTCTGGGCCTCGACTTCCCCATCTGCCAAAATCGGGGTAGTGATGTGCCTTCCTTGGAGGCACATAAGACCTTGCAGGGCTCACACGTGTCCGCCGTTTCCATCATCACCGTCACGATTACCTGCCCAGCCGGACTCTTCCTTCGACAGCTGGGGAACCCGTGGCCAGGAACTGGCCGGGTGGGGCACTTGTGGACAGCAGGGCCTCCCGGGTCTCAGGGTTGTGAGTCCAGGGCGCCTCGCTGAGCAGCGGAGGCAGGAGCGGAGAAGCATTTCAGCGGACACGGAGGGGAGGGAGGGGGGCACACACACCGGGTCGGCCTCGAGCACAGACTTTATTACTGCCGAGGAGAGGGGCCTTTGTGGGGGTGGGGGGACGGGGTGCCCGCTCCCTGGGGCCCTCGGCCTCCCCTCCGAAGGGGCTGGGGCACGATTCCAGCCTGGAAGGCGGGCGGGGGGAGGGCTCCCCGCGCTCCCCGCTGCATGCAGGGACACTCCAGTTCCGGCCTGAGACCCGCACTCCGCCAGGGAGCAGGGGGCTACCACCTTGTGGTGCCTCCAGCCGCCCAGGGGGAGGAGGCAGGGAAGGCGTGTGGGCCCTCAGCCCACCGGCTTGACCTTGGCGATGAAGAGGGCGGCGGCCTTCTCCAGGAACTCCTCCCGGGTCATGGGGGAGCTGGGCCGCCGAGCCACCAGGGCGCGGTCCATGGCCAGCGCCAGGCTGTCGGGGCCCAGGCGCGAGCCAGCCTCCAGGAAGCAGGCAGGCACAGCAGCCCCGTCGCTGGCCTGCAGGGCCCCCTCCAGGGTGTCCAGCACGGCCTGGCCCACGCGGCGGTCGGCCACAGCCAGCGTGGGGTCCTCCAGCAGCTGGTAGAGGGCGCCGGCCCGCGCCACGAACTCCAGTAGCACGAAGCAGGTGAGCATCCCGGCGCGGAAGACGTCCAGCGGCACGGCCTCGTGGTCCCGGCACTGGATCTTGTGCAGCAGCGGTGCGACGACCTCCTCGGGGGCTTCCCCGTCCCGGCAGATGCGCTTGAGCAGCTCGCTGTAGGTGCGCCCGTCCAGCCCCGGCTTCTTCTTGCGCCCACTGGCACTCAGGCACTCGTAGGCCACGCCGACGTTGTTGTTGAAGGCCGTCCTGCGGGAGGATAGGCGTGTTGGGCCAGCTGAGCAGAGTCCAGCACAGCCCTGGGACCCCCCCCCCGTCCCCATCTATCTTCCTCCAACAAACCAGGCCTGGGGGAGCCCCGGGGCCTTTGCACGGACTATGTGCTTTGCCGGGAGTGCCCTTCCCCCACAGGCCCTCCAGCTCCTGAGTTTTTACTGAGATGTCACCTTTCCTGTGGGGACCTCCCCTGCCTCCTCTATTTTTCTCCATGGCAGTTACCACCATCCGACTTAGTGTAAGATGTCCTTTCGGAATGTCGGCCCAGGAACCCTAGTGCCTAGAGCACGGCTTGGCGTATGGCAGGTGCTCTAGAAATGTCTGCTAAGTCAACCAACGGGCACTGCCCCACAGGGACCGCCCGACAATCACATTTACGCTTACGGGGTGGTCACTCTTGGCCAAAAGCTCAGCCCAGCGTTTAATACGGATTAGCTTATTTCATTCTGTCACAGTCCCATGGGCCAAAAGTAGGCAAACTACACCAGTGGGTCAAGTCTGCCCCAGCCCCTCCCCCCCCCGTCTATTTTGTAAATAAAGCTTTATTGGCACAAGGCCTCGTGCATCCATTGACACGTTGCTTGCGGTCGCTGCGAAGGCAGAGCTGAATGGCTACAGCAGCGACTGGGGCACAAAAGCGCCGGCACAGGAGGGGGCTGACCCTGCTGTGAGCTGTCGGCGCAAGGTGGGCATGGCTCAGGTTCCACTGCACGGCCTGGCCGTGCAGGGGGCTTCACGAGCTGATTGGGGAGCACGGCGGCTACGTGCGGGTTGCGGGGTGAGCCTGGGTGGCTGGTTCGCCCCGTGTCTCACTCCCTCACTGGACTGGCAGCCTAGGGCCTGGCCGGTGGCCCAGCGCTACCGTGGCTGGTGGCCCGTTAGCATTTCCACCGTGACCAATAGGTATTGAGGCTCGGTGCAGGCTCACGGTCAGGCCAAGGATCCCAGAGAGGAGGGGGCCGGGCGACTGTGAGGCTTACACTCCTCCTCTGTCTGCTCCGCTCCGCTCCAGGTGAGGGAAGGTACGCGGAGGCTCCACTCACCTCCCGCGTGACCTGGGCACGTCGTCTCACCTTTCTACGGGCCAGCGAGCAATGGACCCCAGCAAATGCTGGCCCGTAAGCAGCGGGTGCTTAGTGGAGGCTGGGCTGGCGCACGGCCGGTGCTCAGTACATGCTGGTCAATACGTGACCGCCACTGCGGTCATCGCTGCTGCCCGGTGTGGGGCTTGTGGGCGGATGTGCTGACCCAGCGAGCTCTGTGGATCGGAGCCCCACGACAGAGGAGGAAACCGAGGCCCAGAGGCTGCAGAAGTGTAGCCTGGGGGGTCTCTCTGCCAGCTGGGACTCGCTTCTCCGTCGGTCGGGCTACAAACCCCTTTCTCTTCTCACTCATTGGCCCCTCGCCATTGCTGGAGCCAGCGGTCGGTGAGACTGCCCCGGGGAGCGCTGGGGTGGCGTTAGTGCTCACTCCTTTACCACGACTGCCACCCACGTGAGCCGATGCCTCAAACCAGCCCTGTGCGGGACTTGGGTTTTGTTTTTAAACATTTGCTTATTTTTGAGAGAGAGAGAGAGAGAGAGAGAGAGAGAGAGGAAGCACGAAAGTAGGGGAGGCGCAGAAAGAGGGACACAGAATTGGAAGCAGGCTCCGCGATGTGAGCACAGAACCCGACGTGGGGCTCCAACTCACGAAACGTGAGATCACGACCTGAGCTGAAATGAGCCGAAATCAAGAGTTGGCCACTTACCCGACCGAGCCACACAGGGGCCCCTGCAGGAGCCCGAAACATTAACTCCTTCCACCGGGAGGAGGAAAGAACGTGGGGGAGGTCCGCTGTGAACAGACTCGGCCGTCACTGGCGCCCCCAGCAGCTACGTGTCGCCGCGTAACAAACTGCCCTGAGCCCAGCGGCCTGAAATGGCAGCAAGCGTTCGTGGCCTGTTTCTGCGGGTCGGGGACTCGGCAGTGGCTCAGGGTCTCTCACGAGGCTGCCGTCAGGGTCCCCCGAAGGCTCACACGCCGGCACCCTGGCGCCCAGGCCCGTGGCGTCTCCAGAGCCACCGTGCGCCCTCCCCACGTGGCAGCCACCCCATCTGACATGCGGGCGCTCTGAAGGCCTGCCACGCCCCTCAAGTGAGAGGAGCCACAGGACGTGCCTCCACCACCGACAGGTGAGCGGAGTCACGCGCAGTCCTCTCTCGAGCCAGCTTTGGGAGTGACTGGTGTCCCCACGGTCCGCTCCCCGCTGCCGTACTTGGGGAAACCGAGCAAGAGTCCGTGAGCACAGCCCCTCGCGGCCACGGCCTCGTGGTGTGAGAAGCAGTCCTTCGTGTCAGGGCTGTTTGTTACTGCCGCGTGACACGGCTTGTCTCGACCGACACTGACGTGGCCCAAGACTCATCTTTTCCAGCCACCGATTCTCTTGAGCGAATTCGCTCCTCCCTAGAGATGGAGACAGCCTGGCGCGAGAAACCCCAGGAGCCGGTTGGGTCCCCTGTTCACCGAGCTCCTGAGCCCCCCACCCTGCGGGTCTGGACCATGAGGGTCCTAATGCCTGTGTTGCAGGATAGAGGGATGGAATTCATGCCAAGGACTTAAAACAGCGCCCCACACGTGGGAGGGCCTCCTGCGCTCTGAGCCGCGTCCAGGGCCGCGGTCCAGTGGGCTGTCCGGGTGCCGTCCGCCTCGCGGGGCAGGGAGACACGCAAAGAGGTGATCACAGGCCCAGGCAGGGTGCTGAGGAAGGAGACACCCGGCCTCCAGGGCACTGGCCTCAAGTCAGCCCCTCACCCACACCGCATGCGGGGCCACCTGGCTCTGGCCACGTCACGCTAAAGAGCGCGAGCGTTTGTTTTAAAGATACGTGTACGTGCGTGTATCTCCAGAATGAGACGTGGAAACGTTTCGCTTTAGACCAGAGGTTCTCAATGGGGGTGAGATCTGGGGACACTTCTGGTTGTTACCACCGGGTGGGTGGAGGCCAGAGGTGCTACTCGGCCCCCGGCAGGGCCTGGGATGGCCCCACTGAGAGTGAGCTAAGGAACCGGGGTTGGTGGTGCCTTCTGAGCGTTTTCCCGGGTCATGGGGGCGCGAGGTGGCGCTCTTTCTGTGGCGGTACGGTGGCTCAGAGGCCCCGGGGGCCACAACACCCAGCTCGGGCTCCGGCTCTGCCCCTCAGTGGCCACACAGCCCTCAGCAGGTCTCATAAAGCTCGCTTTGTGCTCTTGGGGACTTGGGGCTGGCAGGGGGGTGGCCGACTGCACACCACTGCCACCGTCACCAATCCCGGCGGGCCAGCGCTTCTGATTTTGCAAGACGTAGGACAAGGGGAGTCTGGATGACTTCTTCCCAAACCTTTCATGCCGATGGCAGCCCCAACCTGGCCCAGTCAGCCCCTCCGCATCAGGGCGAAGCTGCCCGGCTTCAGCGGGCGCCCCTGGTTTCCGCCCGGGGACTTGCCTGGCCTGGCTTCTGCCTTTGGCCCGTCAGGCAAGGTTCAGGGCTCCTGACTGCACTGTCTTCTGAGTTAGCCACTGGCTTCATCTCTGGGGGGCCCAGGTGAGCCCCGATGCCAGCGCAGACATGCCCTCGTTCACTGCCCCCTCGGTGGCCCTGCCGTTCCAAACTGCCTCCAGCCAACGGCTCCCATGCCCCCGCACTGCAGTAAACAGAGTCCCCCCCAAACTGCACGTCTATCCAGAACCTGTGCCTGGCCTTATTTGGAAATACAGTCTTTGCCGAGGGAACTAGTTCAGGATGTGGAGATGAGATGAGGTGGCCCTACATCAAATGTCCTCAGATGAGAAACAAGAGGACAGAGAGACACAGAAGGAGGGAGGCTTACCTTGGAGGGAGGAGAGCCGCCTGGAGACCCCCGAGCTGGGGAGGCAGGAAGGACCCTCTCCCCTGGAGCCTCCAGAGGGAGCACGGCCCCGGGACACTGACACCTTGATCTCAGACTCTCAGCCTCCAGAACTGTGAGAGAATAAGTTTCTGTATTTCTCTTTTTTTAAGATTTTATTTTTAAGTAATCTCTTACACCCAACGTGGGGCTCGAACTTACAACTCTGAGATCAAGAGTCGTGAGCTCTACCTACTGAGCCAGCCAGGTGCCCCAGATACCTGTTGTCTTAAGCCACCAAGTTTGTGGTAATTTGCCACAGCAGCCACGGGAAAGGAATAGGGCCCTCCTGGCCTTAAATCCAACAGACGCTTTGCGCCCTCGACTACGGGCCACCGGACGGACACAGGACTGCCCCCAGTCCACAAAGTGCCTCCGTGTGAATTAGGAAAAACCTCTGCAAAAAGCCATTTATATAAATATCCTCATTTGTGGCTGCCTGTAGGTGAGTGCTTCGTGCAGTGCTTGACCTGCACCACTGTACATGGTGGCCCTTTTCCTCCCTGCAAGATGCCCCAGGATGCCATTCTGCTGGTTCCCGCCTTCATGTCTGGTTGGCCTGATCATGCTTTTTTGCGGGCTCTCTGAGGCTGGGGCTCCTCAGGGTTGGGTCCTGAGCTCTTCTTGGTTCTCCTGAAGCCTTCACACCCCTCCCAGCTGACGACCTCCTGTCCCAGTTGCAGACCTACCTGTCTACTCTCCAGCTGCAAGGTTCTCCCAGAGCCTGACTTGGAGTCCTGGAGCAACACTGCACGCTTTCCCCAAACCAATGACCTCCCATCTCAGTGGATGGCCCCAGGGGCTACCTGGGACTCCCTTCCCACCCCAGCCCCTGCAGACCTTCAGACACATGCATGCTCTTCTCAGATGCCCACCCTCCACACCCCTTCCCACACCTGAGACCTCTCCCCAGCTTCTCTGTGCTGTCCTATGGCCTGTACCCATGACTCTCTTGGGAGGCCGCCCAAAGGCGGGCACGTGCCTGAAACGTGCGGGGACCCCCTGGTGATCAGGCTGGAACACTCCCTTGCTTGGTTCTTCTGGAAGCACTCCCTTATAAAATTACCTACCCACAGACGCTTGCCTCAGGCTCTGCTTCTAGGGGCCTCTCTCCAGGGGTCTCAACCAAGACCTAGCCATCCACACCCAGTCATGACCTGGTCTGGTGGACGGTGAACGTCAGAAAGCTTCTCCTCAACCCCCCTGATGTGGACCATTCATTCAATCCATGGTCCTCAACCACCTTCCTTGGGCTCAGAGCGGTTGGGGGCGGGGCCGTGCTCCGGTACGGTTGCCACGCCCTCCACCCCACCAGGCCTCAGCCACCAGAAGGCTAAGCAGCCTGTGGGTCCCACACTGCAGCTCTACAGCCTCCAGGCCAGTGCACCCGCCGGCTTCGTGCCTGCAGCACCTCTCCCTGTGCCTAAAGCAGGCCTCTTTCTGGACACCACTCCTGCCCCATGGGAGCTACCTCCTAGGGTGGGGGTCTTGGGTGACTCCACCGCCCCGCCCTGTAAATATCCATTTTCTGGCCTAACGGATGGGGATGCAACGACGCTAGTAACAACACATCTAGGAAAAAACCTAGCTTGTTAGGACCTGGCTCGGAGGTCTCGCTCCGTGACTTTGGGTGAAGTCCTCTCTGAACTTTGTGATTTTTAAAAGTGGCGTGGGCTTCAAGGGGGAACTCAGCACCTGCAGAAAGGCATCACAACACACGAAGACGGCCAGAACTACAGGCGCCAGCCCCCCCACTCCCACCCCCCCGCCGGGAGGCTTGCGCACCGCAGTGCCCAGCACGCCCGCGGGCAGCGAGCTGGGGCTGCAGGTCCGCAGCGGCGCCGCCCCGGCCCCGCCCCGCACCTCTGGGAGTGGTGAGCCAGGCGAAGGTGCCACAGCGCGCGGCCCAGGCGCTGCTGCTGCAACAGGAGCTGGCCCGGGGGCTCCCCGGCGCCGCCGTTTGCAGGCGAGCGCAGGCCCATGTTCTCGAAGTAGTGCGCCAGGAAGGCGATCGGCTCCTCGGGCCGCGCCTCCAGCACCTTCAGCAGAGCCGCGCGCAGCATCTCCGTCACGCCGACCTGCCGCAGGAAGTCCTCCTCACTCTCGGTCGCTGCCGCTGCCCGGGACACCGCCGGCCGGCCGCTGTCGGGGAAACTGGCCGCCGGAGCCACGGCCGGCCGCCGCTTCTCCACTGCCGCCATCTTCGCTGAGGGCAGCGGGACCGGAAGCGCCGCCGTATTCCACAGTGCGCTGGCGCCTCGGGACGGCCATCTTGGTTAAGGGCAGAGCCCGCCCGGATCCCGCTGGAAGACTCTGGCAAATAACTGGAGCAGTCCACTTCCCGCCCCCTTGGGTTTTAATTGGCACTTTCCCTCCGGGTTCCTCTTCACGTGGGTTGGACAGCTTTCCAGGCTTCGGTCCGGAACCTGAATTTTACCAGACTCCAAAATGGCTCTCTAGGAAAGGACATGGTTTCTGGCCTGAAGCCGGATTGTTTGCCATCTTGGTAGTGGGCGAGTCCTTCATTAGCATGGTTCCCCTAGCAACCGGTTTCCTTGGTTATCAGCGATGCCGGGCGGAGCGTGCGGGCGATTGTTCCAACTCCAGGACGGAGCGCCGCCCCTGCCCTGTTCTCTGATTTTCCGCTGAGTCTGTGCTCAGCCTGGCCTTCAGCCTAGTCCAATCTCCGTCTGAGTTTCAGGCTCACCCGGTGGGGCGAGGTCTCCTCTCCCCCGCCAACCACCCACCAGGATGAATTGGGGGATCTGCTCTGAGCTCCCACAGCTCCCTGAATGAGTGGACCAACCAAGGCCCCCATTTCCCCGTCCCATGCTGTTACCTTGCCTCACCACCAGAGGGCTCTCTCACACCACAGCCTCTGAAGCTCTGAACTCTCCGGTAGCTCCCCAGTGCCCGCAGGCGGAATCCTCAGCATCTACAGCCTTTCACCTGCTCATCTGATTTCCAGCTCTCCCCAACCCCACCCGACTGACTTAGCCCCCAAGCCACCCCAAGAGAGATAAAATTTCCTTTAACGAGCCACTTCTAAGTCTTTGCTCACACTCCCCCCCATCCCCCCCGCCCGTCCCCCCCCCCCCCAATGCCTGTCCCCACTTGTTTTGAGGAATCCCAGTTATTCTCAAGTTTCAGTGTCCCACATCCAGGAGAAGCCACAAACAGTTGTGTTCTCCCACCCGGGCAGAATCCACGCCACGCTCCCTGTTGCGCCCTTTCCCCCAGCCCTGGCCAAGTGGGGGCGGGGTGCCTGTCCATCCCCACCTCTCAGGGGAGCCCCCCAGTGCAGAGGGTCGCTGGGGCTGGGTAGGAGATTCTGGCATCCCCGAAACACCACAGACACCACTGAGGTCAGACCACACGCCCTTTATTCCCTAGCTCTGGCCCATTGGGAGGTGGGGCCCCAGGGGTCCCACTGAGGGGAAACTCAGATGCTGGCCATCAAGTTAGCAGGTCATGGTCGGCTCTCAACCGTGTAGATCCAGAACCCTGCAGATGTCCTCTGTTTGCAACTGAGTGGAAGGCAAGGAAGGCCATTTCAGGCCAGTCCTCCTCAATCCAGTCTGCGTGGGGCAGGGGCCCAGAGGGTCTGCTGGGGTTTGGTGGTCAGCCAGCAGGCCTGCAGCGTCTCCACAGGCGATGGGTGAGGAACGCCAGGAAGAGCAGCCCCAGCACCAAGGTGCCCGGCCACAGGGCTGCGGATGTTGTTGGGGGACCTAGAGAAGGAAGTGTCGGGGGCTCTGAACACCTCTTGGCGGGTTTGGGGGAGAAGCTTAGTAGAATCTGCTAGGGGCCTCCACGTTTACTGGGTTCCCTGACACTTTGCAAAGGACTTCACGGTTTAGAATGTCTTTTGAACTGTCCAAAAGCTGCTAGACTATCCAAAGGTTTTGGAGTGAATCTTTTGAAAGGCGCATAGGACCTTGTAGTTAGAAACGGGCTGTCCAGTGAGGTGACCGCCCCCCACGCCTGTGTTTGAAATACGGCATGTCTGAATGGGAAGTGAGGTCAGCGTAAAATCCACACCACGTCTTGAGGACTTAGTTTGAAAAAAGGAGAAAAGAATGTAAGATGTCTCATTTATAGTTCTGAATGTGGCTACTAGAAAATTTGAAATGACCTAAGTGGCTGTATTCTATTCTATAGGCTGTTGTAGGCTATAAAGTTTAGAGTTTACAAAGTGCTGTGAAATCTACACAGTCCCTTAGATTTACAGTCCTCGCCCTGCCAGGTAAGTGTGATCTTACATTTGGGAAGCCCACTGGACAGTTTGGGCAATCGAAGCCGGGCGGGACCATTCCTTGTCTAAGGTCTTGATGCAAGGCTTTCCTCCCTCTGAGGCTCCCCCAGCCCCCTCCCTAGCCCCCAGAACTCACAGATTTCAGGGACCAGGTAGAGGCTGGCCATCTGTCCCCCTGGGTCCAGGCGGCACTGAAACCAGCCTTCAGGGTTGCACCTGGCCCACAGCACGCTCAGCCGAGCCAGGGCCCCAGCCTCCTGCCTCTCGTAGGCTTCAAGACCCCCGGGGGCCTGGGTCCAGCTCGCTGACATACCGGGGCCACAGGCTGCCTCACACAGTAGCTCCAGACCCCCTGGTGCTGGTGACTGGTGGATCTCAGGGCGACAGGGCCTGGTGGAGCTGTTCCCAGGGGGGGGCCCAGGACTCCTGGGGCTCTGGGTGGAGCTCAGCTCTGGGGTGGCCTTGGGGGAGGTCGTTACAGGGGGCTCCTGGGAGGTCAGCCTGTGCAGGACTGGAAAACAGGGGGGTTGTTTTTCCTCCTGCCCCAGGCCCCTTCTCCTGCCTGCCTCTCCATTTAGACCACAGGGTTCGACCCTGTGGCCCCATCCTGCGCCACTTGGGCAAATCGAAGGGTATCCCAGTGGGTAGGAGTGGGGCCAGGGCCTGTCTCGGTCCTCTCCCCACTCTGAGTAAGCATCTGAACCTCTGCACCTCAATTTCCTCAGTGGTAAAGGGGGTGAGAGCCACCCATCCTAGGGGTGCCATGGAGAGCAATCAGGGTGTGGGCTTGGTGAGTACTGGCTTTTATAAATTACAGGGCTAGTAGGTGGACAGAGGGGAGGTGCTCCCTGACAAAGTGAAGGGTGCCGGGGCTCTCTGCTCATCCCTTGTGCTGGAGATGGGAGGCTGAGCCCCAGGAGGGGTTTGTACATCTTACCAGAAAGCACCTTTCAGATCCAGTGGCCTCTCTGTGTGCTCTCCCACCACCCCTTCCCTGCACCCCGCCCCTTCCAATCGATCCCTCCCCCCGGGGAGCTCCCTTGATCTACCCCCACCCCGATGACCCCAAGTGCAGTAACATGAGTTTCAGGGTGCCCTGCTGGAGAAGGGATTTGTGCTTTTTTAATGAGAGCCTGCCAGGGGCTTCATGATGTGGGCAGGGCCCCTCCCACATTAGACACGTTGTTAAATTAATAATGTCTGATACGAACTGAGCACCTGCTGTGTTCTTAGCCCCAAGTTAAATGTTTTCATTTGTTCATTCACTCAGCAAGTATTTACTGCGTACCTACCACGTGCCAGGCACCGTGGTTTCATCTGTCCTTCCGTCTACCCATCCGCTCATTCGGAATGTATCTGTTGAATACTTACTATGTGTTGGGCACTGTTTTAGCCACTGGGGACGTAGCCGTGAATAAAACATATTCCTATCTGAGCGAAGCCAACAGTAGGGGAGACAGACAATGGGAAAAAAATGAAGAGAAAATCCGGGATGCCAGATATTGATAAAAAGTGTCAAAGAATACACAATAAGAGAAGTCACATGGCTCGTGTGTGTACACATACATGTGTAAGGGACAGTAACGGTGCTTTGACCCTTCAGACAGGTCAGGAAAAGCCTCACTGGGAAGGCAACCCGAGGAAAGTGAGTGATGGAGCAATGGACACAGCTGGGGGAAGAGCATTCCCAGTGGAGGCTGGAGCATGTGTAAAGGTCCTGAGGCAGGACTGCATCTGGCCTGTTGGAGGAGCAGCTGGGAGGCTCATGTGGCTGGAGCAGGGTGATGGAGGAAGAGGGGGGAGGTGACAGCAGGTCATTCAAGGCCCTGTGGATGAAGGAGCATTGGTTTTTTTTTTTTTTTTTTTTTTTTTTTTTTTACCCTGAGGGAGGTAGGAGCCCTGGAGGACTGTGGGCAAAGTAGGACAGGATCTCAGGGGGTCCGACACAGGGTAGGTGCTCAATAAATCTGTTGAATGACTGAATAGATGAGTAGGGAACGTCACTCTGGTGGCATTTGATAGCCCCACCTGCTGTGGGAATTGTGACCGGTCCACACCGGGACACAGCAGGTGAGGGGTGGAGCCAGGATTCCAGAAGAGCCCCTGGGCAGCACTCATCAAGGCACATAGGAGCTGGGTGACTTCACCTACTTCCTGGGGACACCGAGTGCAGGCTGTCCAGAACCCCGAAGACTCACCTGGGATGGGCTGGTGGTGGCTCAGCTCCAAGCCAGGCAGCTTCATGGTTGCCTGGCAGTAGAGGGTGGGTGGGGTGGGGGTCCCCAGGGGGGGCAACAGCCAGCGCTCTGTCACTCGGAACAGCAGGTCCTCACCTTGCTGGGGCTCCTCCTCCACATCCCGGCCCAGGGCCTGCACCCCCTCCAGTTCTCGGTCCCCCAGGAGCAGGGACAAGGAGAGGGCCTCGGGACTGACGGGCGTGACATTGTGGGCTGTGCAGGCTACCTCTCGGTCCTGCTTGGCCACCAGGGCTACTGGGGAGACAGTCAGCTGGGCTGGGAACGCTGCAGAATGGACAGAGGGTTGGGGCCAGGTGGGCTTAGCCGGTAGGTCAGCACCGGGCCCTGAGGAGGAGACTTGAGGGCAGGGCCAAGGGGTGAGTGGGGGCTGCTGGTGCATAGGGTGAGGGGAAGGCACAGCTCGTGTGTCCAGAGTGCAAGATGCTGAAGAGGAGAGCAGAGCAGAAGGGGCGGGAGTCAGGAGGGGCAGGGTGGGGTGGTGAGGAGAGCAGAGCAGAAGGGGCGGGAGTCAGGAGGGGCGGGGTGGGGGGGTGAGGAGAGCAGAGCAGAAGGGGTGGGAGTCAGGAGGGGCGGGGTGGGGGGTGAGGAGAGCAGAGCAGAAGGGGCGGGAGTCAGGAGGGGCGGGGTGGGGGGTGAGGAGAGCAGAGCAGAAGGGGCGGGAGTCAGGAGGGGCGGGGTGGGGGGGTGAGGAGAGCAGAGCAGAAGGGGCGGGAGTCAGGAGGGGCGGGGTGGGGGGTGAGGAGAGCAGAGCAGAAGGGGCGGGAGTCAGGAGGGGCGGGGTGGGGGGGTGAGGAGAGCAGAGCAGAAGGGGCGGGAGTCAGTGGTGGGGGGGGAGAACAGAGCAGAGCAGAAGGGTCGGGAGTCAGGAGGGGCGGGGTGGGGGGGTGAGGAGAGCAGAGCAGAAGGGGCGGGAGTCAGTGGTGGGGGGGGAGAACAGAGCAGAGCAGAAGGGTCGGGAGTCAGGAGGGGCGGGGTGGGGGGTGAGGAGAGCAGAGCAGAAGGGGCAAGAGTCAGGAGGGGCGGGGTGGGGGGTGAGGAGAGCAGAGCAGAAGGGGCGGGAGTCAGGAGGGGCGGGGTGGGGGGTGAGGAGAGCAGAGCAGAAGGGGCGGGAGTCAGGAGGGGCGGGGTGGGGGGTGAGGAGAGCAGAGCAGGAGGGGCGGGGTGGGGGGTGAGGAGAGCAGAGCAGAAGGGGCGGGAGTCAGTGGTGGGGGGGAGAACAGAGCAGAGCAGAAGGGGCAGGAGTCAGGAGGGGTGGGGTGGGGTGGGGGGTGAGGAGAGCAGAGCAGAAGGGGTGGGAGTCAGGAGGGGTGGGGTGGGGGGTGAGGAGAGCAGAGCAGAAGGGGCGGGAGTCAGGAGGGGTGGGGGGGTGAGGAGAGCAGAGCAGAAGGGGTGGGAGTCAGGAGGGGCGGGGTGGGGGGGTGAGGAGAGCAGAGCAGAAGGGGCGGGAGTCAGGAGGGGCGGGGTGGGGGGTGAGGAGAGCAGAGCAGGAGGGGTGGGAGTCAGGAGGGGCGGGGTGGGGGGGTGAGGAGAGCAGAGCAGGAGGGGCGGGGTGGGGGGGTGAGGAGAGCAGAGCAGAAGGGGCCGGAGTCAGGAGGGGCGGGGTGGGGGGGTGAGGAGAGCAGAGCAGAAGGGGCGGGAGTCAGGAGGGGCGGGGTGGGGGGTGAGGAGAGCAGAGCAGAAGGGGCAAGAGTCAGGAGGGGCGGGGTGGGGGGTGAGGAGAGCAGAGCAGAAGGGGCGGGAGTCAGGAGGGGTGGGGTGGGGGGTGAGGAGAGCAGAGCAGAAGGGGCGGGAGTCAGGAGGGGCGGGGTGGGGGGTGAGGAGAGCAGAGCAGAAGGGGCGGGAGTCAGGAGGGGCGGGGTGGGGGGTGAGGAGAGCAGAGCAGAAGGGGCGGGAGTCAGTGGTGGGGGGTGAACAGAGCAGAGCAGAAGGGGCAGGAGTCAGGAGGGGCACTGGGCGGGGGTGAGGAGGGCGGGGAACGGGTTGCTGAGTGACGCAGGCTGAGCTGGGGCCGTCTTTGATCGGGGTGGGGGGCGGGCTGGGCAATCTGGGAGGGCGCCCAGGAAAACGCGGTATCGGACCGAGGCAGGGCAGGGCTGCTGGGCCGCGGAAAGTGCGAGGGCGGCAGGGGGGGTTGGGAGCTCACCGAACACCAGGAGCCGCACGGTCCGCTGGAAGGTCAGGTCCCCGCAGGAGCCCACGCACACGCGCGGGCCCGCCGCCGACAGGGAGGCGTTGTGCACGGTGAGGACGCTGCGGCCTGCGTCCGACCGCACGGCGCCCAGGCTGGTGTCCAGGCCGCGCCACTGCACCGAGGGCGCCCGGTGGCCGGCGCAGGCCAGCCGGCAGGTGAGCTGCCGCGACCCGCCCAAGGACACCGCCACCACCGGGTCTGGGGGCTCCACCTCCAGGGGCCCACCTGCGGGCAGACGGCGCTCTCAGCCCTGTCCCCCACCCCCACCCCAGCGGCGGACCCCCTTGTCCCCGCCTTAGGGTCCTCAGCGGCCTCCCCGCCGCCCTGCTCGAGTCCTCCCTGTGCCAGCAACCCCCCCCCCCCGCCCCGGGCCCCAAACTCGCTCCCCTAACGGGGCCCCTTCCCGTGCTGACCGAGGCCTCGATGGAGGAGCCCCAGGAAGAAGGGGAGCAGGAGGCAGAGGCTCTGGTCCATGCCGGTCCGGCTCTCTCCCCCCCGCCCAACAGGACTGGCTTAAATAGTGGTGACCCGGCTGCTTCCCGCCGCCCCCTCCTCCAGCGAGTCCCTGGGGGTTTCCCGAGGGGGTTTCCCGTCCTGACCCCCGACCCTGGAGGCGACGCGGCGCTGCGAGGCAGAGGCCCGGGGCCAGAGATGGGGGGCGGGGGGACCTCGCGGCCGAAGTCAGAACAGACGGAGCGGGAGCGGGAAGGTATGAGCGCACTCCAGTTTGAGAGACCGGAAGATTGGAGGCTGGAGGCCAGAGAGGGGTGGCAGTTGAGGCCAACCGAATGGAAATCAGAACCCGGCCGGGGGAGGCTGAGCGGGGGCGGGGGTGGAGCGTAGCCTCCTTACCTCCGGGAAGTGCAGAGATGGGTGGGTGGGAGGTGGCCTCCTGGCGCCAGAGTCTCTGGGGTGGGCTCCTGGGGGGGGGGCGGTTTCTGGGGTGGGGCCTCCTGAAAGAGGGGTCCTTCAGGGTGAGGATTTTGGGGTGGTGGGGGTCTCCTAGGGGTTATGTTCTCTGAGACGGGAGGGTCTCCTGGGGGTGATGGAGCTGAGACAGGTACCGCCGCCGCCTCTGACTTGTCCGCCCTCAGGTAAGACAGCTCTGGCCCTTGGAGTCTGGGACCTCCCTGCTGTGTTCCACACAGGTACTGAGATCCACGGGTGGCCTGGGAAGGGACTCTGGCCAGGCTCCCCACTCACAGCTGTCATCAGTGAGTCCTGAGAAATCCGTCCACGGTTTCCTCTTGCCTCTCAGCCCGGCCTCGCTTCTTTGTCCTGTGTGGCCACGCATCACCAGCACCCAGAGCGACACCTCTCTGCGCACGGCGACTCACACCGCAAGGCTGCCTGTGGCATAAAGGGAAGAATCCTCACTTGCCGGGAGCCTTGCAGGGTCGGGCAGCCTCAGGGCCTTGGCGTGGCTGTGCCCTCACCCTGTGCCATCTCTGCCCAAAGTTGCCTCCTCAGAGTCTTTCCCAAGCGGCTTCAGTTTCCCCGGCAATGAGGTGTCCTGGGCCACTAGCCCTGCGCCTGTGTCCTCTCGGTGTCTCAATTGCCAGAGGCAGCAACCGAGGCACAAGAGCGGGGGCTGGTAGCACAGGGGGGAAACTGAGGCGTCTGTGTGGGCTGAGTCCTGTCTTCCTTGGTCCCATCCCCCTCGAGCCTTGTGCCGGGAAAGCGGCACAGGAAGGTGGACTCCAAGGTGCGGCCCTCCCCAGGCCGGAGGCGCGGGCCCTTCTCGGGAAGCTGGGCTCTTAACCCGGGCAGGGGGCAGTGGGCCCGGTGAATGGGCCTCTTCCCAGCCCCTGACCCTGCTTCCTGCTTCCGCCCCTGCTGAGGCCTCTTGTAGGGTGTGACCCAGCTCTCTGGGCTGTGCCTCCCCACCCATCACCAGTGCTCCATGGTGCTCATTCCCAGCCCCAAACGCTCTACCTGTGTGGATGACAGACCCTCACGCTCAAGGACACTCACAGCTCTAATCACCGCTGGTGTGGGCTGATCAGATTAAGAGGGTTCTGGGCAGAGGTGAGGAGGAGCTGGAACCTGGGGTGGGAGGAGAGGAGAGAGGGGAGGAAGAGGGGGGAAGAGGGACGGGACAGGGCCTGGAGAGAGGGTCGAGGTGGACCCTGGGGAGGGGGGGGAACTCTGGGAGCCCAGGACCAGCACTGGAGGGGACTGAACGGCATTTCGCGCCTGCATCTGGGATATCTGGTCGCATTGTTAGGAGACTGAGCCCATGGAGCCGCCTGGGTGGGGACTGAGGTCCTCCCCTACATCCCCCGCCCCCCCAACCTGAGCTTCCTGCAGATCCCCCCCTCCTTCCCGGCATTGTCCCCGCCCAGGATGAAGTCCTCAGTGGCCTTGGCAGGAAACCTCCTTCCCATGGAGGGTCCCAGCCTCCCCCCACCCAAGACTTGTCATCCTGGACTCTACCTTCCTATGACAGCAGTAGTTCTCTGGGGGGGGGAGGGGTGCTGGCTTCCTCAGAGGGTGTCCAGGGGAGACCACTTGCCCAGCCCCCCAGAGATGCCCATTCTCTTCAGGGACACCCTTCCCACCGGGGCTGGGCCAGCTCCACTCATTGGTGCTACTGGTCAGTTGGGGGCTCACAGCTCTTTCTTTGATGTGGGCTGGAGCCATGAGGGCAGGGTCTTCTGGGGTCCTTCATCTAGCTCTGGTGCCGGAGGACCCCAGACCTAGGACGCGCCCCCCCTCCTGTGGTCACTCTCTGCTTCTGTGGGTCTCAGCGATGGTGGAGAAGGCTATGGAGACTGTGAATGATTCTTCAATAAAGACCCACACAGAGGGGCGCCTGGGTGGCGCAGTCGGTTGGGCGTCCGACTTCAGCCGGGTCACGATCTCGCGCTCCGTGAGTTCGAGCCCCGCGTCGGGCTCTGGGCTGACGGCTCGGAGCCTGGAGCCTGTTTCCGATTCTGTGTCTCCCTGACCCACACAGAAGGCTCTGGAGGGCGGGCAAAATTGCCCTGAAGTTGCCTGGCTGAGCTAACCAAGGGAGCATGGCAGGAGGGATGATCCCCAGGGCACCAAGGTTGGGGGCCAGAGCCCCAAGTAAATAATGAACACTGAATGCTCATGAAGGACAACACTGCATGAGTCTCTTTCTGTGAAGCTCAGTCCCAAACTGGTGGTGGCCAGGCAGCTGTCACAGGCAGGGCTGTTAGACCCGGGGGTCTACACCCTCCCTGACCCCTTGGGGCCTGTCTGAGGACCTGAGATTTAAGTTGTCATGAGCATCAAGGGGGCAGAGGCTTTGGGCCGTGATATCTGATTCAGACTGAACGGAGGCACCCAGTGCGGGGGTGGGGTTGGGGTAGTCTGCAAAGGCCCCGCAGCTGGGCCCGGTGTCCCTGGGGACTGTGGCGGGTCCCCCCACCAGGGGGACCTCAGGCTGGGGTAGCGCTGAGGGAGTTGAATAGGCAAGGTTGGGGGTGCCCTGAGGAGCCGGAAGGCACATCTTGGTGAGAGCTGATTTTGGGGTGCTGGCTCCATCACCCCGAGGCTGGGGGACCTGAGCAGGAGTTGGTGGGGCCAGGGCTCCCAGAACTGTAACCCCTGACCTCAGGCCCTGTTGCTAAGTCAGGCTATGCTGTCCTCTAGCAGCGGCTTCTTGCTGATGGGGGCCCCACCCGAAGGGCTGTGGGACACCTTGGGGACCCACCACCAAGCTTGTTGTGGGCACTGGGCTGCAGGGCAGGTGATTGTGCTGGGGGCGGGGGGAGGTCAAAAGGGTGACCAGGAGCTCGAGGAGAACAGAGGAGGTGCTGAAGGGGAAGGGTGGCCCAGGGTGATGCGCCAGTGAAGACAGCGAGCATCAGAGGTCAATGTGGGTGTCCCTGGAGGCAGGCAGGTAGACATGTGGGACGCAGGAGGGCCAAGGGTTTGTCCAAAGGGTTTGCCATGCTGGTCCTGACTTCGTCTGGGGCCCCGGGCCGCCATTTTGCTCAGCTCCACGCGGGACAGATGGGAGACAAAGCTGTAGTTGGGGGGGGGGGGGCCCAGCCTCTTGCACAGGCCACCGATGCCGGCAGTCATGTTCTGCACGACGCCTGGGGCCAGAACTGCAGGTGAGCCAGCGCCCCTCCCAGATGCCCCCCAGGGCAGGGGGCACAACAGGCCCAAAGTGACCCTAGGAGGTACGGGCAGACCAGGGTGGAGTTCTGGGGCCAGTCCTGTCAGTCTAACCAGAGATCTGCCCATCTGTCCGTGTGTCATCCACCACTGTCCATCCATCTATCTCTCCACTCCTTGACCGTCTGTCCATCGATCTGCCCACCGTCTGTGCATCTACCTGTGCACATGTCCGTCATGTGGACACCCGCTCATTTGTCCTGCCCCGACTGAGTGCCCTCACCATTCTCCCCTCGGGCTGACCGTGCCGACTACAGCAGTCACGGACTGGGGACCAGCTGTACCTGACGAGGCAGTCACTGCTGTGCCCCAGAAAGATGCGGTGCTGGTGACTCTTTGGCTTTTCTGTGAGGCGGTGGGCCATCCTTTCCCCATCCCCATCCGTGCCCATATCCATCCACGCAGATGTGGTGGTAAATTCACATCGTTCAGAAGGATTTGCCCGTGGGTCACCGGGTCCGTGGCTGGGTGATTCCAGCCACGTGCTACATCAGCCTGGCCCAGCAACCACCGGAGGGCGGGGCTGGCAAAGTGACAGCTTTGGGCCACACCGTGAACGGAGGCCAGGGCAGCACCGCCAGTGACTTGTCCCTACTGACCACCTGAAATATAATTCTGAATTAAAGTTTCAGCTTACAAGCAGATACTTGACTCAATTACTAGAAAACTTTTAAGTATGTTTGGAACAACTTGGCTTTGTGAATCTGCTTTTTCACCTGCAATTTTGTTAAATCTTATAGATGAAAAACATCCAATGAAAATTAAATGTAAAATGCACGTAAGTGGAAAATACAGAGTAAACTTTGAGGATTTAGTATGAAGAATGTCACACATCCTAATATTTATTATATGTCGAGGGACGCCTGGCTGGCTCAGTTGGTTAAGCGTCTGACTTCAGCTCAGATCATGATCTCACGGTCCGTGGGTTCGAGCCCCGCATCGGGCTCTGTGCGGACGGCTCAGAGCCTGGAGCCTGTTTCGGATTCTGTGTCTCCCTCTCTCTCTGACCCTCCCCTGTTCATGCTCTGTCTCTCTCTGCCTCAAAAATAAATGTTAATGGAGCCTGTTTCCGATTCTGTGTCTCCCTCTCTCTCTGCCCCTCGCCCGTTCATGCTCTGTCTCTCTCTGTCCCAAAAATAAATAAAAACGTTGAAAAAAAATTAAAAAAAAATAAATGTTAAAAATTTTTTAAAATATTGATTACATATTGAAACAACTGTACTTTGAATATACTATATATAAAATACATTTTATCTTACATTCTATAAAACTCATTTTATTTTTGCTACCTTTTAATTTTTTATTTATCAAAATGTTTATTTTTGAGAGAGAGAGAGAGAGAGAGGGAGAATGCGAGTGGAGAAGGTGCAGAGAGAGAGGGAGACAGAGGATCCGAAGCAGGCTCCACGCTGACAGCAGAGGGCCTGATTCGAGGCTCGAACTCATGAACCGTGAGATGATAACCTGACCCGAAAGCTGACACTTAACTGACTGAACCACCCAGGTGCCCCTTAAAGTTTAAAAAAAAAGGTATTTATTTTGGGGGCACCGGGCGGCTCGGTCAGTTAAGTGTCTGACTCTTGCTTTCGGCTCGGGTCATGATCTCCTGGTTCGTGGGCTGGAGCCCTGCACTGACATCGAGGAGGCTGCTTGGGATTCTCTCTTGCCCTCTCTCTGCCTTTCCCCTGCTCGAGTGTGCTGTCCCTCTTTCTCAAGAGAAATAAACTTAAATAAAAAAAGGCTTATTCATTTTTGAAAGAGAGAGAGTGAGCAGAGGAGGGGCAGAAAGAGAGGGACAGAGCATCAGAGGCAGGCTCCATGCTGACAGCAGAGAGCCTGATGCGGGGCTCAAAGTCATGAACTGTGAGATCATGACCTGAGCTTAAGGAAGTCGGATGCTTAACCAACTGAGCCACCCAGGTGCCCCTATGCTACTTTTTAGAAAGTTATGTATTGATTTATTGATTTATAGAGCATGAGCTGGGGAGGGGCAGAGGCAGAGGGAGAGAGAGACTCTTAAGCAGGATCTATGCCCAGCGGAGCCCGCCACACTTGGCCTCAAGAGATCATGACCTGATCTGAAATCAGAGTTGGAGGCTTAACCAACTAAGTTGCCCAGGCGCCCTAAGATTTTTTTTTAAGTAATCTTTCCACCAACGTGGGGCTCAAGCTCACAACCCTAGAACAAGAAGAGTCGCATGCTCCCCTGACTGAGCCAGCCAGATGCTATTTATGTCCCTTTTTCACTGTGTTTTTTTCAACATGGTTGCTGGAGCATTTAAGTGAGCTGTGTGTTCTAGTGGGCAGGGGGCTCTGTCCTCAGGCTGGGTTTGTGGCCTGTCTTGGGCACAGAATGGAAATGTCCTTTGGTTAGGTGGGTAGCTCCCCTCTCCTCCACCTACCTGCAGGCTAAGACCTGGGAACCCCTGGTGTTTTATCACACTAGGACAGTGGTTCTTACCCTGGTGATCCTGGGTGATATGTAGCAGAGGCAGGTGGTTGTCGGGGGTGGGGTGGGGGGTGCTCCTGGCATGGCGATGGGGGCTGCTACTGCTCAACCCCCCCCACGGGGCCCAGAGAACAATCGAGCCCCAATGCCAGCAGTGCTGGGAACTTCAGAGGTTGGGAAATGCTGGATGCGTGACGATGGTGGAGGGGTAGGGATTGAGGCCGGGGTTAGGGTTAGGCTGAGGCCGGGGGTCACGGTCGGCGCTCACACCAGAGCCCTTCAGAGAAGGTCTCTTGCCCAGGAAGCTTCTTTCAGGCGTCTGCACCTGCGACATGAGTTAGGCCACGGATGGCACGGACGGGAGTCTAGCAGTTCTGAGTGATGAGGCGGGGCCAAGTTCAGAGCATGGAGGTGGTTCTGCGAGGAAGGTGGGAACTGAGGTTGCAGGACTGTGCCCGGGTGTCTGCGACAGGGGCCTGGGTGGACCGAGCTGGCTTTGGGGCTTCTGAGAAGGGAGGGGGTTCAGCGTCCAAGGCTAAGACTGGAGTCCCGGCCCGTCCATACGGGCTATGGGTGCCCAGTATGGTTAGGGTTGGCGTAGGGTTCCGGATCGGGCCGGCGCCGAGGGTCAGGGGCGGGCAGGGGCTCGGGCACTTTCGGCGCCGCCGTCCTCGGTGACGATCTTCTTAGCCAGCGGGACATCGCGCATCTTGTCGTCGGCAGCGGCGCCCCGGCCCCGCAGCACGTTCGCATCCTGCCTTCCGGCCCCGGTCCCGCCCACAAGTCCCGGCGGGCCCTGCGCTCGCCCCGCGGGGCCGAACTACAACTCCCGGCATGCCGCGGACCCCGGTCGGTGTTTCCCACAAAGCACCGCGCACAGCGCCTGCAGGGCTCCGAACCGCGGACCCGCGGGGGCAGGGGCGCGTGCTGTGGGCACCTGGCTGCTTGCGAGGTCGCGCGAGGAACTGCGGTGCTCGCCCCCCGCCCCCAGCCCTCTGGGGTGGGCACCGGCCCGACGTCTCGGTCGCGCGTCCGCGGGGCCAGTGTCGGGGAGGCAGCGAGAGGTCCTGAACCCGGGATCTGCGTGCGGAACCCGGGAGGCAGCAGGCGCTCGATAGATACGCGCGGCATGAGTGCACAGAGGGGCGTCTCTGGGACCGGAGTCCGAGGCCGCGGGGTTCCTGCTCTCTTCCCCGCGGGGCCGGGATCGCGGCTAGGGGCGCTGGGATCCCTCTGCGAGAAGGAGCCCTGTTGCTGGAGGCCGGGGGCTTATTGACCGCCCTGGGGCCAAGGTGCTGGGGAACTCGAGCGTGTCATCTAAAGGTTGGAGGATGTTTCCGGAGTCTGGCGAAATGGTGCCAGAGACCAGAGTCAGGCCGAAGGGTGGTTTGTCACGGGGGGCCTGATGTCAAAGTCTGAGAGCAGTTGCTAGGGATGAGGGTCACTCGATTCAACCAGTATTTATTGAATGCTTCCTAGATGCCAAGCATTGTTCTAGGTGCCAGGGTGACAGCAGAAATCAAGGTGGCCAGACCCCTGCCCCAAGGAGCGTTCATTCTAATGGAAGGGGGAGGGGGCAGGAGAAACAGGGTAAAAAGCCTAACTCTGTGGCGCATGCTCATTCCTGTGGTGTCGCTATCCCGTCGTGCCTGATCAAACCACCATCATGACTACCCACATGGCATCAGCCAGCTCACGAAACTCCTGCACGCTGCACAGTCGTCTCTCGCAACTCCAGCCCAACACTGTGCAATGGGAAGAATGGTATACTGTGTTAGCTAGTGATAAATTCTGTGAGAAAAAACGAGTAAGGTGGAAGAGGGATCGGTAGAGTGGTAAGCTGGGTGGTCAGAGGAAGATGTTTGCAAGGAGAGGTCTGAGCAGAGACTTAGCAAGCATGCATGGGGGAAAGGGTGTACCGGGTGGAAGGTACAGTGAGTGCAAAGGCTCTGAGGCTGGAGCTGCCCGGTGTGTTCTAGAAAAGCAAAGAAGGCAGGGGGCTGCAGCAGAGGGATGGATGGAGCCAGAGAGGAGAGAAAGCACTTGGCCGGGCAGGAGTTTGTAGGCTCCAGGAGAGCCTGCCGGGACCCCTATCCAGCCCTCCAGTCCTCCCAATACAGCCCTTCCTTCCTCTGAACCTCAGTGTTTGCACCTGTAAAACGGAGACTTGGCAGACATGCAGCCGGGCACCCAGCAGAACACGAGAGCTCTGTCCCACGTGGAGAGCTGCCACTTTCCTGGAGGGAGAGCGGAGGGGAGCCTGGCTCCCCTGGTTCACTGTGTTCTTGTCTTGGGAGAACAAGTCTTCTTTGTTAGAGTCCGCTCGGAACAAAGGGGCAGGCAGCCACAGAGGCACGTGAGTCTGAGTCAGGGGGCTGACCTCAGGACAGAGGACAATTGCGAGTGCCCTGGGGGAGTGACAGATCAGGGCAACTGGGGAGCCAGAGCCGCAGCTAACGCTGGATGGGGCGGCCCATGAACACCTGGCCTGCCGCCACCCGTGTGCCAGGGACAGAGAACAGCGGGCCAGTCACTGACCCAGCCTCCTGGCGGTGCAGCCCCACTTTCAGCCTCCAGATGATTCCAGAAGGGAATGGTGGGGACTGAGACCCACAGCAGTGGTGATGTCAGTGATAGCCCCCTTCACCCACAAGTCAAAGGTGTTTGCTCTGCACCTGCTCTGGACTCCTACCGCCTCTTCCTGTGCGGGCGCCTATGTGTGCGTGTGCTAGCATGTTGCGTAGAGGAGTGTGGGGGAGACTGGCGATAAACAACTAAAGAAATAAGAGCCCCTCGTCTGGGTTAAGGTCAGATCCGTTCTTGAGGAGATTCAGGTCCAAAGAAGCCTTGGCTTCTTTTCTCTTACACCTGACCTCACCCCTCCTCTGCCCAGGGCCCTTCAGGGCTCCCACCTCCCTCAGGGTAAAAGCCCATGTCCACCACCTGCCCCCTCACCCCGTCCTCCTCTCTTCCCTCCCTCTCCTCCTCTCCTCCTTGCTATGCTGGTCCAGCCACAAGAGCTTCCTCGCTCTTCAACACAAAGGCCCAGCGATTCCCCAGGGCCTTGGCACAGGCTGTGCCCTCCGTCTGGAATGTTGGGAACGGCATTATCTGCAGTAGCCTCAAGGGGAAACCTCCTAGAAGCTCATCAGATAAAGTGTGCCGTCTTCATGCAACGGGATATTACACCCAGCAATGAGAGTGAATGGTCTACAGTCGAACCCAGCAAGACGATGAATCGTACACACTAGGTCCGGGGAAAGAGGGCTCACGGGAACGCAGTGCACTACCATTTATGTAAAGCAAAAAAGGGGGGGGGGACAAAATATAGCCCTGCTTTTGAAGTCACCATGGTGGTTACAGGGTAGAGGGGAGGCGAGGAGTGCAAGGGGGCATGGTGGGGCTTTGGAGGGCAGGAAGCATCCTGTCCAGGGATGTCAGTGCTGGCTATGTGGGCGGGCCTGGTCTGTGGGGACAGATGCTGGATGCAGCCCTCTGCATCAGTCTCCCCTGCAGCATCCCTGGCTCCCACACCCTCAAGTGTCAGGAGCACCCTTCCCGCCCAGTCTTTGCAACAGAAGGTGCCCCTAGACATTCTGCAGTGTCCCCCGGGGGACCGACTGCCACAGGACTAAGGGTTTGGTCCTAAAGCACTCTAAATCTGTGCTGACCACACAGTGGCCACGTGTGGTCACCGAGCATCTGGACCGTGGCTGAGCATCTGAACCCCAAGCTGAGATGTGCTGTGGGCACAAGACACACTAGGTTCTGAAGCCTTAGCAGGAAAGAAGAATGTAAAATGTCTCAAGCACAACTTTTGTGTGCTGGAATGACATTTTGGTTATGCTGAGTTAAATAAAATGTATCATTTAAATGATCTTGTTTCTTTTTCTGACATGGCTGCTAGAAAATTCAAAATTGCACATGTGGTTTGCATTCTGTTTCTTGTGGGCTGTGTTGTTGCACCTGCACAGAGGCTGGTATGTAGTAGGTGCCCAATAAATGCAGCCTGTGCCCTCACGGCCAAACAAAGGCAAGGTTAGAAGTTTGGATTTGTTGATGGCACAGTGGGAGCCTGGGGAATGTTTTGTGAGCAGGACACAGGTACGGGGTGACTTTTTGACTTCAAAAGATCATTTCGTTCTTGTGCAGAAGACGGGTTGCAGGGGAAGAAGGGACGCGAGGGGACTTGGGGGCAGTGATACGTGATTGAAGAAGGATCTAATGGATTCAGGAAGAGATGGGCTGAGAGAGGGAAGAAGAGCCAGGGCCCTGGGTGGGACACCTGCTCCCATTACTGTTATAAACAACATAAGCTCCATCCTGCATGTTGCGCAGACTTTTTCCTTTGGGGCTTCGAGAAACTAAGCCATGCTTGGAGGCCACCTGGCCAGAAGCCAGCTGGAGGTGGGCCCCCCAGTCCCACAGCCACAGATCCTGCAGCAACCCCGGGGAGCTGGGACGTGGGCCCCTCCCCGGGGGAGCCTCCGGATGAGCCCTCAGCCCTGGCCAACAGCAGCACTGCAGCCTGAGCAGAGGACCCAACTCTGTCTATGGACCGTCTTCACAAGCTGTGAGGTAAGAAATGTGGGTGTTTTTGAGCCACTGTGTTGGGGGGGGGGATTTGTTATGTGGCCCAGAGAGCCAACAGCCTGGACCCGCGTAGCTGGCTGTCCACCGGAGAGTCCACACCTCACAGTTCCCAAACTGAGCTCTAGACCTTCTCCTAACCTGCCCCTCCCCTGCGTGTTCCCTCCTAGTAACAGGGAGCGTCCCCAACACCTCCGGTCCCCTCACCCCTACCTCAAATGTGCCACAAACCCTGTTGCTTGTAGTTTTAAAATAGATCCAGGACCCACCTGCTTCTTACCTCCTCCTCCACCACCGCCCACCAAGCCCCCCACCTCCCCACACCCGTCCGGGACCAGCCCCCTCCCCTGAGCCCCGCTCACGGTCTGTTTCCCCGCGGCCGCCAGAGGGCGCCGGTGAGCACCGGCTCGAGCAGGTGCCAGTTCTGCCCGCGGCCCTCGGGGGCTCCGCGGTGCCTCCCCCCGGGACCCTGCAGGCCCGCTCCCTCTCTCCCCATCGCTCGTTCGGTTCCACTCCACACGGGCCTCCTCGCTGCTCCTGCCGGACGCCCGGTGCACTCGAGGCTCAGGCCCTTTGTACCCGCGGTGCCTCTGCCTGCTGTGTCTTCTCCCCAGACCGCCCCCTCCACCCCCAACCTCCTTCAAGTCTCTGCGTGAATGTCACCTTCTCAGTGACCACTTCATGTCAGACTGGAAACTCTCCACACCCTCCAACCTCTCCTTACCCTTGGTTTTCTCTTTCTTTCTTTCTTTCTTTCTTTCTTTCTTTCTTTCTTTCATGTTTGTTTATTTTGGAGAGAGGCAAAGACAGAGCTTGAGTGGGGGAGGGGCAGAGAGAGAGGGAGACACAGGATCCGAAGCAGCTCCAGGCTCTGAGCTGTCAGCACAGAGCCGGATGCGGGGCTCGAACTCACGCACCGTGAGATCACGACCTGAGCCCAAGTGGGCCGCCTAACCGGCGGAGCCCCCCCGGGGCGCCCCAGCCTTGGTTTTGCTCCACGGCACTGCTTTGCCTTCTAAAGCAGTGTAACTCACTTGTTTGCTTCTTTCAACAAAAGGGTGAGGAAGGGAGTTTGTGTGTTTTGTGCACACTCTTTTCCCAGCACCTGAACAGCGCCTGCGCGCGGTGGGCACACAGATGGGTAAAGGTCGGGTTAACCCTTATGCGCTCAGACCCTGCAGCCTCCTCCGAGGCACTGAGGCCCGCGGCCTCAGCCGCGGCCCCCACGCGGCGCCGTGTTGCCAGGGCAGAGCCCTGTGCCCCATCCCGGTCCGGGCTTCCTTGTTTCAGTTTGCTGATCTGCTCTTTTCTGCCAGTGAATACATTGGACTAAAAACATGGCTCATGTGCATGGGCTTAGAATTAATTAGCTTCTCATTCACATGCTGTTACCTGGCAGTTGTGCGGGTTCTGAGCTGAAAGTGAGAGCTGGAGGAGCCGGGTGGTCACGGGTCGAGGCCGGCTGGGGTGCCTAAGCTCAGTCTGGTGATGTTGCTGGACCTTGAGGCCCCCAAAACCTCCCTTTCAGGCTCAGGCAATCGTTCCAGTCTGTTCCCACCCCACACTCGCTCTTGGCTCCTTCCTATGTCACAGTGGGGAAACTAAGGCAGCTGGGGCTGAGTCCCAGCTAGCAGCTGGATGAAGGACTGTCCTCCGGCCGGCACGCTGGTTCTTTCTCTGCCTGGCCTAGGGTCCTTGAGGCTGACCCCAGCGGCCGTATCCTGCACTTCTGGCCAGCTTGGGTCAATCAGAGACTCTGCCAGGAGGGAGAGGAGGAGGTGGGGGTGTCTATCTCCCATCTCCATCCTCAGTGCCCAGTTCTGGTCACAGCTCTGGAGTTTGTGCTGCTTCTGGAAGGAAGCAATGGCTTGTGTGCTTTGGGGGCCCACAGGTTACTGAGGATGGGGCTGGCTATGGGCTGATTTGTTGGCCGAGTCTCCCCAGGTGAAGGGAGCCCAGGTAAGCACCCTGAGGTGGGAACTGGCTTGAGTGGCTTTAAGGACTGGGAGGTTGCTACTGTGGCCAGAGGAGAGGGGGCGAGGGCAGAACGGGCAAGACTGGGCCCCGTGGGGCCTCGAGTGCCAGGGAGGGCTGGCAGTGGACCCCCAGCACTCCCAGAAGGCTGAGCTGGGGTTGCAGTCTGGGAGAAGACCTGGACCCTCGAGCTAAAATCTGAGTCAGAGAGCCCTGGATTCAACTCCTGGCTCTGCTGATGTTACTCAGGGACCTGAGCTCTGAGCCTCAGTTTCCCCACCTGTAACCACAGGTGAGGTTTTAGCAGCTGCATTTCCGTCAGTGAGATGCTGAGATAATTAAACAACACGAGGCACATGAAGTGCCTGAGCACATGGGAATTTTCTGGTGGCTTCACACAGACCATGCTATCCCTTTAATGTGTGGGGTCTGTAGTAATGTCTCTCTTCCATTTTTAAAAGTAGTTTATTTATTTTGAGAGAGAGCACGTGTGCGTGCACACATATGCGGGGGTGGGGGAGGGGCAGAGAGAGAGGGAGACACAGAGTCTGAGGCAGGCTCCAGGCTCTGAGCTGTCAGCGCAGATCCCGACTTGGGGCTCGAATCCACAAACCGCGAGATCATGACCTGAGTCGAAGTCTGACACTCAACCGACTGAGCGCCCAGGCGCCCCTGTTTTCTAGCACATTTGACGCTTTCTTATATACTATGTGCTTATTTATTAGGTTATTGTCTGTTTCCTTTGTCCTCTCCTGAGAACACTACCTTCTTGTCTGTGTATTCCTGTTGTATCCCCACCAACCCAAACAGAACCTGTATGCAGTAGGTGCTCAATAGGTGCTTATTGGATGAAGGCAAGAAGGAAGGAAGAATGCAGGCAGGCTTCTTGGCCTAAAGTTGCAACCCCCAGAGTGGTAAACTCACTGTACGACTTTGGGCTGTGTCTCAGTTTCCCCACCGCCCATGACCTCACCAGTCCCTTCTGCTACATGGCTGTAGGTGTTGTGTTTGTGGCTCTGGCTCCCTGGAGCCTTCTCTGGCCCCGGCTGCCCAGCTTGGCGGCTCCCCGGGGACATGCTCTGCTGACACCGGATTCTTCCCCGGACCATCCAGCCACCGGGCCGACACTTGATCCTGGCCTCACTTCCAGGCCAACGTCCGCCGACCAGCCTGCTAGGGCCGGGGCCCCAAGACTCTGTGCTGCGGGACAAGGGACTGTCTGTGCCGTCCCCAGGGGGGTGTGGTGAGGCTGGGGCTCTGCCGACACCAGCACAGGCTGCAAGGACTGAGGACAGTACCTGACCTGCGGCCCGGAGCCGCTGCAGCTGAGGAGAAAACACCAGGCGCAGGACCTGCCCGGCCCCTGTGCCTCGTGCAGCCACCTCCCCTGCTCACCATGGGGACCCTTGGCTGCAACCCTGCTCCACGGCTGACCACTGAGTGCCAGAGTGTTCAGACCGGCTTGAGGAAGTCCTGTGGGACGGCCACCTCGGAGAACGGTACGCACCAACCGTGGGGGAGGGAGGCCATGGTGGTGGGATCTCGTCCTCTATTCTCCCCAGCTGTGCTGGGGCTTCTAGAATATTCTGGGAGCCACCTGGAGGGGGGAGGCTCTGATGACTCCCTGTTCCTCCCCAAACCTCAGTTTTCCTCCCAGCGGAATGGGTGTGAACATAGCATTTCTGTTGGCTCTTGTGCAGTCCTCCACCCAGCAAGGACTGATCATTTTATGGGCCAGGCACCCTTGCAGGTGCTGATGCTACAGCAGTGACAGAGCAGCAAAGGTCTGTGGGGGAGACACACACAAGGCAAAACCAATAAGCAGAATTTATAGCATATTAGTGATAAGTGCCTTCGACAACGTAGAGCGGCAAGGAGAGAACGGGCGGGTGTGGAGGCTTGAGACCTGGACACTCTGCAGGGGCCACGGGCATCCTGGTTCTGACGCTGTGCATTCTCAGTGAGGGTCGAGGTCCCTGCCTCATTTATCCGTGTGTAGCAAGACAGCAGGAGTTAAGCTCCGTGGCCCTGACATTCTTGCTGAGGACACCAAGCACTGCAGTTGTGGTGGGGTGTCTCTGTCGGGGCCTCAGTTTCCCCAACGTGACAGTGTACCTCTGTCTGGGCCTCAGTTTCCCCAACATGACAGTGTATCTCTGTGTCTGGGCCTCAGTTTCCCCAACGTGACAGTGTATCTCTGTCTGGGCCTCAGTTTCCCCAACGTGACAGTGTATCTCCGTGTCTGGGCCTCAGTTTCCCCACGTGACAGTTTATCTCCGTGTCTGGGCCTCAGTTTCCCCAATGTGACAGTGTATCTCCGTCTCTGGGCCTCAGTTTCCCCAATGTGACAGTGTATCTCTGTGTCTGGGCCTCAGTTTCCCCAACGTGACAGTGTATCTCCGTGTCTGGGCCTCAGTTTCCCCACGTGACAGTGTATCTCTGTCTGGGCCTCAGTTTCCCCACGTGACAGTTTATCTCCGTGTCTGGGCCTCAGTTTCCCCAATGTGACAGTGTATCTCTGTCTGGGCCTCAGTTTCCCCAACATGACAGTGTATCTCTGTGTCTGGGCCTCAGTTTCCCCAATGTGACAGTGTATCTCTGTGTCTGGGCCTCAGTTTCCCCAACGTGACAGTGTATCTCCGTGTCTGGGCCTCAGTTTCCCCAATGTGACAGTGTATCTCCGTCTCTGGGCCTCAGTTTCCCCAATGTGACAGTGTATCTCCGTCTCTGGGCCTCAGTTTCCCCAATGTGACAGTGTATCTCTGTGTCTGGGCCTCAGTTTCCCCACGTGACAGTGTATCTCTGTCTGGGCCTCAGTTTCCCCAACATGACAGTGTATCTCTGTGTCTGGGCCTCAGTTTCCCCAATGTGACAGTGTATCCCCGTGTCTGGGCCTCAGTTTCCCCTACGTGAGAGTGTATCCCCGTGTCTGGGCCTCAGTTTCCCCACGTGACAGTGTATCCCCGTGTCTGGGCCTCAGTTTCCCCACGTGACAGTGTATCTCTGTGTCTGGGCCTCAGTTTCCCCTACGTGAGAGTGTATCTCCGTGTCTGGGCCTCAGTTTCCCCAACGTGAGAGTGTATCCGCGTGTCTGGGCCTCAGTTTCCCCAACGTGAGAGTGTATCCCCGTGTCTGGGCCTCAGTTTCCCCACGTGACAGCGTATCTCTGTCTGGGCCTGCAGCCCCTCCTACCTTTGACTCAGATGTGACTCACAATGCCCCTCCCTCACTTTTCCCCCTCCAATGGGGGCAGCCCCCCCACCTCCACGTGCCACGGAGGGTGGTTGGGAGCCCAGGCGGGGGCTCAGGGGCTGGGCCCCGGGTTCTCCCCCAAGTCTCAGGGCGTCCGGCCCCAGGCCCTCACCCGAGGGCTTCGGTCGCAGGCTCCGGACCGGGCCTGTACGTCCTGCCGTCCACCGTGGGCTACGTCAACCACGACTGCACCAGGGTGGTCAGCCCCGCCTACTCACTCTTCCGGAGGCCCCGCCCAGGTAAGGCCAGCAGGGGGTGCGGGGGGGGGGGCCTCCCAAGCCCCCTGTGTCCCCTCAGGCCCCCCGAGGGAGGCAGGCAGCTTGCTGGGGGAGCCTGGAGAAGCTGCGTCCTCGTCCTCGTAGGCAGAAGACGGCAGGGCGTGGTGCTTAGGGCCCGAGTGTGTCTTTGGGCCGCGGCAGACCCCTGGACTTTGGACCGGCGTCCTAACCGCTCTGTGCCCTCGTCTCCTTCTCTGTGAGGAGTGGTGCCACGCTCCTCACAGAGCTGTCCTCGGGGTTAAACATCCGTTACGAGTAGCTCCCACAGTCTGCGGATCTGGACAGTGCTCAGTAGAAGTGGGTGCGGAGGGGTTTCTCTGTCGGCAAGACGAGGCCCCTCACAGGCAGCTGGGGAGAGGACAGGGTGACGATTCCTGCTGTTGGGCAGGCAGCGGGCCGCGGGGCTGGCCCCGTCAGCGGGGTCCTCGCCTCCACGTGGTGCACCCTTCTCCCGGCTGGACTGACGGCGTCAGGATGTGAGTGAACGTCACGGGCATCGGTGCTGTTAATGTGGGTGGCCCTGGCCCCAGCACGCCGTCCACGCCTATTAGCAGTGTCACCGTCACGTTCTAGCAAGACTGTGCCCTTCATATGAATGCCCACAAATTCCATCTCCCCGTTTTCTAGAGCTGCTCCGAGGTCCCAAGTGCACCTGGGTGGGGAGGGCCCTGAATGAGGACTTTGATTCACCTGGACGAAGGCACGTGGGGAGGGGGCGGCTGACATCTTCAGAATCAGCAAAAACCCCAAACCAAACTGAAACCCAACTCAGGCAACTCCAGGGGGTCCCCAGGAAGGCAAAGGAGGGAATGAGCATCACATCTATCACCAGGAAGGGTTAAGAACTTCGCCTGTGGCCCAGGGCGACCTGGGTTCCCAGGTTCTGTCCTTGTCACAGGACACACTCTGGGGCAGAGGGACAGAGTGGGGAGTTGAGGGTGAGCGGTGGCCAGTGTAGACTTTGCTAATGCCCAGGGAAGACTTCTTGGAGGAGGAGGCCTACGGTCTGGGCTTGCAGGAGGAGGAGTTCCATGGAGCCCCAGGAGACAAGAGGCCCAGGAAGGACAGCCCAGGCAGAGGCCTTGATGAGGGGAGGGACGCCCTTCCTTTGTCAGCAAAGGTGCTCCCTGCGTGTGTGTGCCGCATGCACACAGAGCCGCTAGCCAGTGAGTGTGTGTCCCACACGCCACACACCGATGCGCGTGCATTTATGCCCGAATGGCTTGGAAGCGGCAGTGACAGCACTGGCCCCAGTGACTGGCCCCAGCAGGGAAGTGCCCTGTGCCAGGCCGCCCTCCATGGACCCTCTCAGCTTTCAATCTCCTCACTCACCCCGCCAGTGGGGAAACAGAGGCAGAGACAGGGAGATGGCCTGCCCACAGACAAAGCTCACGGAGGCCCTGCTGAGACCCCCGAGGTCCGACTCAAGGCCCCCTTAGGCATGCCCCATGACAAGCCCAAGCATGCAAAGGGCCCTCCTCAGAGCCTAGTTACTCCTACTGTGGCACAGTCCTGACCCACCCACCAGCTGGTTTCCTAGTCTGCGGCAGAAGAGAGGTCGAGGGGGGCACAGCTGTGATCACAAGGGCACTGATGTGCTCGTCAGACAAAGTCAAAGCAGGTACCCGGGGCCCCCAGGTCAGTGGTCTAAGGTCCCTGCTCTCCAAGATGGGGCTGGGGGTGGGGCCGACCAGGGGCACTGAGCGGGGTCGGTGGGGCCATCAGAGGTGCCATTAGGACCGGGGGCTCCTCTCCCCAGCATCTCCACAGGACGTCAGCCCTGGGCCAGTCTACTTCTTGGACCCAAAAGTCACCCGGTTTGGCCGAAGCTGCACCCCTGCTTACTCCATGCAGGGCCGGGGCAAGTCTCGGGGTGAGTATCTGATCAATGCTTCCCCACAAGGACCCCACCCGTTCAGGCTCCCACCTCTGTCCTCTCCTTCTCCTCCCATCATCAGGTTCTTAGAACTTCAGTGTCTTTGGAATGACAAATCAAGGGACTCCGAGGAGGGGCTGGGGGCCCTGAGAGAACCTGAATGAGGAAGTGGGCCAGGGTGACAGTGACCCTGTGTACATATGGTGCCAAGAGGGCATCTGGGGCTCATCCGTGACATCAGGGGATGACAGGGCACAGTGGGGACTGTGGCAAATGTGGCAATTCCCTCCACAGACTCCAAAAAACTCACTTCCACCTTAAGTGCCGAATTTAATAACCTGATTCCAGTCTCCCATCCACCCTTTCCTCTTTTGACCTACCACCCATTTGCTCATCTACTCACTGATCAATCAGTTCATCTATCCATCCATTCACTCATCTATCTACTCACCAACCTATCCATGAACCCACTGCTCATCATCCGGTCCATCTGTTGATCCACTGATCCATCCATCCATCCAACTGTCCGTCCATCCTCCCACCCACCCACCCACCCACCCATCCATCCATCCACCCAGCCACCTGTCCATCCATCCATCCATCCATCCATCCATCCATCCAATTATCCTTCCGTCTGTCCATCCATCCATTCACCCACCAGCCACCCACCCTTCCTTCCATCCATCCGTCCATCCATCCATCCATCCATCCAATTATCCTTCCGTCTGTCCATCCATCCATTCACCCACCAGCCACCCACCCTTCCTTCCATCCATCCGTCCATCCATCCAACCATCCTTCCATCCATCCAGCCACCCACCCATCCATCCATCCATCCATCCATCCACCCACCCAGCCACCTGTCTATCCATCCATCCATCCATCCATCCATCCATCCATCCATCCATCCAATTAACCTTCTGTCTGTCCATCCATCCATTCACCCACCAGCCACCCACCCTTCCTTCCATCCATCCGTCCATCCGTCCATCCATCCTTCCATCCATCCATCCATCCATCCATCCATCCATCCATCCATCCACCCATCCATTCATCCAACCATCCATCCATCCATCCATCCACCCACCCAGCCACCTGTCCATCCATCCATCCATCCAATTATCCTTCCGTCTGTCCATCCATCCATTCACCCACCAGCCACCCACCCTTCCTTCCATCCATCCATCCATCCATCCATCCATCCAATTATCCTTCCGTCTGTCCATCCATCCATTCACCCACCAGCCACCCACCCTTCCTTCCATCCATCTGTCCATCCATCCAACCATCCTTCCATCCATCCATCCATCCACCCATCCATTCATCCAACCATCCATCCATCCATCCATCCACCCACCCACCTACCCTTCCTTCCATCCATCCATCCACCCACCCTTCCTTCCATCCATCCATTCACCCACCAGACAGCCACCCTTCCTTCCATCCATCTGTCCATCTGCCCGTCTGTCCATCCATCCATCCAACCATCCTTCCATCTGTCCATCCACCCACCCACCCTTCCTTCCATCCTTCCATCCATCCACCCACCAGCCACCCACCCTTCCTTCCATCCATCCGTCCATCCACCCATCCATCCAACCATCCTTCCATCCATCCATCCATCCATCCATCCACCCACCCACCAGACAGCCACCTTTCCTTCCATCCATTCATCCATCCATCCATCCTTCCGTCCGTCCATCCATCCATCCATCCATCCATTCACCCACCAGCCACTCACCCTTCCTTCCATCCACCCATCCATCCACCCATCTGTCCATCCTTCCATCCATCCATTCACCCACCAGACAGCCACCCTTCCTTCCATCCATCTGTCCGTCTGCCCATCTGTCCATCCATCCATCCAACCATCCTTCCATCTGTCCATCCACCCACCCATCCTTCCTCCCATCCATCCAACCATCCTTCCATCCATCCATCCATCCACCCACCAGCCACCCACCCTTCCTTCCATCCGTCCATCCACCCATCCATCCATCCATCCAACCATCCTTCCATCTGTCCATCCACCCACCCACCCTTCCTTCCATCCATCCAATCATCCTTCCATCCATCCATCCATCCATCCACCCACCAGCCACCCACCCTTCCTTCCATCCATCCATCCATCCGTCCATCCACCCATCCATCCATCCACCCATCCATCCATCCATCCAACCATCCTTCCATCCATCCGTCCATCCAACTGTCCATCCATCCTCCCACCCACCCACCCACCCATCCATCCATCCACCCACCCAGCCACCTGTCCATCCATCCAACCATCCATCCATCCATCCATCCAATTATCCTTCCGTCTGTCCATCCATCCATTCACCCACCAGCCACCCACCCTTCCTTCCATCCATCCGTCCATCCATCCAACCATCCTTCCATCCATCCATCCATCCATCCACCCATCCATTCATCCAACCATCCATCCATCCATCCACCCACCCACCTACCCTTCCTTCCATACATCCATCCACCCACCCTTCCTTCCATCCATCCAACCATCCTTCCATCCATCCATTCACCCACCAGACAGCCACCCTTCCTTCCATCCATCTGTCCATCTGCCCGTCTGTCCATCCATCCATCCAACCATCCTTCCATCTGTCCATCCACCCACCCACCCTTCCTTCCATCCTTCCATCCATCCACCCACCCTTCCTTCCATCCATCCGTCCATCCACCCATCCATCCAACCATCCTTCCATCCATCCGTCCATCCATCCATCCACCCACCCACCAGACAGCCACCTTTCCTTCCATCCATTCATCCATCCATCCATCCTTCCGTCCGTCTGTCCATCCATCCATCCAACCATGAGTCCGTCCATCCATCCATCCATCCATCCATCCATCCATCCATCCATTCACCCACCAACCACTCACCCTTCCTTCCATCCAACCGTCCATCCACCCATCTGTCCATCCTTCCATCCATCCATCTACTGATCCATCCACCATGATCTTTCCATTCACAATCCATCAACCCATTTATCATCCACCCAATCATCCATTCATCTACCCACCCACAAGTCAGCTCTTAATCCCTCTATCTATATATCCATGGATCCAATCATCTACTCATTCACTCCCCATTCAATCACTCACCTCCCATCCTTCTACTCACTCATCCAAACATGTATTAAGCTGAGGAGTTGAAGTAGATTTGACATGCCCTTGCTTTCTATGAGACCCCAGTCTGGTGATGGAGTTAGGCCTACATGGAGACCATCCCACCTCACTGTGCCCATGTCTGGAGGGGAAGACCCTGGAGGGCCCTTGGAAGGTCTGTGAGGGCCTGCCTAGGAGGAGGGAGTGGGGAAGGCTGCAGGAAGGAGGGGACTGTGGGGCTGTCTGGAAGGGTGAGGAGCAGCCCCTGGGGGGTGGGAATGGGAAAACGGAAGGTATGCGGGGCAGAGGGTTGAGCATGGGCAAAGGCCTGGAGGCTTGAAAGACAATAGGTAGTGTGTGTGTGTGTGTGGGGGGGAGGTCTGGGAAGCAGCAGAGACACCTTGGGGCTGCCTGACAAGTGCTGTGAGCTCCAGGATGCGTAGGGGCAGTGGGAGGCCATGCAAGGTCTTTGAGCAGGTGAGGACTCCTATCAACCCTCCTGCCCCATTCTCACAGGTCTGGAGGTGACACCAGGCCCAGGGGCCTACAGCCCAGAGAAGGTGGCCCCTGTGCACCAGCGGACACCCCCAGCTTTCACCCTGGGCTCCCGCCTGCGCCCACAGCTCCAGGACACCTCCACCCCTGCTCCTAACACCTATACCCTGCCCTCCCTCTGGGGTTCCCAGATATTCATTAAGCCCAGCAGCCCCAGCTACACAGTGGTGGGCCGCACGCCCCCCGCCCGTCCCCCTCAGGACCCTGCTGAGATCCCAGGCCCGGGCCAGTACGAGAGCCCCGACCCCAACACCTACCGTCAGCGCCAGCCCGCCTTCACCATGCTGGGCCGGCCCCGTGCCCCCCGGCCCCCAGAGGAGACTCCTGGCCCTGGCACCCACAGCCCTGAGCAGGTCACCATGACCAAAGCCCGGGCGCCAGCGTTCACCATGGGCATCCGCCACTCCAAACGCACTCCCACCATGGTTGTGGACACCATGCCCTGACACCTTTGGGATTAGGATTCCCAGATGCCCCGGGACCAACCCAGTTTACCTGTGTTGTCACACGGGGTGTGGGCAGGCCCCTCCTGGGCCTGGCTGTGGAGAAGACACATCTTGCCTTCCTTTTTTTGAACTCTGAGGTCCTTCTAGGTCCCCTGCTTCCTTTGGTCCCTGGGGGCTGTGACCCCGTGGCTCCGTGCAGGGCGAGCTTCCTTCCAGTGCCCCAGTTTCTTCCTCCCGGTCACAGCAGGTTAAGTCAGGCCACGCGGAGAAAGGGACAACTGCAGCCCTGCCCAGCGGCCGGCGGAGCTTTCTGTGTCCTGGAGCTCAGTGTCCACCCTGCTAGGGCCTGGGTCCCTGGCACAGTTCACGTTTCTGCTGAACTTGGGCTCTTCTCTGCTTCTCGTGGATGCACAGCCAGCTGCCTGCCCCTGGTCCCAGCCCCCAAATCAGGTTGGAAGCAGCCTGATCCGTCTCTCTCTAGCTGCTTGCCAATAAATCTCTGTGGCACCAGAGCTGTCAGAATCACACATGTGAGCTCATTTAACCCACTGTCCATGTCAAAGCAAAGAGACTTAACTGTGCCCTTGAGATCCAGACCCCCAATTCTAAAGCCCCCGGGGCCTGGATGGAACCACAAGAGGGATCCAGGGCTGGGTAAGGCCAGAGGCAGACCCGGGCTTTGAATGGGGGAAGTTAGGGAGGCTTCTTGGAAAAGAGGACATTGAAGCTGGGTTTTGAAAGATGTATAGGAGTTTAATATATTCTAATATCCATCATCAGTAGGTGCCTACCGTGTTTCAGATACTGATGAAGATCATCTAAGCTTCACAGCAATCGGGCGGCAGTTGACGTTCACTGAGAGAAAATGGGGCTTTGGAGAGATTGGACGCTTGCCTGAGGACACACTATGAGCCCTCGTGTCCCCCTAATGCCAGGATCCGAATCCTGGCCATTGGGCTCTGTTCCTGCCATTCTTTGCTAGTGACAGGAAGGACACACAGGGGTGGTGTCATGTGACTGAGCCTCCTGTGTGAAAGCCCAGGCCTTATAAATCCTTGACCCAGAAAGACCCTAACCCAGGAGCCTGGGAGGGACAGACTGCCACCATGTCTCCCCAAGGAGGGGGCCCCGGGGCTGCACCTCAGGCTTGACACAGAGGGTCCTGACATGCATGACCTCTGCTCTGTCCCTTTCTCCCAGTCCAGGGATGCCAATCTTGAACACACACCCCTTTAACTGACTAGGTGGACACACACCAGGACCCCTAACACACACACACACACACACACACACACACACACACACACACACACACCCTCAGGGGAACCCAGGTGCCTTCCTCAACACGCATGTTCAAACTTGCACTCAATATACACTCCCACACAGTCCCACATGTATGCAGACAATAATAGACACAAACACGTCCAGACGGGGGCTCCAGACCCAGACAAACGTCCCCCCCCCTTCCCCTCCCCCCCCTCCCCCCCCCCCCGGGTCCACCAGCAGACTCAGAGGCCACGCCCGCTCTATGGGGGCTCATCCCGACCCTGCACAAGAGCGTCCCAGTGTGAGACACACAGGCTTGGGGCAGCATCCCCGACCCCCGCCCCAACGCCGGCCAATCGGCTGCGCGTCCCTCCTCCGCTTCGCCTCCTCCTCCACGAGCTCCGCGGCGACCGCCAGTCTGTGATCTCATTTCTCTGATTTATCGATCGGGCTCCAGACAGCCTCACCCCTCCTCCACCTGCGCGCGCCGCCGCGGCCCCCTCCCATTGTTTCCCGGCAGTCAGCCCCACCCCAGCCGGGGGAGGGGAAGGAAGGTCTGTCAAGAGAGGCCAGGAGGCCTGGGGTGACCGTGGCATCCCTGATCCCCAGTACAGAAAGAATCACCCTTTCAGGTCTGGGTGGGGGACAGAGAGGTTGGGGACCGAAGGGCGGGCCCGCCTGCGAGGCTGAGGCCCACGAGTTCAGCTGGGTCGCTGCGGGACAGAGCTCCCCAGAAAAGGAGGAGGAGCCCGTGACCCTCCAGCCCCGCGTCCCCGGCTTACAGCCTTGGAAAGTGAAGCCCACGGGGAAGCGGCAGAAGGGGGGGCCTCGGCTTCGTCCCGAGTCCCCCCTCCCAGACCCAGCCGGCCCAATTCACACTTCCGAGTACGAGCGGCCGCTGCGTGCCCCTCTCTGGGTCTCAGCTTCCCCATCAGGACACAGGGCAGGGCGTGATTTTCAAGTACTTTGCAGCTGGAACAGAGGTTGGGGTTAGGGTTTGGGGCTTTCTCCTCTGACCGCGTCCCCACCCCTCCGCAGGCCTCAGTTTTCCCATCGGCCAAAACCGGGAGAAGACAAGTGATTTCCAAGTCTCTCCCACCTCGGTCCTTCTAGGAATTTGGACAACGGGTGGAGGGGCCACGCTGGGGTCGCTGTCCGGGTCTTGGGTTGGAAACATCGCTCCCTCGCTGGCTGGCGGATCCCAGGCAGGGTCCGTGCCCTCTGTGGGCCTCAGTTTCCCCAGCCTCCCCGCAGGCGCCGGGACGCCCAGGGCCCGGGTCCCAGGGGCGCAGCCCCCCGCGGCTGCGCGCTGGGCCGGGCGGATGACATCACCGGGCCGGGGGCGGGGAGGGAGCGGGAGGGAGCGGGAGGGAGCGGGACGGAGGGGAGGGCCTCCTCCGCGCCAGGCGCAGCGCCCGGTCGGGCTCGGTCGGGCGACCGCGGCCATGACGCAGGGTCCGGGCGGGCGCACGCCCCCCGCGCCCCCCGCGCCCCCGGAGCCCGAGGCGCCCACCACCTTCTGCGCGCTGCTGCCGCGCATGCCGCAGTGGAAGTTCGCTGCCCCCGCGGGCTTCCTGGGCCGGGGCCCCGCGGCAGCTCGGGCGGCCGGGGGCGCGGGGGCCGCCGACTCCCAGCCCGAGCCGGCCGGCCCGGCCAGCGTCCCTGCGCTGGCGGCCGCGGTCCTGGGCGCCTGCGAGCCGCGCTGCGCCGCGCCCTGTCCGCTGCCGGCGCTCAGCCGCTGCCGGGCCGCCGGGGGCAGGGGCCCGCGGGGCGCGCGGGGGGCGGCCGGGCTCGCGGACGCCAGCGCCGACGAGTGGATCCGCAAAGGGAGCTTCATCCACAAGCCGGCGCACGGCTGGCTGCACCCAGACGCCAGGGTCCTGGGGCCCGGGGTCTCCTACATCGTGCGGGTGAGTGCGCCGGCCGGGATCCCGCGGACCACACCTCCCCCGGACCCCAGCTGGGGGCGCCCCTCCCCCACTTCCCACTCTTGGACCCTCGGACCCCTCTGCCCCCTCGTCCCTCCTCTCCCTGCCACCCCGGACCCCCACCTCCAGCCGGCTCTGCGCCGGCCGCCCCCAACCGGGAGGCTCCGGGCTCGGTGTTCCCACGGCGTCACGTGGGGAGGGGCGGGGCGAGGGAGGCAGGTGGGTGGGGGGACACGCATGCGCAGGGTGAACGCGCTCCCGCTCCGTTGGCGCCCGCTTGCGTAGGGTGAACGCGCTCCCTTTGGCGCCGGGAGGGGGGGGGGGTCTGCGGAGCGCGGTCGCGGGTGGTCGCGTCCTACCGCCGGAGCCCGTTCAAAGCTCTTTCTCGGACGGCGGAATCGGAACCTGCAGAGACCTTGGCCCAGGTGGGGGGCCCGGGGAAGGGGTATCCGGACCCGGCCGCGCCCAGCCAGACCGCAGTGGGACTAGGGGACTCGCGCTGCGGTGTAAAGAGAGGGGCCCTCTTTTATCCCGGTGCTTTACTGGGAACCTTGCAAACGCACGGAACAGCCCCTGTGTACCTGCACCTACGACGGTCAACATTTTCGCCTCTCCACTCAAAATACCTATCCTGGCGTGTAGTTTTCCACGAAGCAGAAGGAAGTAAGCGGCCGAGTGTGACGCTTGCTGTGAGATGTCCCGCACGCGTCTCCCTAGATAGCCGTCCTCCTGCACACGCACAGCTCGTTGTTACGTCTGGGAAATTACCAGAGATCCCGAAGTGTCATCAAACTGGTAGTCATTCACACCCCGTCAGTTGGCCTTTGGGGACCAGGAGCGTGGAAGTTAATGCGATTGCATTTGGTTATCTGTCCATTCCCCTTACAACCGTGTCCAGCACCTCTCCCAGGACTGGGCTGAGTAGTGTCTCCCGCTGAATTCATGTCCGTGGGGACCCGCGAATGCAGCCTTATTTAGGAATAGGGTCTTTGTAGAAGCAATCACGTTAAGATGAGGTCATCCTGGAGGGTGGCCCTAATGTAACGGTTGGTGTGTTTATGAGAAGAGGGCATAAGGACACAGACGCACAGGGAGAAGCCACGGAGGACGGAGGCAGAGGCTGGGGTGACGCAGCCACGGTCCTGGGGGCACCAAGGGTTGCGGCTCGCCACCACCGGGAGCTGGAGGAGGCAGGAAGGACCCTCCCCTGGAGCCTGCAGACGGAGTGCGGCCCTGCCTCCACCTTGTTTTCAGACTTCTGGGCCTCCAGAACTGGGAGCATGTATGTTTCTGTTGTTGTAAGCGGCCCGGTTTGTGGTACTTTGATAGGGCCGGCCCCAGCAGAGGACTGTGCCCCTGATAGGATGGACGTTCTGGATGTCCCAGACGCTCCCTCCACGTGGGGTCCAGGTGTGCGACATCACATCCCAGGGGGGCCTGTTAGATGTGTAGAGCCTCAGGCCCAACGTGGAGTTGTTGAGGCTGTGGACCGCCCCACATTCTGGATCTGTCTCTTTTCTCACGGCGTCTTTTAACTGGGTTCTTTGCCCTTTCCCTTCCTGAGTCCTGGCAGTGGGTCCCCAGGCTTGACTGGATTCAGAAGTGACTTTGTACCAAGAGTGCCTCGTGGGTAGTGCTGCGGACTTGACAGGGGAGCTGTGTCTGCCCACTGGCTGTGAGGGCAGGCGTGTAGGGTGTTCAGAGTTCAGATGCTTGCGTTGTGGGGTGCGGGGTGTTGGGTTCTTCCAATGATCATGACATTTTTGTCAATGCAGCAGGTATTTAATGCATGCCCACCCTGCCAGGCACTGACAATCTGGTCGGAAATGGGGAAGATCTGGTGCCTGCCCTTACAGGGCTTAGATTCTAGAGGGAGACACTGACAGTAACTAACCAAGAGAACACATAAATGGAAGGTGCAGGCAGGTGCTAAAGTACGATGCAGGAATGAAACTACCAGAGTGAGAGACTGGGTGGTCACCTCAGCAGGGGCATTAAGGAGAAGGCATCTCTCGGCAGATGACATTTAAACTGAGACCTGAAGCTGTGAGGCCCCAGACACGAAATGACTTGGGAAAGAGAGTTCCAGGCAGGGGCGAAGCAAGTGCAAAGGCCCAGTGGCAGGGAATGAGTTTGGCGTGTTTGGGTAACAGCAGGAGACCTACATGGAGCTTAGAGAAGGAGAGATAAGAGATTTGCTGGCAAGTTTGGCTGTAGATGGTTTTAAGCAGGGGTCGCAGGGTGGAGTTGGGGGTTTGAAAGGGTCTTTCTGGTGGCGCTATGGAAACGGGGTGGGAGTGGGGGCTGGAAGGGCAGCAGAGAGACCCAGGAGGGGGTGAGGGGAGAAGACCTGGACCCGGGCAACGTGAAGAGAAGGTGAAGAGAGGTGGGGACAGGGTGTGTGTTGGAGATGCAGCCCAGAGGGGTCTCCGACTGACAGATGAAGGGCCCTGACCCCGGCCGGTCGGAGGGCCCCGTGGGGTCCGAAACAGCCTCGGCCCCCCGCCGTGTTTGCCTGGGAGCCTCTCTCCGCCCGCCTACATCACAGAGCCAAGTAGCGCCTTTTGGTTTACAGAGCGGCATGAGGTTAAGGCAGGGGGCAGGCATCCCTCAGGTCACACCGGGATTGGCTGGTCTGAGCAGGACTCTTTCACACTAGGACCCTGGGACTGCAGAAGAGGATGTATGGTTCCCATTTTGTAAGTTGGGAAACTGAGGCGCAGCGCGGCAGAGCGTGTCCACAGATGCGGAGTGAAAATCCAGTACCAGACCTGGAACTAAGGTCCCTCCCACAGAGCCTGAACTCACCCGTCTGTCAGATACTAGGGCAGTTGGCAGATTGACAACCCCAGAGACATCCCGTCCTGGGACCTACAGATGTGTCCCCTCACACAGCAGAGGGGACCTTGTCCGGGCCCCTGAGGCGGGGGCGACCCTGGGTGCCCTGGGGGCCCGGCGTCCTCACGAGAGGGAGGCAGAGAGCCGGGCGGACCCCGCGCTGCTGGCCGTGAGGATGAGGAGGGGCCGCGGGCCCAGGATGCGGCGCCTCTGGCAGACGGAGAAGGGGGACACGGGGCTCCCTGGGGCCCCGGGGGAACCGGCCCTGCCCACGCCCGGGTGTTAGCCAGGAGGCCCGGGTCCGACTCCTGACTCCAGAACTATAAGGGGATAAGTTTATGTTAAATTTGTAGTCTTTTATTGTAGCGACAAGAAGAAGCTAGTATTTCAGTCGGCTCACCTCCCTGACGTCACAGAACCGTCACAAAAGCCTAGAAGGATCCCTGTTTGAGATGAGAAGGCCCAGCCCCGGAGAGCAGAGATGGGAACGTGGCATCTGAGTTCCAGGTGCACCGTGTTCAGTGCCGTGTGTAGATAGGGGGGATTACCCTCACAACTCTGAGGGTTCCCACCCATTTTATGCATCAGGAAGCCGAGGCACGGCGACGTCCAGGAACCTGCCAGGAGCGCCGTCCTGGTGAGGGTCCTGGCAGCTGCGATGCCTTCAGCTGTGTCCCCACACCCTGACTCAGGGCTTGGAGGTAAAAGATGTCGATTGTCGTATGTGAGAAGAGACCCCGGGTGGACGGCGCTGCGCTTACCTCAGCGGCTTGGTGACCTCATCATGGATTCAGGCTCTTCTCTTGCGTTGGGGTGAATGGTGTCCCCGTGTTCAGGTCAACCTGGAACCTCAGAACACGGTCTTGTTTGGAAGTAGGGTCTTTGCAGATGTATGACCCGAGGATGAGGCCATGCTGGAGGAGGGTGGGCCCTGAATCGGTGACCGGTGTCCTTGCGAGCCGCGTGAGGGCCGGAGGAGGAGGCCACACGAGGGAGGCGGAGATTGGAGTGACCTGGCTACACCAGGGGCTGGACAGCGGCAAGGACCCTCCCCGGAGCCCCCGGAGAGAAGCACTCTGCACCACTTGGATGTCAGGCCTCTGGTCTCCAGACTCTGAGGGCACGTGCTTCTGTTGTTTCAGGCCGCCCAGTCTGTGGTGCCCTGATACGGCCTCCCCAGGAGGCGAATACACCACCCTTGACGTGACTTCCCTCTCGGATTAGTTCCTTTCCTGGCTGCAAAGTAGTGGCTGTGGCTCCACCTGTCCCGTCAGCGTGCAGAAAAGACCCTCTTCCCGCGGGGCCTTTTTTGAATAAGGGGACCATTCCCAGAAATCCCTAGCCAGCTTCCCCTCATGTCTCTTTGGCCAGACTTGTGTCCTGTGACTTTCCCTAAACCGAGGTCATCGCTGCCCAAAGAACTTTCTGAGATAATGGAATGTTCTAGATCTGTGCCGTCCAGTATGGTAGCTCCACGTGACCCTGAGCCATTGAAATGTGGCCGGTGTGACTCACAAACTAAATTTTAATTTTACTTAACTTTAAATTCAACTGGTCCCACGAGGCACGTGCTTACTGTGCTGGGTGGCTCGTCTAGTTTCCTTTGGTCTTTGGACCTTGTCTGAAGAGGTAGGTATCTGAGCAGAAGTGAACCTGTGATGTGGACAAGCCACAATTTGCACCAAGCTGCGGGGACTGCTAACCTTGTTTTCCTCCCACTCCTACAATTTTGACACTGCCGACCTCTCCATTCACTAGAATTTCCCCGATGAGACCTTTCTGCTTTTCGAGGTGCCCTCGCTCGTGTCCTTTCAGGAGCTCTTCCTGAATGAAGGTTTTTACAGCGTGTGCCCAACTCTGCCCGAGGGGCTGTGGGGCACAGAAAGACAGTGACCCTGCCCAGGCAGACTGACTCTGGGAGCGGAAGGGAGCTCGAGCCCAGACACATGTCAGTGAAGTGACTAGGACTCCGTGTCGCCCAGTCTTTCCTGAAGTGTGGTTCTCATATCCCGGCAATACGCAAGGAACCATGGGAGGCTGACTGAGTAGAGCTGTCCTTTAGCCGCAAATGTAGCTTATTCCTTGAAGGAAAGGGGCAGAGTGTCTCCAGGGTGGACTAGCTCAGTGGCTCGACAACATCCCTAAAGACCTAGGTCTTTCCATCTGTTTGCACTGCCATCTTCAGCATGCTGGCTTAGCCGCCCTCGTGGTCACAAAACGGTAGCCACAGCACCAGGCATCACATGTGGATGCAGTCACATGTACTGGAAGAAAAGACCATTTCTTCCCTAGTTCTCTTTTTCAGAAACTCTCCACCATTCTTCCCCACCCCCTCCCTCATTTCCCCCAAATGGCAAAATCCATTCACAGTAAGGGAAATGGGATTACCTAAGTGGCTTAAACCAATTATGAGCAGTGTGAGGTGCCCAGACATCTGGGAACTTCTTGGGCTCCACCCTGAGCTGGAAACTCTGCGAGTGGGCCCAGCAATCGACGTTTCCAGGTGATTCCAACACCCATTAATGTTTGGGAACAACCAGTTTAAGACAATTGCTTGCAATCCTGTTGGATTAACCACGACTTACTAATGCCTGGTATTTTGAAACCCTCCACCCTGAAATGAACTTGAGATACATATAACACGTACCCGCACATTCATTTCCCCTTAAAATTCGTGTGATGTAATAAAGCAACAGTGAAAAGAGAAGCTCAAGGACAACGCTTGATGGTAACCTGGGGGGTGTTCCAGGATGAAACACGTACGCTTCGTCCTGTAGGAGGAGCACCGTGATGGCAACAGGGTCCAGTGCCTTTTGAGACCCACCGTGCACGTGGCAGCCACAGACACCGTTGGAGGTGCTGTATGCAACTTGGCGTTCCAAAGTAGGGGGCGCCTCTTGGTAAAGTCTGAGCTACACAGCATAAATAACGTGTCAATACGTGTGATGGTTTTGTTAATTCCGTGGGTATTAAAACCATACTGAAAAGTGAAACATGGAATCCCCACGCGACCCGGCAATCCCGCTTCTGGGAGTGCACCTCAAACAATTCAAACCAGGGACTCAAACGGGGATTTGCACCCCCGTGTTCGCAGCAGCACACTCCCCAACAGCCAAAGACCAAAAAAAAGTGGACACACCCCAAGTGTCCATCGGTGGATGAAGGATGAACACGACGTGGTCCGTCCACACCCCGGAGGATGACCCAGCCCCAGGAAGGGAGGACGTCCTGCCACCTGCCACCACGTGGACGGACCCGGAGGTCACTGTGTGCAGTGACAGGAGCCAGACACAGAAGGACACGTCCCGCGTGACCCCACGCACAGGGGGTCCCTAGAGGAGAGACCGAGAGTCGACGCTGGGAGCCAGGGGTGCGGCAGGGGGCTGGGAGTCAGTGCTTCACGGGACAGGGTCTCAGTCTGGGGAGACGGAAAGTTCTGGAGACGGGTGGCGGGGGCGGCTGCGCGACAGTGTGAGTGCGCTGGATGCCGTTGAGCTGTGCGCTTAGAGACGGTTACGATGAGGGGCGCCGGGCTGGCTTGGTGGAGCATGCGACTCTTGACCTTGGGGCTGTGAGATCGAGCCCCACATTGGGTGCGGAGATTACTTAAAAGTAAAATCTTTAAAGAAAAAGAAATGGTGAAGGTGGCAAATCTTACGTGTTTTCTACCACAGGAAGTGAACAGAAGTTGCCTCCCATGGCTTGGGTTATGATTGAGACGAGTTAAGATTGGAGGCACGGTGGTCACACAGGGTTTCCCACATACACGAGAGCCTGCAGCCCATTCTGAGGTCCCTGGGGACCTAGGGCGGTTGGCATCAAGGGGAGACTTCCCGTGTTAGGAGCAGGGCGCCCCCGCTTTCTGAAGAGCTCACACTGGTCGTCTTGCAGGCCGTCCCTGGGTCTGTGTCTGACTGGTGTTTGCTCACGATTGGGCTCAGGTTGTGCGTTCTGGGCGAGCAGCACAGACCTGTGTCTTCCCCACTGAGCAAAGCAGGAGGCAGGGACGGGTGCCAGTCCCGATACCGGTTCTGGAAACTTGGATCGCTTGGTGTACTGGTACGAATGGCGTTCCCCCAAATTCGTGTCTGCCAGAGCCTTAGAATGTGACTTTCTTTGGAAATAGGGTCTTTGCAGACGTAATCTAGTTTAGATGACAGGATGCCGTAAATCTACACGACTGGTGTCCTAAAAGGAGAGAAGTTGGACACAGACACACATGTGACGACAGGGGCAGAGACTGGAGTGTGCCTGGCAGCCGAGGACATCCGGCCACCCCCGTCAGAAGCTGGAGGACGCAAAGCGTCAGCTCCCCTGGAGCCCTCGGCTGCAGTGTGGCCCTGCCCACACTTTGGGTTTCGATGTTTGGCCTCCAGAACTGAGAGAAAATAAATTCCTGTCGTCCTAAGCTGTCCGGATTGTGGTGCTTTGTTACGGTGGCCCCAGGACACGGACACACCGTCACACTGGTGAATTTATTTCCTTTGTAATTAGTGTCTGCGGGGATGTAGTGTGTGTATTTTTTTTTAATCCGACCTTTAAAACTTAAGGGTGACAAGCATAAAGCGTGTGAGGGCGTGTCAAGCTCATCGTGTCTGCTTGGGCACCTGTAGTGCAGCAACACCAAAGCAGATGTGCCCGCGCGTCCCCCCAGGGGCCTGCAGCCTCCCCACCCCCACCAGCATAGTTTGGTTTTGTCTGTTCTAGAACCTTTCTGGGGAGGGGGGTTGAGAGGCTGTGCAAACAGCCTGGTTCCCAACACGCTCCCACTGATTTGTCGTAGCAGAAATCGACAGCTCTTGCCTGGATGGATGCTTCCCGTTCCGGTAATGATGTTTACCTCAGTGGCCGTTAGGAAAACACTGTTGCGCATCAAACCCGAGTCTGATGGTGCAAAAGGCGGTCTCCTCTCTTCCTCATATAAGCTAAAAAAAAAAAAAAAAAAAAAGAAAGATATAATTCAGTACCATAAAATGTGCCCGCTTAAATTGTACAGTTCAGATTTTTAGTACATTTATACAGTTGTGAAACCCTCACCATGATCTAATCCCAGGACATTCCTCACCCTGAAAGGAAGCCCTGTCCCCATTAGCATTCACCCTCACTCCCCTTCCCCTCCCCCGGCCCCCACGAGCCCCCCTCCCGTCCGTGGATGAGCCTGTTCTGGACGTTTCACACACGCGGACTCACACCCCGCGTGGCCTCTCGTGTCGGGTTCCCTCCCTGAGCGTCGTGTGTTCGGGGTCCGTCCGCGGTGTGGCGGGGGCGGGCGCCTCGCTCTTGCTCGCGGCCGAGGGACGTGCGCGTGCTCGGGGGACGCGTCGTGTCGATTTGTTCGTTGATGAAAATTTGAGTCATTTCCTGCCATTTCCTTGAAAAATAAACCCGGTTATGTTTATAATTGGAATTTATTTAAAATGAAATGTTAAGTGAACAATAGTATGTGCCGTGTGGCACGACTTGAGGAGGTAGATGAGGGTGGTGGGAGCTTGGCCCCGTCCCCTTCTGGGCCTCAGTTCCCCCACTGGTAAATCACCCCTTCCCTGTGGCGTCCTGGGGTGGGCTCTGGGCTGCCCTGGTTTTGCACGTGCACAGGAGCAGGTGGGACGCAGGGCCATTGAGGGGTGTCCTGACCTTCCGCGTTAGTGTCCTGGGGCGGCTGCAACACATTAGCACAAACGAGGCAGCTTAAAACACAAGAGTGTTCTCTCCTGGTCCCGGGGCTCGGGGTCTGAGACCCAGCCGGGCAGGCTGGTTGCTTCTGAGGCCCGGAGGGAAGCACCTGTCCCGGCTCTCCCGGATTCTGGAGGTGCTGGCCTCTCGAATTCTCCACATTCCACCTCCAGCCTCACACACCTCCCTCTGCCTGTGTCTTACTGGGACACTTGTCTTGGATTTGGGGCCCATCCCATCCACAGGCTCCAGGGGTGAGCACGTGTGTCCACCTTCAGGGGGCCAGCCTCCAACACACCACGGCTGACGTCCGGTGAGTTTGTGCTTCTAGGACAGAGGTCACACTCGCTGGCAGACCCAAGGCTGAATTTGACCTCGGATCTTCTCCCACGGCCTTGTCTTTATGTTTGTTTTAATGTGTATTTATTTTTTGAGAGAAGGGGACACAGGACGAGTGGGGCAGGGGCAGAGAGAGAGGGAGACACAGAATCTGAAGCAGGCTCCAGGCTCTGAGCTGTGAGCACGGGCCTGACCCTGACCTCGAACTCACGACCTGTAAGATCATGACCTGGGCCGAAGTCAGAGGCTTAGCCCCCCAGGCACCCCTGAATTTTTACTTTTAAAGAGAAGGCAGTGGGAAGGGGCACCTGGGGGTTCAGTCGGTTAAGTGTCCGACTTCAGCTCAGCTCACGATCTCGCGGTCCGTGAGTTTGAGCCCCGCGTCGGGCTCTGTGCTCACAGCTCAGAGCCTGGCGCCTGCTCTGGCTCCAAAGTCTTGGATTTCTTGTCTCTTTAAAGAAGAGTCAGGTGTCTGGCAGCACTGGGCCCTCTGGCTATGGAATATGCAGTTTAGCCCAGTCCCCACTCCTTCCTGTTGTGCAGTGGGGAGACTCCAGAGCCTAAGGGCACGGGTTCAAACCCCGCATCTGCACCTACCAGCTTATGACTTTTACTGAGCCTCATTGGGCCTCTGTTTCCTGAGAGTGGCCATTCCACCTAACAGTGGTCATTCCAGCACGGGGACGTGAGTGCTGTCATTAAGAGAAGTAATGTGTGCAGCATGCTTGTGTGATAAGTGGGTTGTGATCCATCAGTGTGGGGGGGCTCACCTCTCTGCTGGCCTCGCCCGCCTGGCCCTGTAGGGATCTGTCCCAGGGCGGCCCCTTTGTATCCCCTCTTGTGTGAGTTCCCCCTTCCCTTCATCTAAGGAAGGGCCCGGGGGCACACTGGAGGACTTCAGCCTCACAGCTAGGGAGGGCTGGCATGAATTAGGTGAGTCTAGGGAATTAGGTGGTATGGGAATCAGAAGCTGGGCCTAGAACACCGAAACCCACCAAAGCTGTCCTCTCAGTGTGCAGATCTACTCCTCGGAGCAGGGACCATGGCAAATTCCCTTTGAGGTCCCCTGTGTGTAACACATGCCTGGCATATAGGCCGTGCCCATCCATCTGTCCATCTGTCCATCTGTCCATCGGTCTACCTGTTCATCCATCCATCCATCATCCAGCCAGCCAGCCAGCCAGCCAGCCGGCCATCTTCCCTTCCACCCATCCATTATCCATTTGTTCACTCATCCATCCATCTGTCCATCCGTCACCCTTACGTGCATCCATCCACCATCCATCCGTCACCCACCCATCCATCCATCCATCCATCCACCCACCCAAGAGAAGGTGAAACAGATCTGTTCACTTCCCTACTTAAAACTCTCCCATGCCTCCCCAGCTTGCCCAGCATGAAACCCAGACCTTCAGCGTAGCCCCAGGGCTCTGCAGCCTTCTTGCCTAGATCCTGCTATCCTTCTTAGCTCTTTGTGCTCTGCTCTAGCTACACTGGAGTGAGCCTGCAGCCTCTTCAAACTTGTTCTCACGCGTGGGCCTTGTAGTGGCCATTCCCTCTGCCTGGGTCTTTGCTTGCCTTGCCCCTTGTCTTCTGGTCACTACCTCAGGTAGCAGTCGCTGTGTAGCAAATCATCCCACAGTCTAGTGCGGGACAACAAACGTTATTTTTTTGTGGTTTTGTGGGTCAGCTTGAGCCGATCTCTGCATTCCCATGGCAGTTGGCCAGTGTCAGCTGGGATGATAGGGATGGGGACGTGTCTGTTCTCACAGAGCAGGCTGGCCTAGCAGGGTCTCAGGGACCTGGGACTAGTGAGGGGACAAGCTCCAGGGCACAAGGGCCTTTTAGGCCTTGGCTGCGTCACCTTTCCTGACATGCCATTCGTGACATGTGTCATCTTTCCTGACATACAAGGGCCTGGATAGGGGGAGGGATAGAGGGAGGGATGGGGGTGGGTAGGGACGGGGAGGCGAGGAGGGAATGGGGTGAGGGACGGCTTGTGAGCATAGTTTCAGTCTGCCAACAGCATGCGGTTTCTCCCCTGGAAACAACCACTTTACCATGCTAGAATCTGCTAGAATTACTCATCTACTCGCACTGTGTATACTCGCATGTGTGCACATCTTCCCCCTTGACCCCTTGTCCGAGGGAATCGTGACTCACCATGACCTCTATTCTGCACCTTGTTCTTGCTGTTTAATAATATACCTTGGAGATAATTTCTTGTAAGTGAACAATTCTTGTCTCTTTTTACAAATGCATACTCTTGCATTTCAAGAACGATTTGTTTGGATTTAGCAAGCATACAGGGCCCCCAGTTAAATTTAAAGTTCCAACGAATACCAATAATTTTTGGCGTAAGTATGTCCCCTGCACTATTTGGGGCATACTTACACTAAGAAATATTCATTTTTTAGTGGGAATTCCAGTTGGCCTGCAGTCATGTATTGGATCGCACAAGCCCAAATGTGTTGTTTTAGGGTGTCTCTAATTTCTTGCTGATTTGTTCAGTTCTACAGGTCCCAGCAGCAAGGGGGTGCGTGTGCAAAAGCTCTCCCTGAGGGGAGACTGAGGCAGGAGACAAAGAAGAGGGCCAGGTGTAGGGAGCCAGCCCCTGGTGCCAGCACCGGGGCGGGGGGGGGCCCAAGGGCAAAGGGAGTGGGTAAGCGCGGATCCATCGGGGCACCAAGCACCCGTCCACCTGTCTCCCTGTAGTCCTGTGCTCGGAGCCCCGTGGAGCGGGCAGAGCATGGGCCACCCCGCACAGTGACTTGTGAACACACGGGCAGTCCCTGGGCTGATGTATCTGGGGGCTAAAGTCCTAAAAATGGAGTTTCAAGGTCAAAATGTATGGGCATCTATGATTTTTAAAACATTGAGGTAAAATTGACAAAATTAACATTTTATTTTATTTAAATTTTTTTTTTCAACGTTTATTTATTTTTGGGACAGAGAGAGACAGAGCATGAACGGGGGAGGGGCAGAGAGAGAGGGAGACACAGCATCGGAAACAGGCTCCAGGCTCTGAGCCATCAGCCCAGAGCCCGACGCGGGGCTCGAACCCACGGACCGCGAGATCGTGACCTGGCTGAAGTCGGACGCTCAACCGACTGCGCCACCCAGGCGCCCCTTTATTTTATTTAAACAATTTTTAATGTTTATTTCTGAGAGGGAGAGTACAAGTGGGGGAGGGGCAGAGAGAGAGGAAGACACAGAATCTGAAGCAGGCTCCGGACTCTGAGCCTTCAGCACAGAGGCCGTCATGGGGCTCGAACTCACAAACCGCGAGATCATGGCCTGAGCTGAAGTCGGACGCTTAACTGTCTGAGCCACCCAGGCACCCCGACCATTAACCATGTTAAAGTGTACAAAGTTTAATAGTATTTAGTACATTCGCAAGGTTGTGCAACCATCACCATTATCCGGTTCCAGGACATTCCGTCACCCTAGAAGAAACCTGTCCTCATTAGCCATCGTCCCCTCCCCTCCCCTAACTGCTGGCACCTGCCAACCCTCTCTGTGTCTGTGGATTCACTTGTCTGGACGTTGCACAGACAGGGAATCACAGGACAGGTGCTGCTGCCACGTGGCCCTCAAGATGCTGTGCCACAGGCACTAGCCGGAAAGAGGCTGTGGCCCTAGTCTGGTCCCCGCTCCCCCTCCCTTGGCTGTGGTCGAAGCAGCCTGGGAGCTCTGCTGACTGTTTCTACCTCCTCTGTCCCTCTGCGTTGCCTCTTGGCGGGTCTGAACTGCCTTTCCGTGGACGTGGTGGCCTAGGCAGGGGTTGGCAAGCTTTCCCTGTAAAGGGCCAGACAGTCAATGCGCTGGGTTTCACAGGCCAGATGGTTTCCTCCCAGTCTGCTTGCAGGCCCTGTGCTGGGTTCTGGGGCTACAGTAGTGACAGGAGCATCACCATCCTGGTCTTCCTGGGCTCACACGCTAATGGAACAGGAAGGGAGAACAAGCAGCTGATGGTTAAGCCAAAGTGAGACTGAGCCTGGAGGGTCAACTTGCTTAGCATCAGGGAAGGGGGTCCTCTCTGAGGAGGTGACACTGAGCCTGGAGACGGGGAAGGAACCAGTGCACACGAAGATGGGGAAAGGGAGCAGCAGGGGCGCGGCAGGTGCAAAGGCCCTGAGGCAGCAAAGCTGGACATTGCTGAGGACGGGGCTGGAGACGAGGGTGAAGAGCTCGCTGCAGGGAGGGCTTGGATTCACTTGTCACCTGACCCAGGCTCTGCTGGGCTCGTGCTTAGGGCCTGCCTGCTAATTGCTTCTTCTCTCTTCTCTTAGTACCTGGGCTGCATCGAAGTCCTCCGCTCCATGCGCTCTCTGGATTTTAACACTCGCACCCAGGTGACCAGGTGAGCCTTTGAGACCGGCTGCTGTGGGGCCAGGGCCTCGGGGCAGCTGAGGGAGGGCTGATGTGAGGCTTTGGAGAGGTGGCAGTAGCCGCTCAGACAGTCTGCACAGCGACATTCCCTCCTGCCTCACAGCTTGGAGAACAGTGTGGCGGGACTGAGAATGGCCTTGTGGCGGGGCATAAGCTGAGTTCCAGCTCTGTCCTGCCGTCCAGTTGTCTCTGCTCCCCAGACCCCGGATTCTAATAGAAATGACACCTGCCGCCTTACCGTGTGCGAATTCCACAGGCGTGCTGGACCCGCGGGTGCCGGCTGGTGTCCAGCTAGGGCTCAGGTCAGGCCTGGAAGGGGCTAGGAGCTGGTTCTGGGTGGCACCTCCGTTGTCCCTGCTTTTTTTGGTGCGAAGCACATCGATCTCGTGATGCTCTGAGCTGCCAGGAATGAGTCATGAAGAGGCTTAGGGATCCACGTCCATTTTGTTTTTTAATGTTTTATTTATTTATTTATTTATTTATTTATTTATTTATTTATTTATTTATTTAGAGAGACGGAGACAGAGCGTGGGCGGGGGAGGGGCAGGGCTGCCAGCTGTCAGCACAGAGCCCCACGTGGGGCTCGAACGCATGGACCCCTGTGAGATCATGACCTGAGCCCGGCCACCCAGGCGTCCCAGGATCGATGTCTTTTTGCATGTGAAAACAGGCCATTCACTGTAGACATAAAAACACTCTACTGAGTTGCAATTCACACATCAAACAATTCACGCACTTAAAGTCCACAACTCGATGTGTTTTGGTTTCTTCACAGAGGTGTGCCTGTTCTGGACGTTTCCCAGACGCGGACTCACACCCCGTGTGGCCTCTCGTGTCTGGTTCCTTCCCTGAGCGTCGTGTGTCCAGGGTCTGCCCGCGGGGCGGCGGGTGCGGGTGCCTCTCGCGCCTGCTCCGGGCTGAGTGATGTGCGCGTGCGCGGTGGAGGGGTGTCCGCGTGCGGGGTGGACACGTTCGTCTGTGGACGTGCGCGTGGGCGGTGGATGTACCTGAGTGACACGTGCGTGCACGGTGGTCGCGTTTCTCTGTGGATGTGCGCATGCGCGGTGGACACACCTGAGTGATGTGCGCGTGCGCGATGGATACGTTCCTCTGTGGACCTTTGCCTGCGCGGTGGACGCATTGTTTGTCAACCTGTCAATGGACACTTGGGTGGCTTCGACCTTTTGGTGATTGTTGTGACTCGTGCTGCTGTGAACGCGCGTGCACAGGTTTTGTGTGCACGTGTGTTTTCATGTCTCCTGGGACGGGAGGTGGGGTGTCGGGCTGTGTGGTGTCTCCACATCTCGCTGTTTGAGCAGCAAGACCTTTCCCGCCGCGCCTTTTCGCCTTCGCGCCTGCCGGGTGTGAGGGCCCCGGCCACTTGGGGCCCAGCACGGTCCCTCTGACCTTCAGGGCCCGTGAAGTCCCAGTCCTCTCCGGGGCTAGCGGTTTCACAGAGGTCTGTCTCTTAGTCTGGCGAGCCCAGAGCAGAGGTCACGCTCTCATGCCACAGCTGGGGATCTTGGCTGGCCTGTGGCCGCATGACACTTGGGGTCCAGGCTGACGCCCTATGTCGTTGGCTCCCCTGAATCTCACCCCTGTGGTTTGGAGTTGGGCCATGGCCCAGGGATGTGTTGATCACTGAGAAGGAAGCCCCAGAGGGCAAGAGCTGAGGTCGGTATGTGCCTGGGTATCTGCCGGGTACAAACGGGTTGGGGGCTGAGAGCCCCCGGTCCGTGGCTCTGTTCCTCCCTCCTCTCTCCAGGTACCCGCTTCCCTCCCTCCTGTGAGCCCCTTCCCAGCTCAGGATCCAAGTACCTTCTCTGCCCATGGCTTCTGCCCCCCACACTCCCTGAGCTCCTACCCCCTCCCCAAGCCCCCCTCCGAGTTCACTAAGCCTCCTCCTACAACCCCCCACACAGGGAAGCCATCAACCGGCTCCACGAGGCAGTGCCTGGCATCCGGGGCTCCTGGAAGAAGAAGGTGGGTGACGGGCTTGTGGTCCTGGTGGGTGTGGTTGGAGCGGGGGAGGGGGGGCGCCGTGGCCTTCCTGGACCTTGCCCCAGCTGGAGCCCCTCTGCTGCCCCAGCTTTCCCAGTGCCTGGGCTCCCCACTCTGCAGGCCCAGCACTGCCCTCTGCCCTGTCCCCAGGCCCCGAACAAGGCGCTAGCCTCCATCCTGGGCAAGACCAACCTGCGCTTCGCTGGCATGAGCATCGCTGTGAGCATCTCCACCGACGGCCTCAACCTGTCCGTGCCTGCCACGCGCCAGGTGAGTGCCGCCACCCGTGTCCTCAGCCCCCAGCAGCCCCCCCGTGCAGGGCAGGTCCAGGGTCCCGTGGGCAAAGCTGGAGAGATGGCAGGTGTGGGGCTGTGTGTGAACATGTTCACCTGGAGATGTGCCGAGGCCCCGCCTGAGCCAGGAGCCGAGCTGCCCTCATGGCACTCACAGTTGGCACGAGTGCGGGGGTGGGGTGCAGGGAGGCTGCTGAACCCCCACAGTGCCCAGGACACCCCCGCCGAGATGGATCCCCCCCCCCCCATTGTCAGCAGTGCTGAGGGTGAGAGCCCTGGCCGGGAATCTTCTAGTGGAAACAATCCAGCAAAATAATATTGCACAAATAAGGGAATAATTACAAATTCTAAAAAGCATTGTGAGGCCAGGCAAGGGGGTGCTGTAGGTGTGCACAGGGCACTGTAACCTAGCAGGGGTGTCACGAAGGGCTTCCTGGAGGTGGTGATGCTGGCTCCAAGGGAGGAGGTGAGGAGAGATGTCCCAGGCATAGGTCACCCTGTGGGGAGACAGAGCTGGAGAGGTCAGTGAGGTTCGTGGTGGGGAGTTAGGACTTGTCCAGACAGCACTGTGAGCCTGGGAAGAGCGGTGATGTGGGGGCACCGCGGAGGGAGGCCAAGCAGGGCATCTGTGGAGCACCTGGTGAGGCGGCCACTGCTCCCTGGGCCCTGAAGGAACATGAGCACTGAGGACAGCAATGGGAGGTGGCAAATGGATGCAAACGAGCACGCGAATGAACACGGAAACAGGCCTGCAAGTGTGCGCCAAAAACAAGCATGCAAATGAGCAAGCAAATGCAAATGAGCATGCAAATGAGCAGGCAAATGAGCACACAGATGACGATGCCCGGGCGCTGGTGCCAGAACAGAGCCTCCGGCTCTTCCCTCCTGTGTCTCCTCCAAGCCTCCATGGCTGCATTGGCTGTGCCAGATTAGTGCGCCGTCCGCGGTGTGTGTCTGGGCGGACGCGCGGGCCAGAGCACCAGGCGTGAGGGCGCAAAGATGGGCTTGAGTGTGTGTGACTGCATGTGTGAGCATCTGTGTGTAGGAGGGCGTGTCCGTGTGTCTGTGCACAGCTGCGGGCATTTCTGTGCATCTGTGCACATCTGTGGGCTGTCCGTGTGTCTGTGCACGTCTGCGGGCATGTCCGTGCGTCTGTGTCTGGGTGTCAGAAGTATGCACGTGTGAGGGTGGTGGGCGTTCCCCATCCAGCTGCTCTCCTGGTCACCCTGGTACCCATTCTGACTCCAGCCCTTTCCTGGTCGCTTCTCTGTGGCCCTGGCCTGGTGAGCCTGCCCCCTTCCCCGGCCCCAGGACTGTGGCCCCCCATGACTGTGTCTCTCTCCCGCCAGGTCATTGCCAACCACCACATGCAGTCTATCTCCTTTGCGTCGGGAGGTGACACGGTAAGGCCAGGGACTGGGGGGGTAGACTTCTGGTCCTGTCTGTCCCCTACGGCCCCATGCCCATCCACCCCTGCCCCCTTACCAGGCCGGGGTGGCCCCGGCAGGTCCAGCCCTCCCACTTGTCCTCTCTCTCCCCCAGGACATGACTGATTATGTGGCCTACGTAGCCAAGGATCCCATCAACCAGAGAGGTGAGGTCCCAGTGGGGGCGGGCGGGGGCCCTGTGGGCTGCTGTGCCAGGGGGCCGAGGCTACGCTGATGCTACGTGACCGTGACCCTCTGCAGCCTGCCACATCCTGGAGTGCTGTGAGGGCCTCGCCCAGAGCATCATCAGCACCGTGGGCCAAGCCTTCGAGCTGCGCTTCAAACAGTACCTGCACAGCCCCCCCAGGGTGGTCCTGCCCCCGGAAAGGTACCAGGCCACGTCCTCCACGTCTTCCCAGAGACATCGTGCCACCTGACCAAGGCCAGACGCGCAGTCCCTGCGCTCACCATCTCCACCCCGGGTGTGGGCCTTCGCTTTGTCCCTCCTCCCCTCTCCGCTCCCAGTGGGCACGCGGCTCCACACCCTCCTCTGTAAAAGCCGGGTGAAAACAGCCCGCGCCCGGGCTGAGGCGAGGATTAGGGGAGCCAGTCAGCGGCTGTGGTCATCACCAGCCTGGACGGGTGTGGCCAGCGCTTCTGCAAAAGGGCCAGTCGGTGTGTTCAGCTTCCTGGGCCAGAACACCTGCCTCAGCCATTGTAGCAAGAGCGGCTGGGGACCATACGTGAAAGGATCAAAGGGCTGCCTGCCAGCAAAAGTGTATTTAAAGGCGCTAAATTCGGAATTTCATGTAATCTTCACGTGTCACCAAATATCGTTCTTTGGATGTTCTCCTAATCGCTTAAAAGTTTTGTGGTTTAAGAGAGTAGGAAGCATTCTTGGCTCCTAGGCTGCGCGCGTGCAGGCGGGGGCCAGACTTGCTGAGCCCCGCTTTTAGCTACTTAGTAGCTCACTGGGTGGAAACTTGCCAGACTAAGTGACGGACAGGTGAACGTGTTAGACGTACAAACGTGCTCGCGTTAAGGAATAGGGAGCGTCTGCAGGAGTACGTGCTGCCGTGCGCTTCTCCTCCGTTCAGCCCCTCACCAGCATGCCTGCGCCACACGGGCTCACGTGTCCATCGTGTCCGCTCGCGGGGCCCTCCTCTGCTGCCTGCACCCTCGTGCCTGATAAACACTGATAACAGCCTCCCCCGTCTGGCTGTCAGGAACCGCAGTCGCCTGATCAATTTCTACAGGGGCCCTTGCAGGGCCAGATGGTGCTGAGGGCACTCCCATCCTGCCAGACCGGCACCCTGTGTGTGCTGCCTGGTGGGGGTGGGGTGGGCAGAGGCGGGCGCAAGGGAGTGGAGACCAGCTGTAGTTTCTAGAAGGCACTGGAAAGAGTGTGAGGTCCCATCTTACAGAGGAGGAAAGCGCACTGGCCCAGAGCAGGAAGGGGCTCAGCCCGGCCCACCGAGCAAAGCTCCAGCCACGCAGCCTTGGCGTCCTGGCAGGAGCTCCCTCTCTCTCTGCCCCTGAGACCTGAGGTCCCTGCCTGTGCTCCTTCTTGCTGTCTGTCCCCAGGCTGACCAGGCCCGAGGAGTCGGCCTGGGGGGACGAGGAGGAAACGGAACACAATTACTACAACAGCATCCCAGGGAAGGAGCCGCCCCTGGGTGGGCTGGTGGACTCCAGGCTCGCCCTAACTCAACCCTGTGCCGTCGGCGCCCTCGGCCAGGTCAGCCTCTGTGGCCCTCATGGGGGAGGGATGGTGGGAGGTCATCTCTAGGCACTGGCTCCTTGGGCCTGACCCTGGCTTCTCCTTCTGCTCCCCTTCTCCTTGACCCTAGGGGAGGGTATCTCATGCTTCCCTGCCCCTCCTTTCCCTCCTTCCTGCCCCAAATTGCACAGATGGGTCTGGCCCTACTCCAGATGTGACTCCCACCCTCAGATAACTGATTAGAGAATTCTATTGGCAGTTTAATCAGGGCCACGAGACGAGACAGGTTTCCAGGGGAGGTAATGAGAATGTACAACAGGGAGACTGACTTTGTGGTCGGAGGACTTCCACAGGGAAGCAGTGTTTGGGCTGGGCCCTGACGGGTGAATAGGAGTTGCCCGGGAGAGCAGTGCAGGGAAGGGCATCCAGGTGAAGGGAACGGCATGCAGCAGCCAGGGCCTGGGGGCAGGGTTGGCAGGGTGCAGAGCTTCCCTCTTAGCATGTGACTCAGGTCTCCAGCCGTGCAGGAGGGCAGGGTGTTGGATGGTGGGGTGTTGGGCTGGGAAGGTCCAGCCCTCCGGGAGGGCGGGGTGCTGGGCTGGGAAAGGGCTTGCATGTGGCAGAAGGACCCCTCACTCTCTTTTTCAGGGCGTATCGCCTGCTCGAAGGGACACCCGCAGTCTGCCGTGGGACCTGGGCCCCTCAGGTAACAGCAGATGCCCTGGAGGCTCAGGGAGGCCCCCGCCCTCCCCCCCCAGTTCCTCTCTTCTGCCCCACTTCACTTTCACCCGCGAGATGTTGTGCGCCCCCCACACTCTTAGTTGGTTTGTCTTTCTTCTGTACAGACTAGGTTCATTGCATTTTGGGAGGGACACAGCATTCGCGTGGTTCAAAATGCCAGAGCACAGAAAGGCCTTCAGTGAGAAGTCATGGTGTCACCCTGGCCCCGTCTGCCTATCCACCTCCCCAGTCAGGCCACCACTGTCAGTACCAGTTTCCGTTATCTTTCCAGTATTTTCCACGGACGTTCAAGCGCATTCCAATCCATGTACTATGTCTTTCGCTCCCGCCTAGCTTTTCCCATGTAGCAATCCACCTGAAGTTCCTTCCGCATCAGCACGCGCCCCGTGCCCGTTCTTGTTCGCACTGCCCGCGACCCCCCCCGCGCAGAGGGTCTCTTTTATCTCGCCTGCACTTGACTCACGGACACTTGGGTAGACTCCAGGTGCTTGCTGTGGCGTCTGCGGTGTGACGAAGGGCCACGGATGTTCGTCATTCCGCTGGTTCTGGTCTCCACACGGTCCGGTCCCCTGAGGGCCGCTCCTTGTTCTCTTGTGATGGAAATCACGCGTGTCCCCACCGCCCGGCACTTCAGGCTTTGGCTTTCACGAATCGACTGCGTGTTCGGCCCACGAGCACTTTGCCCTGCTACACAGAATGCGAAGTGACGTAAGGCTGGCACCCCCTTGGCCCTCCGCTCCCAGTCGGGGCGCTCAGCCCCCCGGCTCCTCTGTGTCTCCTCTCGGGCTCGGTAAGAACAGGCACCCGCAGACATGGTGACTCTCCAGGCGTGCTGTGGGCGTCTTGGTCGCTTTGAGGTTCTGCAGCGTCAGCCTCCTGGAGCTGGCTTGCCTACGTAGCCCCTACTGGTGGGCACCGAGGGTCCCCCCCACACACACGGTGTGCAGCCCCGTGTTTCTCCTGTGGGTGCCGAGCCGTGAGGCTGCTGACATCAGAGCCTGTTAGTCACGTTACTGGAGGCCGCTAAGCTGCTCTCTGAAGCGAGGGTGCCCGTCGGTTCGCCCACCAGCCTGCTGTAGTCGCCTGTCCCCTCACAGCCTAACATCTGTGCTGGGCTTTTTTTTTTTTTAGATCTTCCCAGATAATCTGGGCACTTCGCTGCCAAGCATCAGAACCCTCGTCGACTGCCAGCACCCAGTGGTTAAAGAACCAGGTGCCAAGCTATAACGTGGCCCTTGTGTGCTGTTTGTCTGGGACATGGGCTGCTCACCCATGACTTCCAGGGTTCATAGGCACTTCCCAGCCCTGAGCCTTTGCACACACTGTTAAGGCTTCTTTTTACACCTTTCCCAATTCTCTAGCCAAGAACTCCTTCCAATACATCGATGCCCCAGCTCCCGTGTCTGGGGATTCTCTCCGTCCGGATTCTACAACCTGAGTTTCTTCCCTCTTCCCTGGCCCTGGCCATGAAAGGCTGGGAGAATCCTTGCCTCCTCCAGGCAGACTGGGAAGCCTGCACTGAAACCCCTCTGCCCCCATCAGCCATCCAGGCCTGGCACATGGTCAGCACTCATATTGAATCATATCTGTTTGCCAGACGCTGTTCTACAGTTTTGGTCCTCACCCCGCTTATGAAGGAGACTCCTATTCTCCCTGTTTTACAGAGGAAGAGAGTTAGGCACAGAGAGGGTGGCGAACTTTCCCCTGTCCACAGAGGGCAGGTGGAGCTGGCCTGGGAGCCCAATGCCCATGAGGTTAAGGATGTAGTTGGCATACCATGGGGATTGCAAACAGTAGGGCCCTTGGGCTGGATTTGGCCACGCAGTGTGCCAAAATCATTATTTCTCTGCCAAGGATTAAAAGTGGGGACGTCTGGAAATGAAGAGGCAGTTCTGAGAAAAATACGCACAAATGCCCTTTGAACCTGGGAAAAGCTCAGCCTTGCTCAAAATAAGAGAAACGGGAAGTAAGGTCCCCCAGATGCCATTTACCTGGGAACCTGTCAGACCAGCAAAAACCCAACACCCTGGGAGGGGTGAGGGCAGGGGAATGGGGCAGAGGCAAAGTGGTCAGGATCCAGCAGAATCTGAATGGGGCACCGAGTGGACCCAAGTGAGAAATCCCTCCAAGGACAATTTTTACTGTGGTTGTGGCTTTTGAACCATGCAAATGCGTCACACGCTTACAATTCAGCTTGAAAAGAAAGGAAATCCTACAATAGGACAGAAACAGAAACACATGACCTATGTGTCATGTGGATAGCGTAATTACAGGGGGGACAGTTCGTTGTTAGTAATTTTTACATGGGGACATTTAACAGAAACATGGGGGTTTCTGCCACCGTCCTGCCTAGTGGCAGTGGCCCCGCCCCGAGAGTGGCCCTCTGGTGCCCCACAGCCCCTGGTTGGACATTTATGGGTTTTCACTCCAGACGGCTTTGCAAGAGGGTGTGAAGTTTCCATCCGGCAGGGAGGCGGGCTTGGGCGGGGCTCCCCCAGCTGCCCCCTCCACTCCTCCTACCCTCCCCAGGCCCACCAGGGGATGGCTACGTGCAGGCTGATGCACGGGGCCCCAGAGACTATGAGGACCACCTGTACGTCAACACGCAGGGTCTGGATGCCCCAGAGCCACTGCAGCCGGAGGACAGCCCCAAGAAGGACCTGTTCGACATGCGTATGTAGGGGCAGGCCAGCCTGAGGGGGGAGGCCATGCCCCTAGCAACCTGTAGTCTGATGGGGGAGGCCCAGCCCTCTCCAGTTGGGACTTTGCGAAGTGGTGAGGGTGGGGTGGGAAGTGTTTCCTACAGGACTCCCTAGTGTGATAGGGGAGGCTCTGGTGGCCTCCCCCACCCCCCTCCCCGGGGCTCTTCGGTCTGTTGGGAGTCAGCCAGCCTCCTCTCTATAGGGGTCCCTAGTCTGAGGGGAGGGGCCTAGTTCATGCCTGGAAAGAGTGGCTAGTATGATGGGGGAGGCTCAGGCCCCTCTTCTCCATGATACTCCTTAGTCTCTTGGGGGCGGGGGTAGCTCCTTACCCCTGGGTCTCCCAGTCTGACAAGGGGATTTTAGCTCCCTCCTCAGGTGACTCTGTGGCTCAAGGCAGTAGGCCCAAGCCCCTTCCACTGGGAATCCCAGCCTGGTGGGGGAGGGAACCTTGAGGGGACCCCAGTCTAATGAGGGAGGCCGAACCACATATTGATGGAGTGAACACTTGATTCCTTTCTTCCCTCTGTGATGCCCCAGCCTGAGGGGGTGGTCAGTCTAACGGGGGAAGTTTGCGATCCAAACAGCGTCATTATCTGCAACCACGCCGATGTCGTGGTCATCCACAGGCATGGTCATCTCCCTTCCTCGGGACGCCTCCCTAGTGGGAGTGCCCCAGGAAGCTGGCTGGAAATTTCTTCCTTCACAAAGTCTGCCAAGCCCCCTTCCCCACCATCTGACAACTGGAGAGTGTGCATGTGAGCGGGGGGCAGAGAGAGAGGGAGGCAGAGAATCCTAAGCAGGTTCCGTGCCGTCACCCAGGCCCCCCCAACTGGATTTCTTATCGCAATAGGACATGGGCTGATAGTGCCCACTGTGCAGCAGTTGCCAGACTAAAGGCGTGGCCCCCGCTGCCTCCCCACAGCAGTCCTCACCCGGGAAAGGAGCTGCTCCAGTGTGGGGGCTTCTGAGGCCAGTGGTCCCCCGGGGGAATCAGGCGGCCCAGCAACTCTGGCCAGGCTTCCATTGAAAATTCTGGGTCCGTCTCTGATTCGTGCGGTCACACGTCCTGGTGGCTGGAGGCTGGGTTGGCTGCGCCCAGACCGTGGAAGGAGTCAGGGAGGAGGGATTCCCAAGGGCGAGAAAGTGGAAGGCATGTGGGAGTGCGGGGGTCAGCGCTGGGATTCTGCCTTCCAGGGTGTCTGATCTATACTGCTCCACAGCTCCACATCCAACTTTACAGTGAGGAGACAGGCTCAGAGAGGGCGAGTGGCTTGTCCAGTGTCACACTGGTGCTTGCTGGAAGCCTCAGAAAACCCCTGCAGATCATAGGAAGCTTTTCTGTGAACGTCTGTAAGAGAAAGGGATGCCTGCCGCCTGCCACCGAGATGCAGTGTCGTATTAGAGGGGCTGGCGATGTCACCAGGCAATTAGTGAAACAGGCATAAACATTGGAGAGGAAGAAACGCTGACCTCATTTGCATAGATTTAACCAAATCCGTGAAAATATACTGCATAACTAATAGAACCCATTAGAGGGGCAGGAAGGTGACTGGTGACCAGGTTGGCACCACACAGAGCACACACACACCCACTCAGCGCACGGCCAGTGACGTACTGTGGCCTTAGGGCAAGGTCTGAGGCACCCTAGGTGCTCAGTGTTGCTCAGGTCCTGGGTGGGGGGTAACCACCTGGAGCTTTTTCCTCCCAGCCCAGGCCACCCCCCTCCGCTTTCCAGCAGGAGGCAGCTGCCAACCCCGCCTCCTGCACTTCATCTTCGCCTCCAGGACCCTTCGAGGACGCTCTGAAGCTGCACGAGTGCTCTGCGGGGGCGGGGGCGGCGGTAGCGCCCCTTCCCTTGGAGGACCAGTGGCCCAGCCCCCCCACCCGCCGGGCCCCCATCGCCCCCACGGAGGAGCAGCTGCGGCAGGAGCCCTGGTACCATGGCCAGATGAGCCGAAGGGCCGCAGAGAAGCTGCTTCGAGCCGACGGGGACTTCCTGGTGCGCGACAGCGTCACCAATCCCGGGCAGTACGTCCTCACAGGCATGCACGCGGGGCAGCCCAAGCACCTGCTACTTGTGGACCCTGAGGGCGTGGTAAGGTGGCACCCGGGGGCCGGAGGCGGGGCCTGAGAGCGGAGGGGCGGGGCCGCAGGGGGCGGGGCCGGGGCCGGGGCCGGGGCCGGGAGCATGGCCCGTTGGACGGCCTTAGCACCTTTAGGTTTAACAAAGTAGTTTGAGGGTTACAAAGCAGATTCTGTTTCCGTTTACCACGTAACTTAGAATTACAAAGTATTTTCCCGTTTAAGAAGAATTTTAGGGTTTACAAGGGAGTTCCCAGTCTATACGGCGTTTTAGGGGTTACAAAACCTTTTCTAGCCTCGAGGCCTTTCAGGGGTTACAAAGTGCTGTATTTGATCAATTATAAGATGCGCTTTTGCCCCTACAGTCTGTCATCACTATGCGTCTTTTTTTTTTTTGATATATTTATTTATTTTATTTTTTATTTTTTAAAATTTACATCCAAGTTAGTTAGCATTTAGTATGACAATGATTTCAGGAGTAGATTCCTTGGTGCCCCTTACCCATTTAGCTCATCCCCCCTCCCATACCCCCTCCTGTAACTCTCAGTTTGTTCTCCATATTTATGGGTCTCTTGTTTTGTCCCCCCACCCCGTTTTTACATTATCTTTGTCTCATGTCATCACTGTGTGTCTTACAAAGAAGGATGTCTTTGAGTGTTTTTTTTTTTTAATAATGTATTTCAAGCCTCATAAACATGTCAATTTGCAAGGAGTTCTAGGGTCTACAAGTTAGTAAATTTCTTCATGATGCACACTTTCCTTTCATCTATTTATTAACAATTTCTTAATGTTTATTTATTTTTGAGAGAGAGACAGACTGCAAGCCAGGGAGGGGCAGTGAGAGAGGGAGACACAGAATCTGAAGCAGGCTCCAGGCTCTGAGCTGTCAGCACAGAGCCCGACCCGGGGCTCAAACTCACAAACTGCGAGATCATGAGCTGAGCCGAAGCCGGTCGCCCAGGCGCCCCAAAGTTTATTTATTTTTGAGAAGCAGGGGAGAGAGAACAATTGAGGGGGGGGGGGAAGCACAGAGAGAGGGAGACAGAGAATCCCAAGCAGGTTCCAGGCTCCGAACTGTCAGCATAGACTCCAATGTGGGGCTCGAACCCATGGACCACGAGAACATGACCTGAGCCAAAGTCAGATGCTTAACCAACTGAGCCCCCAGCCACCCCTCTCTCATTTTTTTTGAAGAGACTAAGCTTAGTTCCTTTTTCAAATTCAAGTTTTATTTTTTTTTAATTTTTTTTTTTAATTTTTTTTTTTCAACGTTTATTTATTTTTGGGACAGAGAGAGACAGAGCATGAACGGGGGAGGGGCAGAGAGAGGGAGACACAGAATCGGAAACAGGCTCCAGGCTCTGAGCCATCAGCCCAGAGCCCGACGCGGGGCTCGAACTCCCGGACCGCGAGATCGTGACCTGGCTGAAGTCGGACGCTTAACCGACTGCGCCACCCAGGCGCCCCTCAAGTTTTATTTTTTGACATCAAGTATTTACTGAAATTCTAGTTAGTTCACATGTATAGTAAAATTGGCTTCAGGAGTGTAATTCAGTGATTCATAACACATGCAACATCCAGTGCTCATCACAATAAATGCCCTCCTTAGTGCCCATCACCCGTCTAGCCCACGCCCACTCACCTCCCTCTCTCAGCCCTCCGTTTGTTCTCTATCATTGAGTCTCTTGTGGTTTGCTTCCCTCTACCCCCCCACCCCCTTTCCCTACGTTCATCTGTTTTGACGTCTTTGAATCCTGCGTGGTTTTTAACCATCAGCTGTGTCTTTGAACTGCATCAAAGACACATCTGCAAAGACACTTTCTCCAAATAAGTTCCTGTCCACAGCTTCCAGGGTTTGGGACACGGACATGACTTTTTGGGGACCACCAAAAAGGGGTCTGTTGGGGACCACAGAACCCTGGTGGTTTTGGGGCCCGTGTGCATACCTTACTCTGGAATCTTGAGTCTGATTCTGTGGTTGAAGTCCTGGAAGCTTCTGACGCGGCAGCTCTCAGACTGGAGCGTGCATCGGACCCACGGGGCGGGCTCCTGAGGTTGCGGATTCCCAGTCAGCAGGCCTCTCCAGCTCCCGGTGCTGCTGACGCTGAGGCCTCTGGCCCCACAGGTGCGGACGAAGGATGTGCTCTTTGAGAGCATCAGCCACCTGATCGACTACCACCTGCAGAATGGGCAACCCATCGTGGCGGCCGAAAGCGAGCTGCATCTGCGCGGCGTGGTCAAACGCGAGCCCTGAGCCAGGTGCGCAGTGGGCCCCACGGATCCCAGCTCCTCCCGTTCGCCAGCTTCTCTCATTTTAGAAACTAAGAAAATTCACAAAGCACACAGTTCACCCATTTAAAGTGTGCCACTCAGTGTTTTGTTTTGTTTTGTTTTTTAGCATGTTTAGAGATGTGCAACCATCCTCTACCTAATTCCAGAACATTCTACCACCCCAAAAGGTACCCTGTCACCATCACCCCTCCCCCAGTCCCCGGCCCCCACGAGCTCCCTTCCCATCCGTGGATGAGCCTGTTCTGGACGTTTCACACACGTGGACTCACACTCCGTGTGGCCTCTCGTGTCTGGTTCCCTCCCTGAGCGTCGTGTGTTCGGGGTGCGCCCATGGGCAGCAGGTGTGGACGTCTCGCTTCGCAGCCGAGGGACGTGCGCATGCGCGGGGCATGCGGTCATCTGTGGACATGCGCGTGCGCGGTGGGCACGTGTTTATCCACTCACTGTCAGTGGACATTTGGGTGTTTCCACTTTTTGGCTATCACGAGGAAGACCACTCAGAACACATACGTCCAGGTTTTTGCGTGGACTATGTTCATGGCTCTTGGGCATATACCCAGGAGTGGAATTGCTGAGTTGCTATGGTAACTCCGTGTTTAACGGGGGGGGGGGGCACTATTCTGGAGGAGGGGCTAGCGTAGCCTGGGTCCGATGGGTGTTTCAGGAGCGGTGCGCGAGATGAAAAGGTGCACCCTTGGGCTTTTGCTTTTGGTGTTGGGGAGGGACAGGCAGGTCTGGGTCTGGGTGGTTCCAGGACCTTTTGGTGAGAGACTGGGGCCTCTGGGGGAGGTGGGGGGTGGTTTAGGCAGGACATGCGCGTGAGCTGCGGGTGCGGGGGGGGGGGGTGGTGGCATGAACTGTCTTGGGGAGGAGGGAGAGGCAGGACCTGGGATTTGGAAGCCAGGAGCTGGGGGCTCAGCTGGGGAGGGAGGGGCTGCAAAGGAAGAGGGTTGTGGAATTTCCCCAAGGGCTCAGCAGAGAGGAGCTTCTGGCCAGGTTGGGCTGCTCTCCTGTCCCCAAGAAGACGGTCCCCTTCCCGCCTCCTCCCCCACCCAGGCCTCAGGCTGCAGGCACAGAAGGGGTTTCCAGTCTAGGGAAGGGCTTCTGGGGCTGGGGGTGGGCCCATGGGACACCTGAAAGGATCAGCAGGTCGGGGGCTGTGTGTTTGCACGTTTGCTTCCCTTCCCCAAGGTGTTTGTGACCCGAGAAACAATGCTGATGGCAGTAATAATAGCTATGCTCCCACCTCCCGAAACTCCACAGGCTTCCCCCGTGGTTCTGAACTGGCACTGTCGTTAGCATTGTCGTTTTGCAGAAGAAATAGCACAGGGAGGTTAGAGCACTACCCTAGGTCACACTGTAAGAACGTGGGGAGCTTCACCCTGGTCCCTCAGCCTGGAGGCCCTCACTGGGCCCTGTCACTGAGGTTCAGGGTCCTGGACGCCGGAACCTGGGTCTCTGGTTGCCGTCTCAGCTGACCCTTGACCTCTCCTTCTCTTTCTTCCCCAGGTGATGGTTCTCAGCTCCCAGCTCCTGTCCTGCTCCGCAGATGCCCCTGTTGTGGCCTTATGGGCTCCTCAGCCTCTCCCTCCGGACCCTGGTCAGGCTGGAACCGCCACTGTCTCTCCTTCCCCCGCATAGGCCTCTCTCCAGCCGTCCCTGGGCGGGGTCAACAAGGCCAAGAAATGGGGGCCCACGACCCCTTTATCCTGCTGACGCCCTGCCTGCCTCCACCCTCTGCCTGGAGTGAGGGTGTCCATACCAAAGACAGAACCTTTTCTCACCTCTAAAGAAAACACATTAAAGACAAGCAGTCCTCCATCTCCAAGCCCTGGCCAGGGCCCCCGATGGGTTAAGGAGGCCCACCTCTTTTCCCAGATGGACTTCAGCTTCTCTCCCTGGAAAGAGGGATTCCTGTCCTTGACTGGTTCAGTTTTTCCACCTGAAAAATCAGTGCACAGTTGTCTTTTATGGGGAAGAATTGAGATGCTTTGGGTCCTCAGGCCGGGGCACCTGCTGATGTTGAAGGGGCGGGTAGCCTTGGGGCCCAGCTGGGATGGGGGGCATCCAGGCAAGGCCAGCACAACCGGCTCGGGGGTGGGGGGCGGTGGGTGGTTGTGGGACTCTGCCCTCCCGGCTGCCAACCTGCATGGACATTTGGGATCTGCTGGTAACACGACCCTGAGGAAACGAACCCACCTGCACATTGAGAGGCCCTCTGGCTGGAAGGCTGAGGCCAGTGTCCCAGGGGCAGAGCCAAGGCCCACGGTGTGGCCTTTCGGGGCTGGAGGATGTGGGGACTGGAGGGGGGGATGGGGAAGAGGGCGCTGGGCCTGTGGGGCAGTGGTCTGCTGTCCGAGAACCCCTGGCATCTCCCTCACACCTGTTTTTACCCCGAGATAAAGCTTCCCCAACACCCCCGTCTTCCCCTTGGAAACATCTGTATTTCCTGAATGCTGCAAACCTCTTTCAAGATGCCCCTGCATGTCTGGCAAAAAGTTCTTTTCCCTCCAAACTGCTCCTGACTTCCCCCCGAATGTGGCCTGACTTCTCTCAGACCACCCCTGTCACCGACAGAGCCCCTGCACACAGCTGTTGCTCTGCAGACCTTGCCTCACATGATTTCTGGGCTCTCCTTCCCAGAGACCATCTCTCCCGGAACCCCTCCTCTGGCCCTCCTGGAGAGGCCGCCCTGCCAGGGCCACACCCCTGCCCAGGGTCTGGATCTCTGGGGAGACTGAGAGATCCGATGAGATTTCTCTGCAGTCAGCAGGCCACACCCCCTGCCCTGGGGGAGCCTGGTGAGGGCGGGGGGAGCAGCCCACACCCTGCTCTGTCTGTAACTGGGGGGGGGGGGGAAGCCGTCAAAAAACAGAGCCCGAGGAGACAGACGCCGTGCCTCTTACTTTAGAGACACGGAGGCAGAGAGCCACCGGTGTGAGCACCCAACCCACGTCCACCCATCGATCCAGCCATCTATTGGGCATTCCATTCACTGGTCCATCCACCCCTCCCCCCATCCTGACACCCTTTAGTAAGCCTGCATTCTCCTCTTACCTGCCTGGACCTCTGGTGGATTAACAAGGGTGCAGCAGGACCGAGACTGGTCCTTGTGGTCTGTCCTTGTGGAGTGAACAGCCAAGTGACATTAATCAGCAAATCACTGCTAAGCGTGTAATGACAACAGTGAAAAGGAAAGAGTCCTGAACTTAGTGATCTGTGGGAATGACACAGGGGCTGCGATCTGGAGGATGAGAGCCCCAGATGAGGAGCACAGAGTTCTAGGCAGAAGGAATGGCATGTGCAAAGGCCCTGTGGTGCGTGTGGCTCCTAGCACATTTAGGGACCAGAAGGATGACCTGTGTGTGACTACAGGTGGAGCGGAGGACACAGCTTGTTCGAGGCCTCACCGCCGGGGGGTAGCAGAGCTGGGGTTCGCACCCCATCACCTCCTCGTCCTGCTCTCTGCGCTGGAAAAGCCAGGTCTGGGGTGCACACACAGTGACGGGAGCTGTGAGCCTAGCTTCAGCTGGGTCCCCCACACGTCTCTTGTGCCATTCTACCTTCAATTATTCAACAGATGCTCCTTGAGCCAGCCTCACCCTCAGGGAGTCTTGGGGTGGGAGGCAGCCACCGTGTCAACTCAGACTGGTTGCTTCCCTTCCCTGAACTGCGTACCCTGTGGAATTGGGCTGCCCCGTGTGCCTCAGCTTCCTTACCTGGAAACTGGGCGTGGTGGCCCTCCCCCACAGAGAGCTAACCTCTGCCTTGTTGGGTCGGGGTCTCTCCTGGGAGCTTGCAGACGGGCCTTCCTTTTCCAGGGGAGGAGACAGAGCTCAGAGGAGCAGCTGTTGCCACAGCTGTGTGGGTACAAGGTGGCCCTCTGGACTGGAGCTTCCTTCTTTGAGGCCCCTCCCTGTGCTTCTCCCAAGACCTGTCTGCGGTGGCGGTGGGGGGCGGCCTATGACTCAGGCTAGCTCCTGGGAAGCACCCTGTCCCTCCTCCTTCCCATGAGGCTAGCTCCCTGGGGGGTGGGAGTGGAAGACCAAGGCCATCCATCATGCAGTGGCATGACTCAGGTCGGGGGTGGGGGTGCTGGCCAATATCGCCTGGTCCCCCTCCCCAGCTTGGACTGGAAGCCTGCACCTCCCCATTTCTGATCCCAGGAAGGCTGCAACTTGGGGTGGGGGGGAGTCCCGGGGGGTCTGCCACGCCGGTCAGCCACAGGGCTCTGCAGAGGGGGTAGGTTTTGTCGGCTGGGAGAGGTTCTTCTGTACGGACCGCAAGCCTCACTAACCAGCAGGAAGGGCCAGCCTCCTGGCCCCCGCCCCTCCCAAGGCAGGTGTTTGGGACCTGTCCCCAGGTACCTTTTCTGTCTGGGGCTCAGTTTCCCCAGCCCCCAAAGGTGATGGGGTGGAGGCACAGGGGTGTGGCTTCGGCTGAGCTAGCAGTGGTGGGGTTCAGGTTCTGGGGTTCCCTTCGAGGCCCGGCCAGGCCTCCCACAGCTGAGCCCCTTTTCTCACCAGGAGCAACGTCCAAGAAGTGAAGGCTGGCGCTCACATCAGTGCTCTAGGCCCTGTTGTGAGCACTTTGCCTGTCAGCACCTGTCTGTCCTTGCTCTGTGGCTGTGGTGCAGGGACAGCTGTTATGCTGGTGGACAGCCGAGGAGATAGAGGCAGAGAGGTCTGGACACTTCAGGAAGTGTTGGCCTCAGGATTCGAACCCCAGATGAGCATCCCCAGTTGCTTAGCACAGGAACCGGCACAGAATAAACTCATTGCCTCCTCCCTCAACCCGACTGGGAGTAGACCTGCCCCAGCTGGGTAGGGGTGAGGGCGGAGTGAAGCCCCCAGCACGCAGCGTGGCTTGTCGGCAGAAGACCTGAGATGGTCACTCCACCTTAGTGGGCACCACTGTCCCTGTCTGTGCAACGGAGAAAGGCGGCCCGTGGCCTCTGAGGTCCTCCCTCCTGCCTGCTTCCAGAAAGAGGGCACTTCCAGGAGTCATCCCTCTTACTGTGGTGCTAGTTCATCCATCTGTCTGCCGGGTAGTTATTAAAGACCCCAGTGTCTTGGCGACAAGGCAGGGACAAGGCTGCCACACCCCTTCCTCCCTGCAGTTCCAGGCTGGCAGGGGCAACGGATGTCAAACAAGTATGCGCTCCAGGGCATTCTTCATGGTAGCTCAAGCTGCGGTTCAGTGGGCTCTGCCGGGCCGTGATGCTGGCCCAGCCCAGGCTGGCAGGCAGGGCAGGCTTCCTGGAGGCAGTGGTGAAATGACGCATTCATTGGCATCTGCCTCCCCTGTCAGACTCTGTGGTCGTGCCAGTGTTGCCCACAGCACAAAGAGGGGCCTTAATATTTGCTGAGAGAGAGCAAAGCTGAGACAGACCTTTGGCGGGGGGGGGGAGTCGTGGGCCCTGCTGAGCCTTGCTTTTCTCATCTGGACAATGGAACTCCAAAGCCCACCTCACTCCAAGGTCAGGTGGAGGCATTGGAGGGGCAGGAGTTCTGTCCGGCTCCCACCTGCCCCCCTGCACCCCCTTCTGCTGTTGAACCAGTGGTCACTCCAGACCAGCCCCAGCCGAAGCTGGGGCCACGGTGGGGCTTGGGGACACTCTTGGAACACAGGAGGCTCTGGGACAATCGTAATTTAATAAAGCCCAGGCTTTGGATCAGTCCTGGCCATACATTATCGTGCTGTCTCCTCACCCAAGACGGGTAGGCCTTAGGTTTCAGAAGGGGGCATCGAGGCTGGGAGGGAGGGCCAGGAATGAGGAAGCAGAGGTTGAGGGGAGCAGATCACAAGTCGGGAGGGGCTGGGATCCAGCAGACCTTGTGTGCTCAGGAGCTGCCAGGCCTGGGGCCCTGTCCTGGTCTCACCCCTCCTCTGTCTCTCCGTCTGTGAACAGCATGTCGGTGCTGTCCCCTCTTCCCCTGGGTCACGGTTTCCTGTTATGCGTGTGTCACAGGAACCACCGAACCCGTAACACTTCATCGGTGTCTGTCTTCTGGCATCCCTCGCACTGGGACGCATCGGAAAGCTGGACATTGTGCCCATGCATCACAGTCGCGTCCCCAGCACCCAGACTGCTGCCCGCCCGGCGTCCACCAGCTGCTCAATAAACATTTGTTCTCGAAATGAAGGCCGCTTCTTGCACGGCTGCAAGGTGCGGACGCCCGCCCGTTTACTGGGGAGGAGCGCGTCTCAGCGGCCATGTCCTTATTTCCAGAAGGAAACCCTCACTTCCCCTGCACAGACCGACCGGGTTCTGGTGAATCCTTGGGGGCCGGCGGGGACACCTTCAGCCGCACTTTTTTTTTAATGTTTATTCATTTTTGAGAGAGAGAGAGAGACAGCACGAGTAGGGGAGGGGCAGAGAGCGAGAGGGAGACACAGAATCCGAAGCAGCCTCCAGGTTCCCAGCGGTCAGCCCAGAGCCCCACGCGGGGCTCGAACCCACCAACCGTGAGATCATGACCCGAGCGGAAGTCGCAGGCTCAACCGACTGCGCCCCCCCAGGCGCCCCAATTGTTGCCATTACTGTACTCATCGCGTGAGACGGGAAGGGCCTGTCTCTGGAGCCCCGGCCCACGGCTGGTGCGGGTCTGTGTCCCGCCCAGGTGAGCTGAGGCAGGGGCTTGGGGCCTCCGGGGGCCCTACAGCGCGGATCCGCAGGCACAAGAGCTACGACTGGCCTTCGACGAGGCGCAACCACCTGCTTGCCTCCCATCGACCCCCACCAGGCCCCTGGGGCCTGGGTCTGGGGGCGGGGCGGGGCGGGGGCCCCTAGGGCCTGGGGGCGGGGCGGGGGCTGCGCGTGCGGCTGTACTAGGAGGAATACGGCGGCGCGGCGGCCGGGCTGGGCGGTTTCCCGCCGCCGCCGCCGGTGAATGAGTCCCTGCTGCGCTGCCGCCGCCGCCCGAGCTGGAGCTGCGACCGCGTCCCCCCGCGGGCCCCGACCCCTTCGCGCTGCGACTCCGGCGTGCCCGCGGGACAGCCTCCAGCCTCGGGTCACCACCCCGGGGCAGGTGAGTGTGGGGACCCCGCCACGGTCCGCGGGGGTCTGCTAGGACCCCCGCCCCCACCCCAAGCTGAGTCTGGCGGGGGGGGGGCGGGGAGACACGCGGGAGGGGTCAGCTCGCTGCGCCTTCAGTCCTCCGACTGACCTCCTCTCCCTGCCCAGACCCTGGTGCCTGGACCCTCAGTCCTGGGCAAAGCCACAGGTGGGTGGGAGCTTGGCGGGGGGTGGGAGGGGGGACGGGGGGGGGCGGAGCGGGGACATCCTGGGGATCCGCGCATACCAGGGGTGCCTTCCCTTTGGACTGAGCACAGACCCTTTAGCAAGCGCTTTGAGATCCTCAAGACGGGGTGGGGGCGGGAGAGGGGTCGCTGTCCCCTGGGAGCTTCCCAAGAGTCGAACGTCGCCCCCACCTCCCTCGCTTCGCCTTGGTTCTGGGAAGTTAAGCTCGATCTCCCTGGGGAGGGAGGACGGGGGAGAGGTGATGCGCTCTGAGTGATCCTGCGCAACCCCCCTTGGCCGGGACCTGCCCCTGTGGCTCCCCTACACTGGCGTCGGGAGCCCCTGTTCCCTTCTCCCAGGGCCTGGGATGCAGCTCCTGACCCCGCTTGTCCTCTCAGACTCTGCAGAGCTCTTCCTGGCCTCCCCTCTGCCTGCCCCCATGAAGAAAACCAACGTGTGGTTCCTGGAGCGTCTCCGGGGGTCCGGAGAAAACGCCAGCCCTGGGAGTGAGGCAGGGGACAGGGGATCCAAGGGACCCCTGTACAGCAATGTGCTCACACCCGACAAGATCCCTGACTTCTTCATACCCCCCAAGCTGCCCGCTGGCCCCACAGATCCCGAGGCGCAGGCAGAGCTGGGCCCCGCCACCTCCGATCAGAACCTGGCCTCGGGGACACCCCGCCGAGCCCCCCGGAGTCCCCGGCTGTCTGCCAAGCTGCCGGCTGAGAGCAAGAGCCTGCTGAAGGCAGCCACCCGGCACGTGATCCAGATTGAGAGTGCGGAGGACTGGCCAGCGGAGGAGGCTGCCACCAACGCAGACCCCCAGGCCCAGGGCGCCATGTCCCTGCCCTCTGTGCCCAAAGCCCAGACGTCCTATGGCTTTGCCACACTGGCAGAGAGCCCCCACACGCGGCGCAAGGAGTCCCTGTTCCACAGCGAGCATGGAGCCCTGGCTCAGGTGGGGTCCCCAGGTGCCGGGCGCCGTCGGGGGGCCCCCAAGGCCAATGGGGGAGATGGGGTGCCCAGGGAGGCTGGTGGGGCCCTCATGAGCCCCAGTCGCTACTTCAGCGGTGGGGAGAGTGATACTGGGTCCTCGGCCGAGTCCTCCCCATTCGGGTCCCCTCTGCTCTCTCGCTCTGTGTCACTGCTGAAAGGCTTTGCCCAGGACAGCCAGGCCAAAGTGAGCCAGCTCAAGCACTCGGCGGGCCGCCACGGCTCTCTGTCTGCTGAGGACAGTGCACCAGACGCGAGCCCGGGGGCTCGGCGCCGTTTGACCCGCAGGGCCACCCCGGAGCCGGGCCCTGAGACTGGCCAGGCGCCCCGGGCGGAGCACGCCGTCCGGATGGGCCCTCGGGGCAGCGTCAGGCTGCTGGCAGAGTATGAGGCGGCCCAGGCCCGCCTGCGGGTGCGCCTGCTGGCTGCCGAGGGCCTCTATGACCGCCTGTGTGACGCCCGGAGCATCAACTGCTGTGTGGGCCTGTGCCTGGTCCCCGGCAAGCTGCAGAAGCAGCGCAGCACCATCATCAAGAACAGCCGCCACCCCGTCTTCAACGAGGACTTCTTTTTCGACGGCCTGGGGCCGGCCAGTGTCCGGAAGCTGGCCCTCCGGATCAAGGTGGTCAACAAGGGTGGCAGCCTCAAGCGGGACACGCTGCTCGGGGAGAAGGAGCTGCCCCTGGCCTCCCTGCTGCCTTTCCTGTAAAGGCCCCTCCCTGCCTCCCTGCGGAGGGTAGGGTGCGGGGGGGGGGGGGGAAGACCCCACCCCACCCCACCCCACCCCACCTGGGTCCCCATGGGCGGGAGGCCGCGTGGCCAGGCCGGTGGGGGGCGGGGGCTGCGGTGTGGCGTGTTCAAGCTCAGACTGGGGCTGCAGTCGATGCCGGGGGTGGCCAGGATACTATTTTTCACGGATTCATTTCTTTTTTTGGAAGAGGAAGAGAGGGGGCTGCCAGCAAAGAGAAAGGGACACTTGGCAGGGCTGAGCGTCCCCCCTCCCGACCCCCCCGTGCCCCAAGTTCTGCGCGGCCTTACCCCTTCAAGAGTTCTGGAAAGGGGTTCTCAGGGTGGGGTGTGGGGGGCCGGAACCCGTTCCTGGAGGCAGCTGGTGTGGATCACAGGCCTAGAGGTGACCAGTCCTGAGGCTGAGGCCCCTCTTTCCCTTGGTCGGATGGGAGTTCTCCCGGCCCGGCCCATGAGACACCCCCTCCCCCGCCAGAGAGCAGTAGCAGGCCTGGGATCTGCCAACAGCACCCACAGGGCCCCAGAGCCAGAGCCCGCCGGGGAGCAGGGTGCCACGTGCGGTCTGAGAGCCACGACCTGGCAAAAGACAGGCGGAGAAGGGGGCCCGGACGCAGAGGAAGCCCCAGCAGGGGTGGTGGAAAGCAGACAGCTCTCCTGTGTGCTGTCTTCCTCCAGCGCCTTCCCTGGCCCGGCTCACCTCACCTGAGACCCTGCTGGGACATCCGGAGCCTGCTTCCCCAGGAGGGGCTGCTCAGAACAGACCCCGAGAGCAGCCTCCCGGCCCCCCGGCCCCCTCCTCCCTGCCCCTCTGGGGCTGGGAGCTGCCACCCTGCCGGCTTCCTGCGCGGCACCCTTGGCAGCTGGACACCGGGGACTGATGGCTGGATTTTACGCCACGTGGTAAATGATTGTGGTTAGTGTGGGTGGGACGGAGGGATGAAGCTGGCAGGCCAGGAGTACCCTGCTTGTGCCCCTTCATGCCGCTAGGCCGCTGCATGGATTTAAGTGTTGTGTCAGTACGTGGGTCCTTGAATGACGTTTGCAGACAGTTTCTGGCCTAACAGGACAGAAACAGTATGGTTTGAAGCAGGGGCCTCTCCTAGCCCACCTGGTGGGCACCCTTGGACCAGGGCAGACCAGGATGGGGGCACCCCTCCCCATCCAAACACTGTCTCTCCTAAGTAGGTTCCCAAATCCCACTGGGGAAGGGGCGGAGGACCCTTCCCCCATAGCCTGGGAAAGCACTTGGTCCCCTTTGCACTTTGGGGAGAATTTGGGGCCCTTGGAGCTGAGGTCCCTTGCTGTGCCCCCCTTGCCCCTACCTCTGTCCTAGGCCTGCTCCTTCATGCTCCCTGCTGCTAGTGTCAGAGGGGCTCCCCTTTACTCTGGAACCTGGGGACCACCCAGCACCAGGCTTGTGGGCTGGAACAGGCAGACAGAGGACCCTGCATTGAGTCAGATGCTTGGGGCTTCCACTATCTCCCTTCCCTCTGACCCCGACCTCTCATCCCTGCTTTCCGTCTGTGGGGGCGGGGTGTTTTATACACCCCTGCACTATTCGATATCTTTGTGTTCCGTGTCGACTGTGGGTAAATCTTCAAGACACCCTCCCCCAAGTGTGTTTGTTTATAAATGCTGTTTTTAGTGCAATAAAGGTGTTTCGGGAGTGCGGGGGTGGAGATCTGCTTGTTTAGTAACGAGAGGAATTTTGCCTTGAGTTCCAGGGAGGGTCGGTGGAGTTTTCTCAGCCCTTTGGATCCTCTGGGACTGTCTGCTGCTTGTGGGGGAGGCGGGAATGCCGCAGAGCAATGGCCCTGGGGATCCCCAGGCCCTCTCGCAGTCACAGCAGGTCAGTGAGCAGGGTCCTGTTTTCGTCCCCCATCTGCACACATGACATCCCACCTCACAGGCCAGGCTGGGGACCTTCAGTAAGCTGCCTGTGGCAGCCCAGCTAATGAGAGCCAGGACGGGAACCCACTGTGGCCACCAGAAGGATGCCCGGGCCTGCCACTTCCAGGCTATGGAGCAAACTGGACTGAGGTGTCATCACCGATAAGGACCCCCCCTCAGATGCCATGAGCTGCCAAGGCAGGAATGCCCCCGCTGACGCAGCCCTCACTCTCAAGCCCTAGGCCTTGAGGTCAGACAGGAATAGAAAGCCAGCATTTCAGCCAGGAGGCCACCCCCACCCTTGTCATGCCACCTGGAGATGCCCCGGGCCAGGGCGGCAGGAACAGCCCGGGCTGTAGGCCATTCACATCGATGCTGTGCCCTCAGCCTCGAATGCCTCCCAGCCCCCAACTTCTCCACTTTCAGGCTTCAGCTGAGATGGTGCCTCCTCCAGGAGGCCTTCCGGGTCCTCTTGGCTGGGAAGGGGGGCTTTTCTCAGTATGTCCTACATCCGACCTCGGCTCACATGCTGCATGGGGTCCTGTCTGTCTCCGACTCCAGGGTCGGGACAGGTTCATCTCGGTGAGTGGTGTCTTCAGGTCCAAAACCATGCTGGGCTCCCAAGAGGTGCCCGACCGGCGACTGATGAATAATTGGAAAGCCACAGCTTGACCCCCACGTCTGTGCTCCTGCAGGGTAGCTGGGGAACAGGGAAGCCGGCAGTGAAGGGGCGCCCGCCCTTCACCCCAGCTTGGCTCTCACCAAGGAGCTGAGTTGGCATGAGATGTGGAGAACCCTTGTCCCGTCAAGGCGTGATGGGAGGTGGCATCCATGACCCGGGGGACGTGTGGGAGCTCCTGTCACAGAACGCCGGGGGTCGGAGGTGGGGCATCACGAGGAGGAGAGCAGGTCAGTCTCGGGGAGTGTGGGAGCTGGGCTGACGTGGGCTCCGTTTACTCCAGACTTGCTCCGTCTGATGTGGGGGCGGGGGGACCGGTCCAGAGAATGGAAGCAGGTCAGCTGCATTTCCAGTGACCTGCTCAACAAGGGTGTGCTTCCTCCTCAACACCAGTTCTGGGACAGAGTCACTGCCTGCAGTCGAGGGGGCACGGCTGAGCCCTGGGGGTGCTTCCCTGCCACCCCTTCCTCCACAAAGCCTGTGTGGGGCCTGCCCACCCCCACCCGGCACAGCCAGTGTCCTTGTAGAAGTGGTGGGACTGAGCGGCCCCACCAGGCCCGGTGGTGGGCTGTGGGGACAGCAAACACATCTGAGTGTTCAGTCTTTCTGCCTGAAGGGGGCGTTAGCTGAGCTCCCGGGGTATGCTGGGAACAAGGCCACCACATCCCGGCCGGGAAGCTGCGTGTCGCAGACCAGAGGCGAGGATCCGGGTGTGGCCCTACTGTGTGCCGCTCCTGCGCCCTGGGTGCCTGCAGTTGTCTGCTGGGCTCTTCCCCTGGCACCCACTTCTCAGCAGAGAAACGAGGGCGCAGGGAGCCCGGGAAGGAGCTGGCCTTGAACCCATGTGCGTGGCCAAGGGCTGGATTGGATCCCCCCCCCCCCCGACCGCTGGCTCAGAGCTGGGGTCCACTAGGACCCGCCCCCCCGACCCAACACCAGAGCTGGTTTCCTCCGGGATTCTTGAGCAGACTGTGAGTGCCCTGTGCCCCAGTTCAGGGCCCCGTCTCCTGGTCTGAACCCAGGCCTGGCTCCGTTCTCCCCTCTCACCCTCACGGGGCCCGGACTGTCAGGCCCACCGCGAAACCACCAGGAGCCTTTGTGCGGAGCTGGGGTCCTGAGCAGCCTTCCACCTGCTGACAGCCCGCCAGACGAGCCGCACTAATGAGGCCTGGTCCGGCACGGTTGGTCCCAGGATGTGTTGCCAGGGCAACCGGGCGCCTTCTTGCCTCTTCCCCACTAGCCACTCGTTGCCGGCAGCCTGTGTGCTGTGTGTGTGTGTGTGCGTGCGCAGGTGTGTGCTGGGCGTGTGCGCATGGGCGTCTGTGCACATGTTCACTCTGTGGGCGTGTTAGTGTGGCCACATGCCTGCTGCGTGCACAGGACACAGTGCAGGGGCAAGTGCAGGAGCGCGCGTGTGTTCGAACGTGTGCACCTGCTGCCCTCGCACCTGCACGGGCTGTGTGTGTGCTTCTCTGTGCACGCACCGTGTGCACGTGTCACCATGTAGTGTGCGTGTGCTGTGGCTGCCCCATGCCTCACGACACTCAAGAGGACGTGCCCAGATGGGACCAGCAGCTCAACAAGGCCCCTGCCTCCTGTCCCCGTGCTGGCTCCTCGCTGGGAACACCCTCGCCATGTGCTCTCACTCTGCGTTTAGGTATCAAGCCGCCTTCTCCTTCTCGGGGTGGCCGGCCCCCCGGTGAGGTCAGATCCCCCTTCATAACCCTGGTTCTGTCACGCACCGCCTGTGATAGCAAGTTGATAGGAATGGCCTGTTGTTTGCGCCCAGCGCTCAGCCCCGGGTGCAACCCGCAGGGTGGGGGGGAGGCATGAGTCTTTTGTCCCTCCAGCCTGGCTGCTACACTGAGTGCCCCTACACCCAGGAGAGCCGTGGACATCCAGGGCCACCACTAGCAGTGGGCAAATCACAAAATGGTGCCCCTTTGTCTGACCCGAGCCGGTACTATTGACATCAGAGGCCAGAGATGAGGAGTCAGATGCCTGGTGACCTTGTGGGCACCTGGATCTGACTGTGCCTGAAGTCCATGACTGCACACCATTGCAGTTCAGAGGGCCAGTAAAGTTCCTTCTCTGTGTAAGCCAGCTTGATAATATTTGTTTGTTTGTTTGTTGTTTTTCCATTTGTAGTCAAAGAACACTGATAGGCCAAGTCTTCAGTCTGGTGAAGTAGAAACAGCCCTGACCTAGGCAGGCAGCCCCGGAAGGCCTGGGAGCTGCACATCCCACTGCGTTGGGGAAGGTGGCACTAACCAAGGAGGGCTTTGCAGAAGGGGCAGAATCTGAGACAGGGAAGGGCACTGGGGCAGCAGGGACCTTCCAAAGGTGGAGGGAAGGGGCCTGGGGATGGGGCCCACCATGGGTCTGCATCCCACCCCAGTCTGCCCTCTGCCTTCACCTGCTACCCCTGCTCCCAAACCTTCCATGGCTCCTCATGGCCCCATATCCTGGCCTTGGAGACCCACCCTGTGCCCAGGCCCCCACTGTCTGTGAACCTGTTCTCTGCGTGTGCTGTACTTTTCTGGGCCTGGAGATCCGAACCCTAATCAGGGAGGAGCTTAAGGGCAGCGCTCCACGCTGGAATTCAAGCCCCGGATTTTTCCATGGCGCGGCCTCCAGCGAGTCCCGGGGCATGTCTGGGTCTCCGATGCTTGGGCTGCGATGAGGCCCAGGCGCCTTTGTGGGCAGAGCTCGACGCACAGGCGCGTTCTGCAGAAGCAGGCACAGTTTTGCGATGATAATTAATATAATCACATTAGGGTGATAATTGTAGGCTACCGCCAGACCCACTGTGGTCGGGCTCCCCCTTGGCCGCCGGGGCTGGACCTCGCTCCCCCGCCCCTGCTCTTCCCTCCAGCTGCCGGCACCCCCTCTGCGGTGTGGGATTCAGTTAAGCTGTCCCCCCCCCCCCCCCCCCCCGCTTCTCCGCGGCAGCGACAGAGCGGCTACCACGGAGAAAAACGACTTCAATAAACAGGAACCTCGGGGAGGGAGCGGACTGCGTTTGCCGACCCCTGTCAAGCCAGCGTCCCCGGAGGGCCTGCTGAGGCCACGCCCCACCTGTATGTTGGAGATGTTCCGCCCTCCAGGGTTGCGTGGACATGCAGACCGCGCAGGGTTAAGCCCGCAGTGGGTGACAGGGATGGACTGCTGAACCCTTAGACTCTGCTGACCCGACTCACACAGGGGGAAACTGAGGCACAGGGCGGTAGGCCCAGCTGGCAGGTGTCAGGAAGGCGATTCCGCCCGCGCTGGGTGCAGACCCCAAGCCTTCAGCCTCAGCCAGGCTGCCTTCCCACACCCTCACAGCCTCCTTCTCAGGGAGACGCCACCCCCTGCCTTCCAGGCCCTGCCTGGGCCTCTGGCCTGAGTGTGAATCAGGACAAGTCAGTCCCTCCTCTGTGGTTCAGCCTCCTCCTCGCACTCTGCGTCCTCCCCCATGCTGCTGGCGGCTGGGGGAAGGTCTGATCTGCCACCGGTGTGCAGCCAAGGCGGGCGCTGCTAGGGCCGCTGCCTGGCGGGGAATTTGAGCTTGCCCGGAGGGCTCCGGGACACAGCCCACGCCTGTGGTTTAAAGCGGGGCCTTGGGTCCCCAAATCCGCGGACCTGGAGGTGGAGTTCAGCCACAGGGCGCCACCTGCTGGGTCTGGCGGGATGTGGCAGGAGGCCAGCCTGACTGTTCCTGCTGAACCGCGCCACCCCCCCCCCCCCACCCCACGCTTCTCCCTTGGCCCTGTTAGCCCGCGTAGGCTTTGCCCGCGTGTTCAGTGAGTTCTGTGATTCCCTTCCAGAGAGTCACCAAGCGTGAGGGGGTTCTGGGGTTGCCTGGATTTGCAGTTGGTGTCATCTAGTCTTTCCAGCTGGGCTTCCTCCCGCACCGCCACGCCAGCCCCTCGCCCTCCCTGGGAGCTCATGTTGCCATGGTGACCACTCATTTCCCCTCCCCCACCCCTCCCCACTCCCTGCCAGCCCCTGACTGGCGCTTACCTTTACCTCCCCGGAGGGAGGACCCAATCCCTGAGCCCCTGGATAAGGCTACCCCTTTGATCCCCATCCTTACTTTAGCTCCCCCAACCAAGCCACAGAGCCCCTTCTTTGTTCCTTGAAGTCAGGGAGGCCACTCACATCGTGGATGGCAGCCTGGCTCCCTGAACTGCCCAGAGGACCCTGGGCAAAACCCTCTGCCCTGCCCTCAGTTTCCCCATGTGTAAAATAAAGTGCTAAACTAGCTTTTAGCTCTGGGGGTGGGGCAGTGGCAAAGTCAAACTTGCAAAACGTTCACAACATAAACCTCATCCAAATATGCAGTGACCACCTAACGTACGTCATAGATTTATCTGAGTGCAAAGCTGCTTCAAAGGAGACTCAAATTTTACAAATTCCGAGTTCAAGGTAAAGCAAAACTAGTTACGCCTTCCAGGGCAATAAAGTGTAGCCTTGGGGATAGAATTCTTCTGCTTGCAGCTGTGAGTCTTCAGGTTAGCAATTAGCAACCAGCCCCACAAGCTGAAGTGTCAGAGTCAATGAAAAAGCACCTTTCCCTGGGCGTCCGGTGGCCCTGCCTCCCCCCTCCCACGACCTGCTCCCTCCCCTGCCCCTGCACTACCTGCCCGCCCCCCCCCCCATTCTGTTCCAGCCAACACGGGCCTGCCTCCCGGTTGCACCCCCAACAAGGCAGGTATGGTCCAGTCCCGGGACTTTTGCACGTGCTGTGCCCTCTGCCTGCCAGGTGTGCTCTTTCTCCAGATCTCCACAGGACTCTCACAGAGGAAAGGCCCTCCCTGGCCGTCCATCCAAAATGCCCCTCCCACTCCCTTTCCCCCTACTCTTCATTTTCTTTTAGCACTCTGGGTCGGCCAGGACTGCCTCCTTGCTGAATTTCGAGGCCTAGACCAGTGCTTGGCTCACAGTAGGTGCCCCACAAATGTTTGCGGAGCGAATGAGCCACGGAATGGCCATCAAGACTCTAAGATGCTGTGTTTTTCTGAGGAGCCAGCCGGAGGGGGTGCAGGGCCAGGCCTCCTCCCACCTTCAGAGGCAGCAGCAGACCCCATTCACCTCACATGCAGACTCTCTCCAGCTGACTGGGAAGGACCTTTTTACTGCGTGGTCGGCCGCCTCCAGTTACTTAATCGCACAATAATAAGGGCAGGCTGATAGGTAAATAGACCCAGGATTTCGGGGGCACACACAGCAGGTGTGTGGGTGCCGGCCTGGTCCGCGTGTCCCATTGCATGCCCGCCCTTGCACACTTGTACCTGCCGCCTTCGGGGTCCTTGGCTTGCATACACGTTCCTCCCGTCTCCGCCTCTATCCTCCTTGGCCTCCTCCTCTGTCTGTGTCCTTATTCCCTCTTCTTATAAGGACACCAGTCACTGGACTTAGGGCCACTCTACTTCAGTATGACCTTGTCTTGTTTCAAGTTCATTTCCCAACTCCGTTTTCGAATAAGGTCTCATTCACAGGTTCTGGGAGTTGGGACGTGAACATGTTTGGGGGCCACACAGTCCAACCCACAACAGCTTCCTTGTCCTCAGCTGCTGGTTAATTCAGACTCTGGGCCTGTACAGCCAAGTCTCTTGATGGGGTCCAGCGCTCTGCACTTTGGGTATTGTTTTCCTCAACTTTTAATTTTGCTCTAATTTCAAATTTGCAGAAACTTTCAAGGTTAATACCAGAAACTCTCATAGACTCTGCACAGACTCACCAATTGGTTGCATTTAGTCCTGTCTGCTTTGTTGTGTTCTGTGTCTATATCTATCTATTATCTGTATGCATATACTTATATTTAAATGCACTTTTCTGAACCATTTAAGACTGGAAGTGTAATGCCCCTTCACCCATAACGCATCACCGTATATTTTCTAAAAACCAGGATTCTCTTTTATAACCCACCACGGTTATCACAATCGGGAACTTTCACATCAATACAGTACTCATATCTAACACACTGTCCGTATTCAAATGTCACCAGCTGCTCCAATGATGTCCCACTGGGGGGACTCGGTAATGAGCAGGTTGCCATGGCAACAGATTCTGGCAGCCGGGTCAGCAGGCAACAGCTCAGAGGAGCCTGGGCTATGCCTCCTGGGGGGCAGCCTGGGGGAGGAGGGCCCAGAGGGGGCAGGAGAGCATCCCCTACTACTCTTGGAGATGGCCCTTGCCCTGGGTCAGGGTTAATGGAGCCTTGGGGACCACACAGAGTGAAGTTCCTCCTGGTCTTCTCAGATCGCTGGTGTGGAGGGGGTTTTGGGACTTGAACGTGTCTTTCTGGGAAGACACAATTCAAGCCGGTACAAGCAGAGCCCAAATTCCTGAGGCACAGGGTTTAGATATTAGCCAGGACATTGCTGGGCAAGGCAGTGGGTGTCGTGTCTTCTGTGGTGACCACCCCGTGTAGGGCACCTGCCTCAGAGCTGCCCCTGCCTTGCAAGTCTGCGTTGCAGCTGCCTGCACACCGTGCTGCCTCCTCTCATTCCAGCCTTTCACGCTCCTGGTCCCACAGCTGGTCGCCAGTCACCTGTCAGTCTACTTCCTTGCGGACAGAGCCTAATGTTTGGGTGCCCTCCCCATGGTGTGACTCGGGGAAGCCCGTTCTCTGTGGTGCTGGCACAAATCTTCACTGGTGGTCCACTTCGTTGCTGGGGATTGGTTTATGCGTGGGCGTGTAACCCCCCCTCCTGGCCAATGACATGGGGGAGAGGTCTTGGAGGGGGGCAGCTTCTGGAAGCCGCTGCCGTCCTCTGCTTATACCCCTTCAGCAATGTGGGCTGATTCCTCATGCTGCCAGCTCTGGAGCTCGCTCTCTTTCACCTCCTGCTTTCACTTATCAAGATCCTTACGATTACATTGAGCCCACGAAGATAATCCGGGATGGTCTCCCCACCTCAAGGTCAGCCGATCACAGCCCTAATTCCATCTGCAACCGTGATCCCCCTTGTCCACAGCATAATGTGTTCACAGGTGCTGGGGATTTGGAGCACATCTTTGGGGCTGTTGTTCAGCTGACCGCAGAAGGTTTCCTTGCTGACCATGTGCCTTTGGCTATGGCAGCCTCATGATGAGATGTCCGGAGCAGCTGCAGCCATACTAGTGCCCACTGAGGAAGAAAACAATGCAAAAAGTAGCAGAACCCAGAGGATCACAGAGCAGCAAAGCGGAGAGAAGTCCGGGAGATTCTGAGTAGGGAGGCTTGCTGGGAAGCGTCGGGAGCCGTTTTGGGGGGAAGATAATATGTTGCCTCACTGCTTAAGCCCATTTGAGGCAGGATCTTCTGTTGTTGGTTGCTGAAGGCATCCGCAGAGGAGAACCGCAGCCACCCCTTAAATGCCCTTGAAATAGAATCTCTAGCTGTGTGTGTGTGTGTGTGTGTGTGTGTGTACGCGCGTGTGCAAGAGAGAGAGAGAGAGAGAGAGAGAGAGACTACCTTTCCCAGACTCCCTTGCAACCAAGTGTAGCCATGTGACTAAGTCCCAGCCAATGGGATACGAACAAGAGTGGCAGCGTCTTTTCTGGGCCTGGACCCCCCCTCCCTCCCCCGCCCCAGGTCCTACCATCTGTGGATCGGGCAAACGACCCAGGTGTGTTCACTCGGTGGGACCCTGCCCAGCTGTGTGAACACAGGGCGTCTCACGGGCACCATTCTGAGCCTCACAGGCCAGACGCAAATGAACACGAATACCGAAGGATCCCATTGATAAAGAAAAGTCATGTATGAGGACAGAAGGCAGGACAGTGGTTATTCCCGTGGACGAGGGAGAGGGGGTGGAGGGTCTGGGGGTCTGCTGTGAAATCCGCCAAGCTCTGTATTAGGACAGATGCTATCCAGCCCCGAAAGTAAAGTGCAGGACCCAGGGCAGGGGGCACAGCCTCCCCTCCCCCTCTTTCTTGAGCTGCAATGCACAGACCCTGACTTGTGAGAGAGAAAAGATCCCTCCATTTCAATAAGCCATAGACCTGCTGGGTCTTTGTCGCAGCCATGAAGCTATGTTGCATCTGTGACGACAGACAGGCTGTCCTCACTGGGGTCGGAGATGTCAAAGCCACGACAAGCGTCTTCCTCAGGGTCAAAGCTTCTTAAACACGAGTGAAGGATGCTTTTCTATTTCGGATGAGAGCAGACAGCATGAACTTCACCCTGCTGGTCAGACTCCCTGCAGCAGGCCTCACCCACGTGTCAGTCCTGACATGGGGGCTGTCCTGCCCCAGGGGCCACGGGGCCCTGTCTGGGGTCACATCTGGGGCGCTCCTGGCACCAGGTAGGTGGGGCCAGGGCCAGGAATGCTGGGGAAACCCTGTTTTGTAAAACGTGCAGCAGGCTGGGAGGCCCTAGGCCGCCTCCTCCAGGGCCCTTCAGACCAGCAAATCCCAGCCGACCCCAATCTCCGATCCTGCAGGCACCACCTCGGTGGGGGGTAGGTGGGTAGGGCTCACGGGCTACCTTCCCCAGGACCCCCAGTGCGGACTCACCGCCCGATCACTTACCCCTCCCATTTGGGGAGGTCTTAATTTAGTCTTAGGTGAGGGTGGGGTAAGGAAGCTTTGGCCGGGGTGGTGGTAGGCAGGGTTCAGAGGGTTCAGAGGTGGGGGTCGTGGGAGGCTCCAGGAGGCCGTATTAGTCCCCCCGGAACATCCTTCCATGATGTGATGGACACCTCATGGTCCGACCGCCCGGAGGGAGGAAGGCATCACATCCCTCGGCTTTTGCGAGGAAACCAGCGTGAGGTCAGTGGTGACACCTCGGGGGTGGCGCTCAGCAGTGGGCGCTTAGCGTGTTGGGGTCGGCTGGCCGCGCTGACCCCGCTGTGTCCCACATGTCCTCATCCTCCGGCAGGCTCGCCCAGGCACGTTTTCAATGGCAAGCGGAGACGGCGAGGGTAGGAACAGGCACAGCCACCCACGTCTTCCACCTTCTGTTTGCCAAAGTCAGCCATCAGAGGAAGAACTTCAGAGTCACCTGACAAAGGGCACGAGCAGAGGGCGGGTGAGGCCTCGGGGCCTCTGTATAAATGATTTCCCTCCATCACAAAGTTTTGGGAAACATGACTAGTTTAACAATAATGATAGGATTTTAAGCAGGCTCCATGCCCAACGTGCTGCCCAGCACGGGGCCTGAACTCACGACCCTGAGATCAAGACCTGAGCTGAGACCAAGAGTCAGACACGCTCAACGGACTGAGCCACCCGGGCTCCCCTAGTCACTGTAACAAAATACGATCCTACCACACACCAAAGGATTTAGGATTTCAGTGTCACTGCGGCTTCCTTGAACAGAGCAGAGCAAGCGACCTGGAGAGCAGGTCACTGGCCCCTCTGCACTCGGCCCGCCCCCCGCCTGCTCCGCGCTGTAGAAAAAACTCGACACCTCGGAGAACCCCTGCCCTGTCTCTTCCACCAGTGGGAGATCTGGGGGAACCCTAGAGGGAGAAGCCGGGTGTCTGTCCCTCTCCCTTTCTTCTGGCTTTAGGTGGTGTCCCCGCTGTGGCTCCAGCTCTCTGGACAGGCCCACCGAGGTCCCAGCTTCCATCAGGTGGCTTCTGCTGCAGCCCCTAACAGTGGTGGCAGTAGTGGCTCCTTGATGTGGCTCCTCTTTAAATTGTCACCCCATCCCCTGGGTGGCTTCTCGGATCTGTGGGAACAGATGCTCCCCTGGAGCCTTCCGAGGGAACCAGCCCTTCCCACACCCTGACTTTAGCGCAGTGAGACCGAGTTGACTTCTGACCCCAGAACTGTAAGAGAATAAATGTGTGTTGTTTGAAACCACTGCCTTTGGGGCAATTTGTTATAGCAGCCGCAGGAGACTCTAGATGCCCCCAGGTGCCGGGTTTTGCGGGGGAGGGGGGCCCCAGCAGAAACACGTCACTCCGCCCTGTACAGCCTGTGCTCCGGCCATCCCTACATCCCCAAAGCCTGTGTTGGGAACTGCCACTGGGAAGCCCATAGTCTGGGGACACATGTTCCCACTGAGCAGGAGGGATTTGGGGGGAGGGGCCTGGAGTGTCGCCTGGAGGACAACACACAGCTTTTGCGTCCCTATCACTCGAGTCGCTGTCACGATTTTGGTCGACCCACGCGTACTCTTGTAGCCTGATGTATTTCTTTAGGTCACCACATTGACCCATTTCCTGAGTAAATTTGTACGAAAAAGAGTGTACCGTGTCTGTAAATGGGAAACCAGCACAACTTTCCATAAAAAGAAAGAAGCTGTAAAAGTCGTGGCTGAAAGTTTGGTGAGAGGAAACAGTATTTGAATAGTCTTCAAGTATTTCTCAAAAGATGCTTATTAACTTCAAGGGGGAAAACATGGCACTGTATTGTGGAGAAACCTGGACAGACCACCTGAGTCAAAGGAGGGAGGTTCGCGTCCGCAGCGATGGGATGTGTTGTTGGCTCCGCTTGCCTTCGGACAGCACCCGCTGAGGGATTCTTGCCAAAATGCACATCCCTTCACCGATCATGAGAACATATTAGAGAAACCCAGACAGTGTGACATAACTGGCCCAAACCTTCAAAACTGTTTAGGTCATGAAAGAGAGTGAAGGGTTGTCAGAGGACAGGGTACCGAAGAGGCTCATAGGTGTGATGCCTCGCTTGGACTGACTCTGGAGGGGAAGAAACAGTGGGAAAGGACATTATGGGACTGTCTCTGAAATTTGGGGAAGAATTCTTGATGAACTAAGGGGTTGTATCAATGCTATGTTCACCCTGATTTTGATAACCTGCTGTGGTTATGCAAGAGAACATCCTCGTTCTTAGAAATACGTGCCGAGTCTTCAAGTCTTGGGGGGGGGGTGGGGGGTGAAGGGGCGTGATGCTTGCAACTGTCTTCAAATGTTCAGGGAATGATAAAGCAACTTGTCGACATGTTAACAGTTGGTGAATCCGGGTGAAAAGTCCATGGCGGTTCTCAGTACACGCTTGCAACTTTTCTAGGCAGTTATTTTGAAACACAGAACAAAACCAGAAACAAGGTGTGTAAACAAACAGCAGTACCAACAAAATAAGGTTCTTAAATTCCAGCTTTTTTGGGTCTCCCTCCCTGCCCCCAGACGTGGGCCTGCTCTCTTTTGGTTAAAAAGGATTAATAAAACTGAGCAAGTCAAACTTTGGTTAGCTGCAAGCTGAGATTTTCCTCTAGAGGTACCCAGAAGCATTGTAATTCAGCAAAAAGGGGAGTGATTTATCACCACCATATTTGATGGTACTGAACTCTGGGCCTTTATCTCACTTACAGGCACCTTGAAGATACCAGTCTGTGTCCCTGCTTTAGGAAATATTCTGTGGAAGGTGGGAGCCACAGAAGGTTGCTGTGTGAGGGAAGAGCATAGTTGTGGCTGGTCTTCAGGGAGACTACTTTAGCCCGAGGAAGCTACCCGCTTCATCTGTAGTCTTAGGGCATCCCCCATCACCACTGCATTTTGCAAGTGTGGTCCTAGCTGGGGGCACCACCGGAGGCAGCCGCCGTGTGTGCGAGTCCAGCGCAGACTCGGGCGGTGACTTTGTCTCCCTGAGCACGTTTCTTCCCGGAGGAAAGTGGGGGCGGGGAGTAAGAGATGAGGAGTGGGGCGGGGCCTCGAGGCGGTGAGGGCGCCCAATCGGCCCGGCTCCCGGGGAGCCCGACATGCCCTTGAGAGGGGCGACCTCTGGTGGCCACGCCGCGTCACTGCCGCGTCTCCCCGCGAAGGGCCGCCGCGCACCTGCGCCGCCCCCCCCCCACGCCACCCCCCCTTCCCTCCCGCCACCACGGGGTCCAGGCAGCGTCCCGGGCTCTGGCCTGCATTGCGCCCCGCAGGCACGGCGGGGTGAGTAGCTGTGTCTTCTCTCTGCAGGCTTAGTTTGAAGTCACTTAAAACCAGGTGGAGGGAGTTTAGGGAACAGTACTGGTCATGCCACCGCTCCTTTGCTCCTTCGTTTCTTTCCTCCCTCCTCGTCCCCCCCCCTGGCCTGTGTTCGGAATCCGAGTAAGTAAGGGTCCTGTGTCCCTCCTGAGATGCCGTCGCTACTAGTCCGGTGTGACCCTGTCTTACGTCTCACTTCTTGTTCGGCTGCCCGCTGGGGCGCTCGCTCCTGCCTCACATAACGAGCACCCGTGAGCTCGACTCAGAACCCCAGAATAGGGAGGGAAGGACTCAGCCACCTGCCCCCCACGACCCCACCGGCACCGCCCTCAGGTCTCCCTGTGGGCACACGGGTGCCTGCAGGCCGCTCCTTCCGTTCCGCCTGCTTCTCCTGAGCCACGTCGGCGGCGCTCTCCGGGTGCTGCTCGTGCTCGCGCTGCCCGGCCCTCCTCCGCCTCCCCTGTGAGCCGGCTCCTGGGCTGCCTGCCGCCGCTTCTCCCCATTGTGAGTGGTGCTGCCGGGCCCCCGCGGTCAGCTCTGCCAGTGTCCAGCTGGGTGTCGCCAGATGCACCTTTATGACTTCATGCCAAATCGTTCTCCACAGTTGGGCCGCGTCCCTGTGTGTAAAAGAGGTCGTTCTCTCCGACGTCTGACGGCCAGTCTTCGGTTTTGCCGGCCGGATGGATGTGAACTGTGACCTCACCAGTTTTCCCTCCGTTTCCCTGCCTGTTTGTGACACCGCGTGTCATGTCTTCGTGTCTCCTGTGAAATGTCTCCTCCTGTCTGCTTCCTATCTTACGCTTGGTTTATGCCTTTTCTTACCGATTGCCTTTCGAGCCCTGAAATCATTTCGAGTGGATTTTCGTGTGTGGGGTGAGCTGGGTGTGGTAGGAAGCATAGTGGCCTCAAAGGTGCCGGGAACACAGTGTCCTGTGTAGCCGAAGGGACTGTACGCTGTGGTTAAGGCTGCAGACCCTGCGCTGGGTTACCCAGGAGGGGCCTCATGTGATCACGTGGGTCCTTGGGAACTGAGGCCCTTTCTCGGCTGACTCCAGACGCGTGAGGGGCAGGAGAGGGGCAGGAGAGGGGCAGGCCTCGCTGCTGGCTAGAAGTGGAAGGAGGGCCCTGGGCCAGCGCTGCGGTGCCCCTTGGGAGCCGGGACTGCCCTCGGCTGACAGCCATGGGGAGTGGGGACCCCAGGCCTACCGCCACAAGGGGCAGGGAACGGGCCCTCCCTGGCAGGCTGCGGCCTGTTCTCCGTTCGAAACATCCGCATATCCAGAGATTACCACCCAGCCTTCAGCCCTTCGGCTGTGAACTTTCTTGCTTTTCCGCATATTTGGGCAGCAGAAGTGGACCGCCCAGCCCTTCCCTCAGGGCCGGTGGAGCTCTGGCCTCTTCAGCGCCCTCTCCCTGACCTCGTGTGTGCGCCTGGCTCTGGAGACCCTGGTCCCCCCGTGAGCTCGAAGGGATGCCTGGCCTTCCCAATATGGACTTGAATTCACGCGAAGCAGGTTTAATGAGCTGTCTCTAGAAGGAAAGTGGACTTAACAAGAATTTTTATCGCTTCTCAGCCTTTTGGCTAAGATCAGTTGTAGCATCTGTTCTTATCAGTTTAACATGTGACACGTCCTCTACCGGAGGACAACATATTAAATGGAGTTTTGGAGCCGGAGATATAGAACAGGAACTTGCTCTGTCCACTCCGCACATCGACCTGGGATTGCAGAACCTCGGGCGGACGGGGGGGCAGACGGCAGCGTGGGAGGTCTCGTGCAGGGGCATAGCATTCCTGGCGTGAGCGCCTAGGGACTACCCTCCACGTGGGACCGCACGTGTCTCCCGTCCTGGGCCCACAGGCCTGTGTGCCTGCACCGTCAGGATCAACCTCACCACACTCCATCCACCACAGGAAAGCCCCCCCCGCCACACCCTCGTACCTCTGTCTTTTCTCTGTGTCATATGCCTCCCCCCCAAAAAAGAAGAGACATAAATTTTATTACTTAAACAATTTTTTAAATGTTTATTTATTTTTGAGAGAGAGAGAGAGAGAGAGAGAGAGAGAGCATGAGTGGGGGAGGGGCAGAGAGAGAGGGAGACACAGGATCCGAAGCAGGCTCCAGGCTCCGAGCTGTCAGCGCAGAGCCCGACCCAGGGCTCGAACCCACAAACTGCAAGATCATGACCTAAGCTAAATAAAGCCAGCCGCTCAACCGACTGAGGCACCCAGGCACCCCCTATGTGTCCTTTCAAGAGAGAGGAAACCATTCCTCGAAGCCCCCTGCAGATTCCCCCTCGGGTCTCATTCTTAAAATTTTTTTTCAACGTTTATTTATTTTTGGGACAGAGAGAGACGGAGCATGAACGGGGGAGGGGCAGAGAGAGAGGGAGACACAGAATCGGAAACAGGCTCCAGGCTCTGAGCCATCAGCCCAGAGCCCGACGCGGGGCTCGAACTCCCGGAGCGCGAGATCGTGACCTGGCTGAAGTCGGACGCTGAACCGACTGCGCCACCCAGGCGCCCCCCTCGGGTCTCATTCTTAAGCCAGTCCTGGGAAGGTACAGCCACCAGCACTGGCCCCTTGAACTGAGCACAACCGGGGCCTCTTACTAAGAAGAAATGTGGGATGGGGTCAGGTCCTACTCCTGGTTCAGCCAGGAAAAGACAGAGAGAGGGGCTAAGCAGCCCCCTGGCAGGACCTGGTGGGAGAGCCCCCACGGGGAGGAGCAGACCTGTTGGGAATGGAATGTGGACCCCGAGAATGCGAATGCGGGCGGGCCATTCTCCTGTTGCCCGGTGACCGCGACCACAGACATACTTGGGTGTTGGGGAGCAAGGCTGCAGGACTGGGGAGGACCCAGTACATGGGGGGCCGCCGGCGAAGTCTGTCCCACAGCCACCACAGCTCGGAGGCCGAAGGCGGGCCCGACTGGGGACAGGACGATGATGCCCTCAGCGTGCAGGGCACAGTGTTCAGGAGTCCAGGGACCAAGGACACCACGTGCCTGGATGACGAGGAGCTGAGTTTTGAAGACCGAGAAGCGGAGACCCTCCCAGAGGAGGTGACTGGGGGAGAACCGCCTGGCCCCCGGGCCCCCGAGGAGGCCCTCGAGCCGCTGGAGAGGGTTCTGGAGAAAGACGCGGAGGGCATACCTGAGATGAGGTGGGCACCACGGAGTGGGGCCTGTGGCAAGGGCAGGGGCAGTGGGGGGAGGGCAGCAGCCCCAGCGAGGCCCCAGGTGCCCCCACCGGGGGCGGGAGGACCGGGGGACAGCCGCTCACTGGCCTCTGAGGCAGGAGCCAGCGAACACAGCCCTGTCCAGGCGGAGGGTGGGTTGGGGTTGGAGACCTTCCCCGAGTTGAGGAGTCAGGGGTGGAGACTCCGCCAGAGAGGAAAGCAAGCGGGAGGGTCTCCCGGCGCAGCTCAGAAGCTGAAACCATTCCAAGTCCCCGCCAGCTCAGGTACAGTGGTAGCTGGTGGCCTGCGAACCTGCGGGGGCTGGTTTCTGGCAAGTTGTGTGTCCTGGAAAGAAGCGGGTGCTCCCTCGCACGTGCGGGGCTCTGCGCTGTGGGCCTCCCGCCTGCCCTCCACCGGCCCCGGCCAGCCTCAGCCGGTTCCAGCGGGAGCGCCCGTGGGCCAGCACTGGTGGACTCCATGTGCGCTCCCCGTGGCCCCCCTGGAACCCTGCACAGCCCCCACGCCCCCCCATGGAGCTTGTGTGATAAACACACACCCAGACCTGTGGTGTGGCGGGCGGTGGCCGGGGACACCTGCCGTGGGAAAAAAGGCGCAGGCCGGTGGGAGGGGCCTCGGTGGGGCTTCCGGCCAGGGGCAGCACCCAGCGAGGGGACAGGCGGGCGTCTGAGCCCCCAACATCCTATTCCTCCCGCTCCCTGGGTTTCCAGGGGTCTGGCACACAGTAGGCACTTAATGCATGCTCACGAGATTTAGGGAGCCGGGAGCAGGTCTCCTGCCGTTTCACAGAGGCGGTGACCTGGCCGGGGTTCCACACCTGGCTGGGGGAGCTAGGACTTCACCCAGGTGTCTGCGATGCCAGACCCGCCCCCAGACAGGCCAGGAGCCTCACTGGGCACAGCCCCCGACCCGCTCACCACGCCCCTCTCCCCAAGCCGGCTGTCCATCACCCAGAGGCTCCCCAGTGCTGCCTCGGCCAGAGGGATGAGGAGGAGGAGGAAGCGGGTCTTTGAGCTGGCAAAGCCCAAGACCAACTGGCAAGTCCTAAGAGACAGGTGAGGCCTGTGGGAAGCCTCACTGGAGGCAGGGGTGGGGGTCCATGAGGAGGAGGGCAGCTCCTGGCGGCCCACCCCCCCCACCGCCCCCGTGTTCACCCCCTGGGCTGCCCGTCCCGACTGCTCTCTGTCACTCACATGATGACCTGGGGACAGGTGCGGAGGGAGGTGAGAAGTCAGGGTTCCAGAGGCGGGACTGGGGTGGCCTCTGGGAACTGCCTGAGGACAGTGAGGCCTTTGGGCGAATGGAGCCGCAGAGCAAAGGCAGGGGCTTGGGCCGTCTCATCACAGGATGGGGTGCTGCTGTAAGGGCTATGCCTGGGTGTCCCCGTGCAAGAGGAACTTGCAGTTCTGTGTCTACTGGTGAGTCTCAGGGAGCCTCTCCATCTCCTGCCACGGGGGGATCTGCCCTCCTCTCCAGGGGCAAGAAATGGGGGAAAGGGCCCTCCGATGGGGGGCTTCCTCACCCCAAGGGCCGTTCCCAACCACCCTGGTGCTCTGGACGCCAGCCCACCCAGCTGAGGAGTGGGTCTGCTGCTGTGATAGGGCCCCTGGGCTCCGCCCTTAGCTGCGCCTTTTTCTTTTCCCACCTCCCCTTTCTCTGAACACCAGCCCTGCTCAAAATAAACCACATTTCCCACGAGCCTCTCTGACCTGCCCCTTTCCACAGCCTCTCAACTTGTCCTCCTCCAACTTCCTTCCTCCTCCAACCACCCTGCCTGTGCCCCATTGTCTGTGTCCTGTGCCCTGGCTTCCTTCGCTCTGAGCCACGTCTCGGTGTATTCCAGGCCTTCTGTGTACTGGACAGAGAGGTTTCTTGAAGACACCACCCTCACTGTCACGGTGCCAGGTAGGCTGAGCCCACCCACCACCCCCACTTCTCCATCAGGGGTCACCTAGCTCAGGGGTTGGCCAGAGGTAGCCCTTGTCCCAGCTCTGGTGCTTGGCCACCCTGTCTCACGTGCTGCCCCTGGTCTCCTGGGTCACCCCCATTCCACTCCAACCCATGCCTCGTTCCAACTGAGGAGATCTTGGGGCTTCCCTAGCCCTAACCTCAGGACAGAACTCCCTGCTGCTCCTCCCTCGTCGGCCATCCCCCTTCCCCCAGGTGTGTCATCTCTGGCCTCAGTCCCCTGAGGAGCCAGAGCCTCAGGAGGCTGGTCCTGGAGTGAGGGGGTGTGGGGCAGACTCTCTAGGGGGAATCCAAATTTGCACTACAGCCAAAATGGGGATTAATACTAAATTTATTAAAAGACTCTTTGCCTTCCCTTCTGCAATGGTCTCTATAGTTTTTGAGAGAAATGGATTCCTTCAAATAAAATATTTCAAGAAATCTCTTCCTGGAGAGAAGTAATAAGGCAAGTTCTCTCTTGGGGGTTTAGAATCTTTCTCACAGTGAACACGAAGCCCCTGTAAACCCTACGCTTGTACTAACTGCAGACCAAAATCCACTTTCCCAGCCAGTGGGTTGTTGGAGCCACACTGAGTTCTGTTGAGGAACCGATGATGGGTCTGAGCTCCCACGCCAGCCCCGTGGCTCCCATCCTGTGTGTCCTGAGTAAGGGGCTTCAGGCCCCTGAGACCATTGTCCCCAGGATGGGGGCAGCAAAAGTCACTCCTCTGCAAGGTAACTGGTGCTCAGCTCTCTAGGCGCTCAGTGCTGTACATTGTGCCATTTGCCGTAGCCAGTGAAACGCTGGATTCAGCAAGAAGGAAACCCCTGAGGGTGGGCAGGTTTTTAAGTTGGGGCTGTTTCTCCTATTTTGCATAGTGGTGACGTGCCGAGTGGAGGAGCTAGCTCGACCTAAAAGGTTCTACTCGGAGTATTTCAACAACAACAGGTAAGGGAAGGAAGGCAGAGTGGGGCAGAAAACCTCCCCTTTTCCTCGACAAGCTGTAGTATGGGGAGAGTCCAGGTCCTAGGAGTAGATGCCCTGACTTCAAACAGGGCTGGGCTATCCCCAGCTGGAGGCCCATGGGCAGGTTCTCGACCCCTGAGGCACAGCTACGCACCTGTGGGATGGGTGGAGGTGGGGAGCATCCACCAAAGGTACTTAGTACAGTGTCAGACCTAGCAAGTGCTCAATAAATGTTACTTATCACCATTATGGATTTTTTTGGCCCCCAAAAGCTAGGAATCCTAAGACATTATTTGATGTACAACTTTTAACACAATTCCTTCTTATCACTCAGAACTTTAATTTTGTTAAAAGTGATCTTTAGAGTTATTTAGATACAGATTTTTAATTACCTACTTTTATGCACACAAAAGGGAAAATAATAATGGAAATAAATTAGCTGAAATGCTTCTGAATGTTTTGAATCACTTTTTGACTCAGAAGTTGACAAGTTCCACACACTGTATTTTTTTTAACATTTATTTATTTTTGAGAGAGAGAGAGAGAGAGAGAGAGAGAGAGAGTGAGTGGGGGAGGAGCAGGGAGAGGAAGACACAGAATCTGAAGCAGGCTCCAGGCTCTGAGCTGTCGGCACAGAACCCGACGCGGGGCTCAAACTCATGAACCATGAGATCATGACCTGAGCCGAAGCTGGACGCTTAACCGACTGAGCCACCCAGGCGTCCCCCACACGCTGTCTTTCTGCCTGTCTTTGTGACAGTAACTTTTCACTTTAATGCTGACTCACCGTGTAATCTGAAGATAATGTAAAGCGCGATTAGACTTGATATCTGCACGTGGAGGGATGCATGTAACTCGGCGGAGGCCATTTCTGTGCCAACAACTGCGCAGAGCACATGCGGGCAGGGGCACCCGTGGAGCTTCTGACGTTTGGCTGACAGCATTTGTCAGCTGCATTCCAACCTCAGAGATGAGAAAAGATGAAACATGGCTTTATTTCGGGGACACAGGCAGAGCTGACGTCTGAGTTAAGGAGATGCGAGCCCCTCGAGCTCAGTACAAGTGCACTTTCCCCAGCTTCCCGTGGCAAGAACAGGACACGCCCTTCTATCCCTTCTATCCTGACCCCAGCCCCGATGACAGGTGTGTGGGCAAGAGGCCCCGGGAGATGCTGTCACCACAGACGGGGACATGGGAGTGCTGAATGGGGAGGCGGCCACTGCACACAGAGCTGCGACGACCTCGGGAGAGGGTAGCTCTATCCTTGAGAACACTTAGGGGCCTTCTTTTGGGGATTGTTTAAGGAATCCCCTCCTGGAGGTGTTTTCAAAACCCTCCGCGGCCCCGGGGGGCTGTCCCTTATTCCCCAAGTCAGAGATGGGCTGAGAAGAGGTGACAGAAGCACACGGACATGCCCCTGGTCGGGCTGCTGTCTCAAATGTGGATGTCCCTTAGGAGCACCTCCGTCTGGCCCGTTCCTCGCCCTACTCTGGAATACCAAGCTTCGAGTCGCCTGAGGGAACTGGCCACCCCGAGGGTCCGGAATAACATTTGGAGCATAAACATGTCTGAGGTACGTGCCTTGCTATCCTCTGGGGCGCCCCCCTCAACGGGGGGCCGGAGGTCCGCGGCAGAAGGGACACACAGACTCCAGAGCGGCCTGCGTGTCACCGCGCAGGTGAACACGCAGGATTCACAGGTGTCTGCTCAGGACAGAGCTTCGTTTCGCTTGAAGCCTGCGCGGGGACACCTTCCCTGCCCACGTGGGCTCAAGGTGGGGCCCAGGCCTTCGGCTCACACGCGGGCATCTCAGAGGGCCTGGAACCGTTCAGTCCGTTCCGAACCAAACACTGGTCTGCTGCCCGCTCAGGCCGGACACGTGACCCCCGTTCCCCCGCCTCCCCTTCTCCCCGGGGCCGGGAAGGAGCCGCAGACTCGTGGCCGCCCTCGCGGCTCAGCGAACGTCTCCGAGATCCTCGCGCCTGCTAGCAGTTCATGACTTCTTAGTTGCCGAGTCCTGTTTCGTCCCACGGATGGCCACAACTTTATTCCCTCGCCCACTGAAGAGGTCTGAGCTGTCTCCCGGTTGGGGCTGGCACCAATAAAGCTGCCTTGGAGCTGGTATCTCACTGTGGTTTTAACGTGCGTCAAAGAACGTGTTGATGGATTTTTTCACGTGGTTATTTTCTGGACGGGCCCCCGCCCTTCAAAAATATTTAAAAGTAAATCCAGACGTCATACCATTGTAAGCACTCCAGGATGTACTTCTAACTGACAACCATAATAACAATGATCACACTAAAAAGTTTAACAGTAATACTTTAATATCAGAATACTCAGTCTGTGTTCACTTTTTCAGTGGTCCCCAAAAAGGCCTTTTATGGTCAATTTGGTTGAACCAGGATCCGAAGGAGGGCACTGTCCTCTCGACCGGTCCCACCCACCTCTTACCCAGGGACGCATCTGCTGTTTTCTGGGCTCCTGCCCTGACACCTCCTCCCTTCTGTGCACCTGACCCTGGCACGGTCCGGTCCCTGGGAGAGTCCACATCCCCGGGCCGAGGAGTGAAGGCTCAACAAGGCTTGGTGCTCCCTGACCTCCCTCCCTCATGCTCCTGCCTTGCCGGGCTCCGTTGCAGGGTCCCTCAACGACCCTCTGGGCCTGTACCCCTCGGGTCCCGCTACTTGGAACACCTCTGCCGTCTACGTGTGGCCCCTGTGTACTCAATGAACTCAATGAACTCTCCTCCTCCAACCCTCCCGTTTCCGACCAGTCTGGTGGGAACCCCACCTTCAGCCTGCTTCCCAGCCCCTAGCATAGTCTCTGGATGGACCCTTGATCCTTCGGCCAGACTGTGAGCAGCCTGAGGGCAGAGACTGCACCTTTCTTGCTTATTGTGGCGGCATTCCTGAGCCTGTCTTACCCTGTGCGGGGCACAGAGTGGCAATCAGTGTTCGCTGAAGGCATGGGTAGGTGAAAGTCTACCTGCCTGCCCACCTCTCCAGGCAGGACTGCCGTTGGGCCCGTGCCTACCTCAGCAGTCAGGCCTGGGCTATGTCAGTTGTGGGGGAAGAAAGGAGGCGGGGAGAGGCAGGGAGTGGGGAGGAGGGAGGCAATAGAGGGTTGAATGGGACATAACATTGTAAACACCAAGATGTCTTTGATAGGAGTAGCATCTGTGATTTTCAAGGAAGACAATTTTAAGAGGAAAGGGACTCAAATTTCGGACTGACCCCTGGAGGTCATTTCAGCCAACCCTGCTTCCAAGCAGGTTCCTGCTAAAACTGTACTGTGCAGAGAGCTTTCGTATGACACGAGACATTAAAACACAGCGCCACCGATCACAAGCATTCCTGGACCTACTCCAACACTCCGACAGGTTTATTTCAGACCTACGCCTCCTCTATAAGGAGTAAAACGTCCCAACAACTACCCTTGCTTCCTCCTCCCTCTCCAGAGGTGGCAGGAGTGGCCAGCTCATCTTCCCCTTTTGTCACAGCCGGACACATTCAGAATGTTATTTTTCCCACCCTTCGATTCATTTGCGGGCAGACTGTTTGCACATGTGCAGGAGCCGTCTGGTGGGCTGGTGGTAAGGAAAGAGGGGGGGCGGAGCAGGACACGTACTAAAGAGAGCGCAGCCTGGGAAGAGCGTGTCTTGTATGCACTTTTTTGGGGGTGGGGGCAGACAACGATTAGCCTTGAGATGACAGAGCTCAGTCTAGGCACTGCGTTTGTGTAGGCTGATGCACAGTAGCCAAGCCGACAATTGTGATTGTGTCTGGATTCTCTGGAAAACACTAAGAAGTTGTCTATGGAGGAAGTGGGTCAAGTTTCTCAGTGAAATGTCTGCCAGGGTTTCCCCCTCCATCATCCCCACTCTTTCCAGCTCTGCCTCATATCCATAATTTTAAACTTTATTATTATAGACCCATGAACTATAATCGTAGCCATATACATACACAGCATCTTAACTTTCTTGCTTTCCTCTCAATATTTGTTTTCTAGAACACTGCATGTGATTCATATAGAAACACTACTTAACATGCTGGGTTGCACCCTACCATACGAGTATAGAATAACCGATTTACCCAGTCCCCTACTGGTAGACAACCCGGCTGCTTCCAACTGTTTGCCATGATATTCAAGCTACGGTGAATACCACTCATTCCCTTGTGCTTCGGTAGGGCTTCTCTATATGGTGGTCTTCAACAGTGCACATGTTCAACCTGAGAAGGACAAACGCTCTCCAAAGTGTTTGTACTAATTTACTGTCCTACCAGCCATGCATGAGGATTTCTCTCCTCCCATATTCTTGCCAGGGCATGATAATTTTTCAGACTTTTTAATTTTTTCCGAGTCTGCTTGCATAAAGTAATATTTTGTGGTTTTAATTTATATTTCCCTGGTCAAGGAGATGATTATTCACCATTTAGGTTTACTCTCCTACATGATTAGCCCAGTCATATAAATCATAAAAACCCATAGTGATTTTTGGGTTATTGATTTAGAGGAACTCTTTATATATGATAGCTACTAATCCTTTGCTGAACTTCCCAATCTTTTTTTTTTTTTCTTTCTTTCTTTTTTTTTTTTTTTTTTTTTTAGAACACTAAAGGGGTCTTTCTGATCCAGGGGCCTATGAGGAATCATGGGCTGTTTTACTCTTCCCTTGTAATTGTTTCCAGGTGTCCCAAGTATCCAAGGCAGCCCAGATGGCAATCCCCAGCACAAGGATCCTACAGCTGGCAAAGCCCAGGGCCCCAGCCACCCTGTTGGAAGAGTGGGACCCCATGCCAAAACCCAAGCCGCACGTGTCGGACTACAATCGCCTCCTTCACTTGGCCAGTAAGTAGTTCCGCTGGGGCTTGCCTCCTTGTCAGGCTCTTGTGTCCTTCCCCACTGGCCACAGGCCATGGGGTGGGGGTGGGGGGGGTCAGTCAGTAGACCTGGGCTACAGGCCTGCTTCTTCTAGATTTGCCCTTCCCCCTTTGCTTCATCTTCTCCCCAGACTGCACACCAGTTGTCCAGACACCTGTAGACCATTCACAGCGTGGCCCATACAGGCTCCCCTGGGGGCTGGCAGAGGGGACCACTCCCCAGGAGCAGAACTGAGAGGGCTTGTGGCCTGACTGGGTCTCCTGGCAAGGGCAAGTGGGTGCAGGAGAGCAAGGTGGGGTGCAAGGCCAGACGCCAACCCAAGAGCCAGGCTGAGGTCCAAGGGAAGCTTTCAGGTGGCACCTACCTGATTCTTCCCCTTTCCTCTAAAACACATGAGGTACCCGGCCCCCCAACCACACAGGAGCGGTAGAGAACTGGACCCCACACCAAAGATAATCCAGTTTGGTGTGTTTCTGGGTGTGCACACACAGATCCGCAAAGTTGTGTGGCCACGTGTATGTGCTTGCCTGCGTGCACCCTTCCAGATGCTCTCCCTGCCCCGCGTTTCTATGACACCGTCCACGTCCAAGGCAACGAGGACTCCTGTGGGCTCTGCCTTCTGAGCTATGGAGGCCCCTAGCTGCCTCCACCCCCACAACCCTTGTGGGCCCACCGTGCGTCCCTGGACCAGACCAGGACTGCCCTGATCCTGGGCGCCACCCCTGCCTGCTTCAGATTCTGTCCTTCTCTGCTCATGACCCACTCAGGGGACCTGCCTCTCTCGGTGTGGCCCACGGGACCTTGCGATCTGTGCCCTGGCTTCCTCCACCTGACTCCATTCTGCTTGCGCCTCCCCAGTGGCCCTTCCTACAGCCTGGCAGGCGCTCCCCAGATGCCCCTCTGCCTCCCACAGGGCTTGGCTCCTCTCTGCCCCCTTGGTGAGGGCCCTCACTGCCCTGTCTCAGTCCACAAGCCAGCCCACCTCTGGGGACCACTTGTTCAGCACCCGTCACCTTCTAACAGACCTTCCAGTACATTTCTGCATCTGTTATGTGCCAGGCCAACAGTGTCAGAGGCACTTAGTCACCAGAGAGCCCGATTGGCCACTTTGGTTCACTCTATCATTTTCCTGGTTTTCTAGTTCCCTTTTTTTTTTGTTATTGATTTAGAGCAGCTCTTTATATAAGATAATCACCAACCCTTTGTTGAGCACATGGCAACATAACCTTTCCCTGGTCTCTCTTCTTTTAACTGTGCTTATGGGATCTTTTGTTTGCCCATCCATTTATCCATTCTCTTAATATTCATGAAAAGACCAGTTAAGTGAATGTACACGTGAGAACACGTACCACTGTGTTAGGCCCCATTGTCTTTCTGTCCCTGTCACACACCCGCATCTGGGATATAAACATACATGTGTGTGTTGTGTGTTTGCAAGGAGGGTATAAGGCTGTGTTTTTCACACTGCAGACTCGCGTCCACTGATGGTTGTGACCAGCACTTGAAGGGGAGAGACCGTGCACGTGAAGCCAGACAGGTGTGGGCACAGTCCATGGCTGCTTTGCTTCTCCGTGTGTCCGTTGTGTATTGTATGGACACACACTCTGTCACCACTGTTAAGTTGTCCCGGGCAGAGTCGGAAAGTCTAGATGTCACGATGGCGGCCGTGCTTCTAGAGTCTCAGAGGAGTTCAAAGAAGCCCGGGTCTGGGCACGGTCCTCTTAGCCCTGAGCGGCGCCGAGGCCCTTCTGCTCAGCCCCTTCCCTTTGGACAGGCCGCTTCTTGGGTCACCTGCCCAGCACATCTGTGTCCAACCCCGGTGACCTTGCCCCGCCAGGCCCCCCCGTGGACTTGTGCCTGCCTGGTGGGAGGGACCCCACTGAGCTGGGGTTGCTCCGCCGAGAGGGCGGACGGCCCGTTTCCATTCGCACGGAGGCTCTGGGCCAAGCGGGTGTGGAAAGGAGGCAACCCCAGGGTCCTGAAGCTTGCACAGACCGAAGGCTAAGACAGTGACCACCGGTGACCACTTCTCTTCTAGTCCCCAGACAGCCCACGTGCTGCAGGAAGGGGCGGTGGGGAGGAGGTGAGGAGGGGCAGACCAGCAGGAGGGGTTTCCGCGGGGGCCGCCGGGGGTGAGAAGGAGGAGCCTGGCTGAGCCACAGGCCTCTGCGCGTGAGAGCCGTGAGTCCTCAACCGCAGCCGCTGGCCGGGTGTGGCTACTTCGCTGAAATTGAAATCAACCTATCGGTTGATCTGAATTAGTTGATTGATTTCATTAAAATTGAATCAAATAAAGCTGCAGCCCAAATCAGGCATTCTGTACTCACACGTGGCTGGTGGGAGCCACGTTACCCAGTGCAGAAAGCTGCGTTTCTTGAGAGGGTCCGGCAGGAGCCCAGAGGATCAGGGCAGTCTCAGCCAGGAGGCTGGTGCCGAGTCCCCAGGGGGCCCTGTCCTGGGGAGCTGCCCTCCATCCCCCCACCAGGCGTGCAGCACCAGCCAGGGAGAGGAGATGCCTCTCACACCCGTCTGCCTCAGAGGCTGAGGCATCAGAGCAGGGAGGGGAAGAGGTGAAGGGGCTGGCCAGGCACCCCCCTCACCCTCGGCCGCTAGCCTCCCTCCTTTGGCTGGCCCCTCTGTGTGCCCCTGTCTGGGACCTGTGGCCACTTGAAATATTTTTTGTCTTTTCAATTCACCCTTTTGAAGCGTACAGTTCAACATACCTCAGTAAAAAATAAAATAAAGCATACATTTGAAAAGTTTTTAGTACGTTCACAGGGTTGTGCATCAATTACCACAATCAATTTTAGAATTTTCATCTCCCTAAAGAGAAACCCCGTCCCTGTGAGAGGTTACACCCCTTCCCCAGCCCCCGGCCCCCACGAGCCCCCTTCCCGTCGGTGGGTGAGCCCGTTCTGGACGTTTCACACACGTGGACTCCCACCCCGTGTGGCCTCTCGTGTCTGGTTCCCTCCCTGAGTGTCGTGTGTCCAGGGTCTGTCCGCAGGGCGGCGGGGGTGGGCGCCTCTCTCCGCTCTGGCTGAGTGGTGGTCCAGCAGGCGGATGGGCCATGTCGTGTGTATCCGTTTTGAACTTGGGCGCTCTGACCTCCACGTCTGAAGTCTCAGTGCCTGACTCGGTCCCTCTCTCCTGCCCTCTCCAGTGCCCAAGGCCCAGTCGGACCAGTGTGTTCCTGACCGAGATCCACGCTGGGAGGTGCTGGACGTCACCAAGAAGGCAGTGGCCAGTCCCCGGATCATCTCCCTGGCCAAGCCCAAAGTGCGCAAAGACCTCAACGAGGGCTATGACCCCTACCACATTTCCCCCGCGTCTCTGGTGGCTCAGGCATCCCCTCGCTTGTACGAGCTGGCCACCCCCAAGAGCATCACCAAAAGAGTGTGAGCGACCCAGGCCTGGCCTCTGAGATCCCATTCCCAGTAAACACCCAACTGCACCCTAACCTTGTGTGTCGTCGGCTCTGAGTGTTTTGGCCCGAAGGCGGGAGGGCAGGCTGGTGGCCAAATCGAGGACAAGGAGGAAAATGATAATGTTCATGCTTACATTCAGCCTGGGATTTGTACGGCCCTGTTATCTTCCAGATCGCGCTCTCCTGCCCTCTGCGCTTCTCAGGTGCCCACTTCCCTCCCTCGTTCCCTCTGAGTCTCCTGGGTGTCCCCGTGCACCTCAAACTCAGTGACCCTATAATAAAACCAGCTGATGCCTATTGCATGACTTACTGATCTTTCCAGTGGCCCAGTGAAGGGGGGGCTGTACTTGTGCACATTTTACAGACGTGGACACTGAGGCTCTCAGAAGTTGGGAAAGACTCACAGCCCCTATCCGAGCCTCCAGGGTGGGGGCGCTGCTCTAGCAATTCACCACACGCACTGGTTCTGACGGCTCTGGCCTCAGAAGTCCTAACACCCAGGCGTGGGCAGGGCCGGTTCCCCCGGGGCCCCAGGGAGCCCCGTGTCCCCCTTTTCCGGCTGCCAGAGACGCCGCATCCTGGGCCCGCGGCCCCTCCTCATCCTCACGGCCAGCAGCGCGGGTCCGCCCGGCTCTCTGCCTCCCTCTTGTGAGGACCTCGTGAGGACGCTGGGCCCCCTGGGAACCCAGGGTCACTCTTGCCTCAGGGGTCTTGACAAGGTCCCCCTTTGAGGTGACAAATCCCAGGTACCGGGACAATGACATGGGCATCTTTGAGAGCTGTTACTCAGCTGACCACAGCCGGAGAGATATCTTTTCTCTTTCTGAAACTCTAAACAAAGGCTCATATTTTGCTGATTCTGGTCAGGCTACTTCTGGGCTATTTGCTGGGTCCTGACAGTGTGCTGTGATGACCCCCTCAGGCCAGCCCTCCACAAGGGTTCTCCTAGCGCCTGCCAAGTGTCCGGTCCTGAGCCATGAGTCTGAGAATACAAAATTGCTAACAGGCTCTAAGTCACTTAAAGACATTAATTCATTCACTAACAAAGGATATTTAGTGAATACTTACAGGTGCTCGAGACAGGTGCTCAGAAGTAAAAAGTTAGCAGCAAAAACCTACCCTCACCCTCTTGAATGATATGATGACATAAACCAGCAAACAACTGACATTCCAGGAGGCTGGGACCCTAGCTCAGAGCCTGTGGCAATTGTTCCTTAAATATGTACACATTTTAACTTTAATTTAATTTTAGTAATCTCTATACCCCGCATGGGGCTTGAACTCACAAACCTGAAATCCTTGGACCCAGCCAGCCAGGCGCCCCTGCTCTAATGGGTGGACCCGCTGACTTTCTACGCTGCTCTGGGGGGCACAGTTGGGACCACTGAAGACCTTCCGAGGACGTGTTTGGGAGGAAGAGCACGAGTGAACAAGCAAGACTCAAACCCCTGTGATGTCGTGAGGTCCCATCCTGAATCTGCCAGAGTGGTTCCCTGAAGAATGCCCCAAAGATGTCCCGAAACCTGTGAATCTTATTTTGTTTGGCAAAAGGGAGTTTGTGGATGAGATTAAAGATTCGGAGGTAAAGAGATTATCCTGTGCGATACAGTCACACATCCTTAGAGAGGCAAAGGGAGATTTGGCCTCAGAAAAAGAAGGTACTTTTTCTGCCACCGGAGCAAGATGATGTCAAGCCCCGGCTTTGATGGAGGAACGAGCTGTGGAAGGAAACGCATTCTCCCCTTAGGGCTTCGGGTTGGAGCAAGCCCCTGCCGGCCCCTTCATTTCTGTCCCCCGAATGACACGTGCGTGTGGATTCTATTGGCTGATTTTGCAGTGATCTGTTACAGCAGCGAGAGGAAGCTAGTACAGATTAGCGACGCTAAAGACTCCTAACAGGAGGCGGAGGGCGAGGACCGTCCTTGGTTGCCGCGCAGCTGGCGGCCCCCCAGGCCGTTCAGGCACACTTCCACCAAGAAAGGGAAGGCGAACCGGCATTTTCAACCTCAGGGACCTTCGAAACAAGACGAAACAGAAGCTTTGAACCAACTCAGGGTCCGAAGTGACGTGTATGATCTCTGGTCAAAGGCCATCTCGTGTTTTAATGTTCCTATACAAGTTGAGAAAAAACAAACTTCACACTGACGTATCTTTATAAAATAAAATTTAACCAGCCGAAGTTTAAATTATTATCTTTTCTAAAACGAGAATTGCTGGTGTTCATTGATTTGTAGAAAGTCTTTAGATACAGAATTATGGAAATTAGCCCTTTGTAACATGAGTAGCCAGGTATTTTTCTAGGGTTACAATCTATTTATTTATTTTTTAATGTACATCCAAGTTACTTAGTATGTTGTGCAGTAGTGATTTGAGGAGTAGAACCCAGTGATTCATCCCCTACGTATAACACTGAGAGCTCATCCCAACAAGTGTCCTCCTTAATGCCCCTCGCCCATTTAGCGCATCCCCCCACCCGCAACCCCCCCAGCAGCCCTCAGTTTGTTCTCTATCTTTAAGAGTCTCTTGGGGCGCCTGAGTGGCTCAGTTGGTTAAGCGTCTGACTTCGGCTCAGGTCATGATCTCGCGGTTCTTGAGTTCGAGCCCCACGTCAGGCTCTGTGCAGACAGCTCAGAGCCTGGAGCCTGCTTCAGATTCTGTGTGTGTCTCTCTCTGCCCCACCCCGCTTCCACTCTGTCTCTGTCTCTCTCAAAAATAAACATTAAAAAAAGTCTCTTGTATTTTGCCCCCCTCCCCGTTTTTATATTATTTTTCCTTCCCTTCCCCTATGTTCATCTGCTAAGTTTTTAAAATTCCACCTATGGGTGAAGTCATAGAATACTTGTCTTTCTGTGACTAATTTCACTTAGCATAATACCTCCAGTTCCATCCACGTAGTTGCAAATGGCAAAATTTCGTGCTTTTTGATGGCCGAGTAATACTCCATTGTACATATAGACCACATCTTCTGTATCCATTCATCCGTCGATGGACACGTGGGCTCCTTCCATACTTTGGCTATTGTGGATAGTGCTGTTTAAATTATTATCTTGTGATTTAAGGCATGAATGAAGAATCGTATATGTTGCACGTCACAACTGTGTTTTGTGGTCAGCTTTATCGAGATGTACGGACTGTTGTGGATACAGTTTGACGAGACTGACACAGGCAGCTGTATAACTGCCACCACTATTGACAGAAGACGGGTTTTGTCCCCCTTTGAACTTCCCTCACGCTGCTCTGCTGTCATCCGGTCCCTCCAACCCCGGGGCCCTGGCAACCACTCATCTGTTCTCTGTCCCCATGGTTTGGAATTTTCTGGAACATGGTAAACTGGTGGAAGAGTGTGACTAGCTTTGTCTCCATGCAGCTTGTCCTTACTAGACAGCATGTAGAGCACGTGACTGGGATTTGCCCTGTCACCTGTTCTGAGAGTCCTTCTGAGTTTGGCCTATTACATCTCCTGACTGGACATTTGGTCTTAGTTCTTCCTCAGTTTCATGTTACGCTTTAAAATTGTATAACTCCTTTTGTTTGTTCTTTAAATCCTTCAGAATAGGACTCGGAGGTTATGCCCTCGGGAAACTGACTTTGAGACAGGGATCACGGACAGGGGGGTTCCTGGGGACCGCCCTTGTGGTTGGAGCGTGCCAGGCAGTGAAGGAAGCAGGGCTGGACAGAGGGACAGGGGGCTGAGAAGATGGTCTCAGCTGACCCTACGGGGGCCTCTGGAGCTACACAGTTGTCCCCCGGTAGCCACAGGTGCTGGCCGTTATGCGTTTGCATGGAGAAGTCCTGGTGTGGGCAGCCTCTGTGAAGGAGGGGGGACCTGGGAGACACTCAGCTTCGAGCCACCAGCCACTGGCACCCCTAGCAGCTGAGAGAAATGCTGCTTCTGTATGTTTGGGGGGTTTGCATGGTGCACACAGCATCCAGTACAGTCCACCCAGAACTGCTCAGCTCGATGTACGTTCTGGAAACACCTCACCCAGGACCTTGTTAGGCTTCTTTTTCTGCAGGGAAACTTGTAAGAAAAAGATTAGTGTGGTGAGCTACAGCCCCCAGCGCCACCCTGGGCTGGACTCATCACCCCCACCTGCAGCCACACCCTCCTCCCTCTCTCCCTGTCTCCGAGGCTGAGTTGCTGGGGGAGCCCAGCCCAGACCCCAGTCCCTGAGGGGCCCGAGTGCTTTGTCAGCAACCGTCAGACCAAGGGTGCTGTGCACTCCCCGTCTGCACCAGGAGGGCCTGCGCACTTGCAGGTGCCCAAGCATCAGCTCTCCAGGCCTTTGTCTTCATGGCCCCTACTGGGAGGACACCCTCCCAGCCTCTTCTTCCTCCTTGAAGACTCGGCTAAAGACACTGCTTTCTATTTTCTTAGCTTTATTACTCTTACTTTTTATTGGAAAACCATTCAGGTATACAGAACAATTGCAAGAAGAAGCGTAGAAGATATCTTCACGTACGCTCTCCCAGGTCCCGCTATTAGCATTTTGCTCCGTTTGCTTTATCATTTGTTCCGAACCACCCAAGTTGCTGGTGTCATGGCACCTTACTCCTGTCTAGTCCTTTGGGCTGTTCTAACAGAAACGTCACAGACCAGGTGCCTCATAAACAGCAGAAAAGTATTTTCCATAGTTCTAGAGGCTGGAAAGTCCAAGATCAAAGTGCCAGCAGATTTGGTCACTGGTGAGGACCTGCTTCCTGGTTCAGAGGCTGTCTTTCCACCATCTGCTCATGGGGACAGAAGGGGCAAGGGTGCTCCCTGGGGTCTCTGCCATAAGGGCACTGATCCCAGGGCACCTGGGTGGCTCAGTTGGTTGAGCGTCCATCCAACTCCTGGTTTCGGCTCAGGTCACGATCTCGAGGTTTGTGAGTTCGAGCCCCACATTGGGCTCTGTGCCAATAGCACGGAGCCTGCTTGGGAGGCTCTCTCTTTCTTTCTCTGACCCTCCCCTCCCCTCTGTCTCTCTCTGAAAAATAGATAAATAAACATAAAAAATTTAAGAAAAATAAGGCACTCATCCCATTCACGTAGGTTCCGTCCTCATGACGTCCCAACGTCTCCACCATCAAATACCATCATATCGGGGATTCAGTTTCAACATATGAATTCTGGGGGGACACGGACATTCAGTCTATGTTAACTTCTAAATATTTCAGTGTAAATTTTTTGAGAATAAGAATATTCTCTTACAGAACCACAGGTCTGTTATCAATGTCCCCGAACTTAACATTGATGTAACACGTTTATCCAATCCACGTCTGAATTCCAGTTTTGTCATTCATGTTCCAGTTATGTTTCCAATAATGGTCCTTATAGTCTTTCCGTCTGCACTGGCAGATCCAGTAGGATCAGATATTGCATTTAGTTGTCCTGTCGGAAAAAGTGGTCTTTTACGGCAGTAACATTTCTGAAGAATACAGTCCTTCTCTGTTTGTTTAACAGCATGTTCCTTATTCGGGGTTTGTCTGCAGTTTCCTCAAATATATGCAGGATACGCATTCCTGGCCAGATTAAGTGATGTAGTGTCCTTCCAAGGGCATCACATTGGAAGGCACGTGGTGTTCGTCTGCCCCTCACTACCATGTTAATTTTTTATCAGCCGGCCAATGTTGCCGCATTTCTACACTGTAACTGTAATAATCAGCCTGTGGAGAGAGGCTTTCAGACCCTAAAAACTTTCTTCCCTTCACCTGGATCCCCTGCTGCCCCTTCGCATCTCTCTGATGATTCTTGTCCAAGCCGTTTCTAAGAAGTCTTCTCTGGTTTCTCAGCCTGACTCAAACCCTTTGCCTTGGTTTCCGCACATGCTATAAACACAGACACCCCCCTCTCGTTGTATCTATTGGCCGTCTCCCTGCCTCACTGGATCCCTGCAAGCCCAGCACCAGTTGAGGGCTGTAGGGGCCATGCGCTTAGTTCATTGATTAACTGAATGAATAAATGGATGAATGAATGAATGACCAACTGCTCTAGGTATCAGTGAGGGCTCTCAGACACGAGCGCCTGAACCTCCAATCTGAATGAGGTGTACCTAACACAAGGAGTAGGGAGCCCACTGACTCATACAACTGTGAAGGGCAGGGTAGACTTTTTTTTTTTAACGTTTTTATTTATTTTTGAGAGAGCAAGAGAGAGTGGGGTGGGGGGGGGGTGGACAGATGATCCGAAGAGGGCTCTGTGCTGACAGTAGAAAGCCCGATGCGGGGCTCAAACTCACCAATGGTGAGGTCACGACCTGAGCTAGAGTCAGATGCCCAACTAACCGAGGTGCCCCAGGGTAGACCTTTCAAAAGTGGTTCTTCTGTCTCCTGGCTGGTAGACTCTCAGAGGGCTGGGGATAATGCTTTTTATCAAGCATCATGCCTGGTGGATCTCAACTTCTCAGTACCCCACTGGCTGACGGCTGGGAAAGGAACTAGGCTTTTGAATTCCCCACCTCCTCAGTCTTGGAACCACCACCCGCTCATTTGTGCCAGCCAGAAATCTGGGAGCCATCGTCACATTCTCGCCACCTTCACTGCATCAGGGGGTCTTGTGGGGTCTACTTTTCCAAGCTGTCCACCTCTGTCCCCACCCCTCCATCCTAGTCAGCAGCTGACGTCTCTGCAGGCTGAGGGCCTTGCCACTGGCCTGCCTCCGTCCTCTCTTGCTTTTGATTACAACACTCTTGGTACACCTTCTGCCCTCGTGCTCAGAGCCCTCGTCAGTCCGAAATTTAAAATGTTGGGGCTGTCACGTTCAAACTCTGCCCCCGTGCCTAGCAAAGGTTCGGGAAGTGCATTAGGTCCACAGACATTTAATCAATAAACTAAACACAACAACTACGACTTCGGAGCCAAATGGCCCTGCGTTGGGATCCTCCCCTCTCGCCCACCCCGCCAGGACCGGCTCCCAGCACAGGGAGCCGCCTTCTCAAAGCTCGTCTTCAGGCACATTTTCGCAAGCCCCAGTTGACTCTGCGGCACACGAGGTGGGTCATCCCCGGGCCAAAAGTGCAGAAAGTTCCAGAACCACGCTGCCCAGCCTTCCATCCTGGGTCCAACACCGGCGCACGGGCGGCCCGTTTCCTCATCCCTAACTCGGGGCGCGGACAGCACTCGGCCCTGGGATCGGAAGGAGGAAATGGGACAGGGCTCCCTGCGCAGGTGTGGCTCTCAGGGATCAGCCTCCCTCCACCACAGCCCGCCGCCTAGGCGCGGCCCAGGCCGGGGTCCGGCGACGGCCCCGCGCATCCCCGTCCGCGCGCCCGCTCCGCGCTCCCCGCATAGCCAGCTCCGCGCACCTACTACGCGCCCGCCCGCGCCCCGCCCGCGCCCCGCCTCCGGCCCCGCCCCGGCCCCGCCCGGTGCCCCCGCCTTCCCGGGCGCCGCAGCCAATGAGCGCGCGGCCCCGCATCCGGGGATCCCGGCGCGGCCGCCGCCTCCCGCGCACACACGGCCATGGCGGAGGTGAGTGAGCGGGCCGGGGGAGCCGGCCCCCCGCCCCCGCGCGCCCGCACCCCCCGCCCCTGGGCCCGGCCGTGCGGGGGCCCCGGGCGCGGAGACCCCTGCCCCGGGGCGCGGAGGCTGGGCTCGGGGCGCCGCGCCCGTCGGGGCCCGAGGGGCGCGGAGCTCCGTCGGCGGCCGCCCCCGGCTCTGTTCCCCCCCCCCCGGTCGGCTGCCACATCGCGGGGTGCAGTGCGCATGTGCGGGCAGGGGGCGGGGGCGCGGAGTGGGGAGGGGAGGGGCGGGCCTGCGGGGAGAGGGCAGACGCGGGGTGGGGGCACGCGCCCTGCTCTCCGGCCGGGATTCCCAGGCACTCGACCCCCACCCCGCTCCCCACCCCCCTCCCCGGTTCCTCGTTCCTAGGCCCTGGACCCCCGGGGGCTCCCGGCGGCGCGCAGCCCTGCCCTCCCGGCGTTGGCCAACTTTGCGGAGTGCGCTCTCCGGGCGCGCGGTCGTGGCGCGCCGCGCTCTCCCGTCGGAACCCCGGGTGAGACCCGGCACCGCAGCCCGCTTGTGAGCCCCTCCCCCCCCCCCCCCTCCGTGCTGGGCACCGCGCATTCGCTCCCACCAGGTCCCGAACGGGACTCGAACTCCGACATAGGGCCCGCCCTGCGTGGCGCCGGCACCGGGGTGCGCTGGGAGGGCCTAGGGCGTCGGGGCTTCCCCCCACCCCGCCTCCCCGGCGGGCAGACCAGCCTGGCCCGGCTGCTTCAAGTTACTTCTCGGAGCCTCCTGTCTCGGGCCGTGAAGCAGGCCCACGAACCCTTCCCCGAAGTCCTTGGGGCCAGATGTGTTTTCCGATGCAGAGGTTTTCCGATTTGAGGGTTTTGTGGGGTGTGGAGCTGTGAGGGCTGATCTGATAACGCCTGGGATCGTTTGGGAAAACACAGTCAGCAAGTAGTTTCAAGTCCTGTCAAACCAGGGACGGGAAACTTTCACTTTTGGGCCTTTTTTAAACTTTGGAATGTTGGATAAGACTGGGTGCACTGCTCTGCTCCTGGGGCCCTACTGAGGATTAAAGGAGACTGCAGCTGCCAGGGCTCAGTAATGTGACTCTCAGCGCGCGACGTTTTAGTCTGGGGATGCAGCCGGTTGTCAGACTCAGCACGCAACCCTCATCAAATGCGTAGCCCCGCCCCCCCCTCCCCGAGACCCAGAGAGGAGAAGGGGTCCCCCCAGTGAGGCGCAGCAGGGTCGTGGGATACTCGGCATGGCTGTGGGGCCAAGGTGAGTTCTCTGTCCTGGCACGACGTGGGTAGGTGTTGTGCAGGGCGGACATGGCCATTCTCTCCCACCAGTGACCTTCTGAGGGGCAGCAACAGGCCCTGGTTTGCGCTAGAGGTGGTGTGGGTGTCTGGGTGCAAGGCGAGGCCTCACCAGCCTGTTGTGTGGGGTGGCTGGACCCGAAGGTTTCTTAGTTCTCCTTGCTTTGCATTTAGGGAAGCTGGTCTTGGGAGTCAAGGGCAGAAAAGCTAGGTGTCTCAGTGGCCTAGCGGGGTGTGGCGGTAGTGTCTTTGGGTCTGTGTGTGCTCCCGGCTCAGGGGCTGGGTCAGCCCCGCATTGGGTCAGCACTCTCGGCCTGGCAGGTGTGCTGTGGGTGGACGGGGCAGACTCCCCAGCTGGCCTCCCCTGGGAGCTGTTGGGTTTGGCTGTTGACTCTGCCTTGCCTGGTGCAAAGGCCCTAGACCCTCACAGCAGCCAGCTGCCCAGGGTGTCCCCGTCCCACGTGTTGACAGTGTGCAGTGGTGCATTTGAGTGGATTTGAGTTGGTTTCCTAGGAGAAGGTCTTTGTGTGAGATCCCCCACGTGCCTGGCTCGGTGCAAGTCCCGAGCGTCTGGCCGTGAGCACAAACCTGATGGTGCCTGTCCTAAATGAAGGGCCTTAGAGTCTGGTCAGAGAGAGCCTGGTCAGTAAAGGGCCAAGAAGTGTGCAGATGTCAGAAGCGGTGAGCCACAGCCAGTCTCTGCCCAGGGGACCTGTTGCAGCGCTGGAACCTCTTAGTTCTGTGTGACCTTGGGCAGGTGACTGAATGTTTCAGAGCCTTGGTTTCCTCATCTCTGAAATGAGACCCTCCAGTCGAGAGCTCTCCCAAGATCTCAGCTCCGTGGCTTGCACGGGGAAGCTGCTGGCAATCGGCTGTGTCTAACCGGTACAGATGGCAGTTTGTAAGCTACTGGTACGTGCTTGATCGGTATTAGCCGCCTGATTGGTGTAGTTGCTGGAGTAGTTGTCAGCACCAGGAGAAAAGATGGGAGCGTTTCACACGGTCTTCCTCCTGGATATCGGTCTTTGAAAGACCCAAGTACGCTTTGTCTTGTGCTTAAAACCCTCCACGCCTTTCCTTTGTCCTTAGGGTAAAGTGCATCTCCTCCCTGTGATCTCACCCCAGTGATGTGACCCTCACGGACCGCCTCCCCCCGCCCCCACTCCTTCCATTCCCTCCTGCGGCGTAATGCCCTTGGGGAGACTCCGCTGCCCTGGCGTTGTCCCAGAACCCCATCGTGTCCCTTCAGTCCTGTGGATGTCCACTCCCACTCGTTTGCTGTCCGTGTCCCCAGCTAGACGGGTGACGTGTGTGGGAGGAGACGGGCAGAACCTGTTTGTTGATGGACTGTGGTGCACCTGGCCCAGAGCACGTGTTCAGTAAGCGTTGGTCAGCTGGGGGAGGGTGGCGCCCCAGCAGTCAGTGGGGAACCAGGCAGTGCAGCTGGCTGTGGGTGGAAGGTGTTCTGGGTAGCTGTCACCGTGTAAGGAATCACTTTGAAAGTCAGTTGTTTATTTGTTTATTGAAGAAAAAAATTTTAAATCTTTTATTTATTTTTGAGAGAGAGAGACAGAGCGTGAGTGGGTGAGGAGCAGAGAGACAGAGGGAGACACAGAATCCGAATCAGCTCCAGGCTCCGAGCTGTCAGCACAGAGCCCGACGCAGGGCTCGAGCCCACAGACCACGAGATCGTGACCTGAGCCGAAGCCAGATGCTTAACCACCTGAGCCACCCAGGCACCCCTGAAATTCAATTTAAAATTACAGTTGTTTCATTGCTGTCTTTTGTGGTGCTGAGGGCTGGCTGGGCTCAGCCAGGAGGTTTTCACTCAGGGTTGCTCTTGGCGGTTGCAGTGGTTGGTGGCCGGGGCTGGAGCCGACCCCCATGGAGGCAAGCTTCCTTGCTCACGTGTGGTTGGTGTTGGCTGTTGTCTGGGACACGGACACACGACCTTTGTGTAGCTTGGGCTTCCTCACAGCATGGCAGCTGAATGGCTTTGCCAGAAGGTACCAGATGGAACCTGACTTGCATTTTAAGACCTAGTCTTGGAAGTCACATGGAGTGTGCCCCCGTCCCCCACCCTGCCTGAAGTCCCAGGCCCATCCAGATCCCCAGGGAAGGGGCACAGAATCCCACTTCTGGAGGGGGTGGTGTGTCAGTGTCCCAGAAGAGCTTGCGGGACGGGATGTGTGGGTGCAGCTGTTTTGCAGAGTGGAATCTGCCACGGCATCATTGTGGGTTCTGCTTGGAAGTTGTGGGAGGAGTCATACGCTGTCCCGGGAGAAGAGCTGCCCTGGCCTCCACATCTGAGCAGTCAGGGTCCCCTGAGTCAGGACTGGTGACCGTGCCTGTCCTTCCCGAGGCTGGGGTCGCCCACTCCTCTGTGATCAAGTCTTTAGAATTCCTTTTCTTCGTCCCTCCTTTCCTTGTTTTTTACCCAGAATGTCCTCCACCCACTCCCCATCCTGTTTCTTCTTCCATTTTGGCAGAGTGGAGGGCTTTGACTCTGATGGAGACATCCAGAGTGTTCTGAACAGAGGAAGTAGAACCCCTGGGAACCCCAGGGCTTGCACTGAGAGGTCAGATGTTGGGACGGGGGGAGGGAAGAGAATCCACGAAGTCAGTGTTTCTTGGTGAGTTTTGAGGAACTTGGAGTCCTCTGGAAATGAACTTGGGGATCTGAGGCCACTGAGTCCCCTGTGGGGAGCAGGGTGCTCAGAGTCCTGCCCCCTCCTTGGGGGGTGGGGTGGGGTGGGAAGGAGCCTTCCAGACACTTGTCTTTGCTCCTTTGCCTGAGCTCCTCTGTCAGAGGGCAAGTCACATAAGGGCCGCATCCTTCTCAGACCCTGCACCTCAGGTCTGGACTGGGAGCAGCGTTCTGTCTGGAAAAGGAGCCGTCCACACGCTGGCCTCTCTCGGCCTGCCCATCAGAGCTCTTGGTAGCAAGAGACAGAAAGCCAGCCTAGTTGCACTGGGGGAGGCTGGACACTCATCACTGCGGAGGGTCCTAGAGAGGGTCCGTGTGATTTCAGAGGACACTTAGGGTGCGGCTGAAGGTGAAGCCCTCTGTGGCAGGCCACGCAGGCCACGGTGCTCTGTGTCCCCTGCCTGCTTCCAGCCCCCGCTGCCGCGTCTCAGCCCCACCCCACTGGCTCCTTTCCCCTCTGTCTGTGCTGCCTCTGCTGCCCCGACCGGGCTCCCTAACTCCCTACTCCCTGCTCCAGCCCAGAACCTCCCAGTGCTCCCGGCAGAGGCCGTGTACCATGCTACACTTCCTCCTGGAGAAGCTGGGGCCCTGTGCCCACCAGCCCCGTGCCCCTCATTTCTGCACCACGGTCCTTGTGAGCCCCTGCCTGCTGTGCTCCGGTGCCTGTGGCTTGGCTTTGCCTACCAGCTCTCTCTCCTGGCTGTGCCGTTCCTTCATTTATGCTGCCAGGTTTTTGAAGGGCCTCGGTCGGAGTTTGTAGTCGCTCTCCTTATGTGCTGTGTGAGCTAGGGTATGTGGCTCGATCTCTCTGAGCTTCAGTCCCTTTGTTTCTCTTAGGAGGAGGGTTACCCAACCTCTTGAGGTTTTCTTGACGACTCTGAGGAAATTCTTACTAAACTGCCGTTCTAAGCTCTAAAAGTTTTATTAAATACTCCAGTCGTGTGTGTGTGTGTGCACGCACGTACAGATGGCTTTAAGGAGGTATAATTCGTATACAGTTCGCTCGTTTTAACGTGTACAATTCAGTGGTTTTAAGTACATTCAGAGTTGTATGACCATCAGCAGTCAACTCTAGAACATTCCATCTCCCCTGAAGCAAACCCTGTCTCTATCAGCCATCACCCCTGATCTTTCCTCACCCCCGGCCCCCACGAGCCCCCTTCCTGTCCGTGGATGGGCCTATTCTGGACGTTCACACACGTGGACTCACACCCTGTGTGGCCTCTTGTGTCTGGTTCCCTCCCTGAGCGTCCTGTGTTCAGGGTCCGTCCGCGGGGTGGCGGGTGTGGGCGCCTCGCTCCTGCTCGGGGCCAAGGGACGTTCCATTGTTCAGCTTTGGTTTGTCTGTTCATCAGCGGATGGACATTCGTGTTCTTTCCATCTTTGGCTCTCGTGAATGGTTTCGCCACGAATGCTCATGTGCAAGTGTTAGTGTAGATGTGTGGTTTCTTCTCCCTTGGGTGTCTTAGGGGAAGCAGGGCTTAACCCTTTCCCTTCCCCTCTTAGGTTTTCAGGTGGGGACTTAGACTGTCAAGAGACAGATGAACAAAGGAGAAACATACACAGTTTATTAACCCAGCAGCACATGTGCCGGAGAAGTCAGATGAGTAACCCAAGGGGGTGGCTAGGGCTTGGACTTCTGAGAGCGTCTGCACAAAAGAACGATAAACTTGTATGGACTGTTACGACACAGGAGGACTTTGAGTCTGTCCAGGCAACAAGTCGTGGGAAGGTGGATGTGCAGGGAACTAGTAGAAGGTCAGGCTAGTCAGTAAGGTGTGTGTGTTCAGTGAGCTGGGTGCCGGGTCATCTTCAGTGCTAACCTGCTCCCTTCCTGGTTCGGGAGGGGAGGCACCCGCACAGTGATTTACAGAGGTCGTCCTGTTTCTGTTCTTGCTCAGTGTCTTCGTCCCAGAGTAGCCCTCACGCCAGAGTGGCACACGTTGGGGTGACACACTCTGACCCCTAGGTGTCTAGCAAGCAGTGGAACTCCTACGCCAGCTGCTCCCCAAAGTGTTGGCTCCGTTTTGCATTTCCGCCTTTGATTTGCTTTTTTCTGATGAGCATTTCTTCATGTGCTCATTGGCCGTCTGTGTATCTCTTTGAAGAAATGTCTGTTCAGATGCTTTGCCCATTTTTAAATTGGGTTATCTTTTCATTAACAAGTTGCAAGAGTTCCTTGTGTGTTCTCGACACAGGTCCTTTCTCAGCTGCACGGCTCGAAGGCCTCTCCCTGCTCTGTGGATTGCCTTCTTCAGTGATGGCCTTTCAAACAGAAAAGTTTTTCTTTAGATGAAATCTGGTTCATGTAGTTTAACTCTTGGTGCCTTATCTAAGAAGCCACGGCCTGTGTCCAGGGTAACAAAAGATGTATTCCTGTGTTTTTCTCTAAGACTTCTATAGTTTCATAGTTTTATGTCTTGGGGCACCTGGGTGGCTCAGTCGGTTCAGTGTCCGACTCTGGCTCAGGTCATGATCTCATGGTTCGTGGGTTCGAGCCCTGCGTTGGGCTCTGTGCTGTCAGTTCAGAGCCTGGAGCCTGCTTCAGATTCTGTGTCTCCCTCGCTGTCTGCCCCTCCTCATGTGATTTTTGGACTCTGTCAGTTTCTGCACAGAAGCCAGATGAGATTCCTCCCATATGAGGCCACTTCTGAGGCTGCCTGGGGAGTTGGGCTCTGACCTGAACCTGCTCCCAGGCGGGATGCAGAGATGTGCCCCAGCGGGTCCTGGGCCCACCGGGCTAACCTTGCTTCTCTTTCTCTGCAGGCCTCCTCGCTGGAGAGGCAGAGCCCTCGCGTGGCCTCCTGCCTCACTCACAGCCTGTGCCCCGGGGAGCCCAGCTTGCAGACAACAGCAGGTACATTCCTTGCCCCTTCCTTCCTCCTGCCCAGGGCCACCAGGGCCTTTGTGGTTGTGACAGACAGAGTCCCACCCAGCCTGGCAGAGCCAGACACAGTGTGCTGGCTCCCAGGGTCCAGGGACAGGTATGTAGGTAGAGTGGCCAGGGCTCTCCCCATTTTCTGGTGTGGGCAGGGCTGCCCAAGAGAGGGCCAGAGTGCCTTACTCCTGGCATGTCCCGCTGGCCTGGCAGGCACCTTAGCCAAGGCCTCGGGCTGGAGCCGCTGGCCGCAGGAAAACTGGGGGCTTTGCTGTGGGTGAGCTCCAGGGTGCTGTGCACCCCTCCCAGGCTGGCTGTTGGCCCCCTTCCCGTCCAGCCTCAGCCTTCATCGCTCCCTGGCCTGGGGGGATTGAGCTCTAGCCATTTCCTTTTGAGTTTGTTTTCTTTAAATTTGACTTACTGAAGACCAGAATGGGGAGAGAGAGAGCAATGATCACAGCCTGCTTCTTCTGGGAAAACCAGAAATCCGGTGACGTGCACCACACATTGGCCTGTGCGGGTGGCACTGGTGTTGCTCTGCCGAGGCAGCAGAAAGGACTGGCCTCGGACGGGCCTGCTGCGTGTGTCCTGCGGGCGTCCTGCCCGCACCGTGCTGGCCCTGCAGGCCCTCGTGGGTGCGCAGTCACCTGTGCGTTTCCGGAGTTGAGGGCCCCGCCAGGCCTTCCGCTCTTCCTGCCCTCGCTCGCCTGGTGCTCATTTCTTCCCAGTGTGTGGGCTCTTGCCCACACCCTCACCGGTGTCTGTGGTTGGGGGACCAAGCAAGCACCCAGGAGAACACATCCCCCCAAATGTCCAGAATCCGTGTGTCCAGTTAGCCAGGTGTGTTGTTGTCTCAGGGGTCGTTCTGTTGGGAGTTCCCACGTGGTAGACTGACCATGCTGGCCACTGGTGTGCACACGCGTCTGAACGTGCACGCACGTGCGCACACACACACACACACACACACACACAGCCTTCTGCACGTGTATGCATGTACCCACACGTGCACATACCTGCAGGCTGTGGGCTTTGTCCCAGGTGACAGCGGGCTGCTGTTGCGTCCTACCCCAGCCGTCCTCAGCCTTGCACGATGGCTGGTGTGCGTGGGGTGAGGGGTGGGGAGCTCACGCAGGTGGGTGTCTCCTCCACAGTGGTGTCCATGGGCTCTGCAGACCATCAGTTCAACCTTGTTGAGATCCTGTCACAGAACTACGGCATTCGGCAGGAGTGCGACCAGGCTGCAGGAGACCCAGGGAAGCCGGAGGGAGAGTTGGAGAAGGACTTCATCTCCCAGGTGCTTGGCTGAGCTCGTCCCCCGTGCCCCTGTGTAGGGGGAGCCCCCGGGCAAGGTCACGGTTTCTTCATTTGCTGAATTAGTCTCGAAGCTCAGATTTCACAGGGACAAGTGCTGTGTGCACATCTGTTTGCAAAGCGCCAGGCACTTTGCTAGGAGCTGAGATGGTGGGGGCCGGGCCAGACCCGGTCGTGCCTCTGGGGCTTTAGGGTTCTAGGCACAAAACCCACCGTCGTCAGACTTTTTGGCCTCAGAACCCCCTCTATGGCCTTCAAATGTTGGAGGATCTCAAGGGGTTTTGTGCGGGTTATGCAGTAAATCCATTGTTAATAGAAATAGCTTATTTTTGTGAAAATGAAAAAACAGCTTTTCCCCAACTAAAGCAAGTTGGGGAGAAGAGTGGAACCGCTTTGTGTTTCTGTAAATGCAGAAGCGGATCCGAGAGCCCAGCTACTGTCTTGAAGGCAGATGTTGATGAGCAGTGATCTGTTCTCTTGGTTGGAGTGTAAACCTAGCTTCATACACGTCTGTTCTTGGAAGAGGAGAGCGCCTTCCCAGATCGTGGTGGATATTCCTGGACGCTGCCCCCAGAGTCAGTCAGTGGTGGTTCTGTAAAGGGGATTGCAGAGGGGCTTCTGCCACATTCCGTGCTTGGTTGTGTCAGGACCTGTTGGTGGTGACTTGCGGTGGCTCTTTATCCTCCTCATCGTGAGGTGTTTGCAGCCTGTGCACCACAGGATCCGAGACACCCGGGGGGCTTCCGCACAAGAGATTTATTTCTGTCATAATCGCGGAGGCCAGAAGTCCGCAGCCAGGCTCAGGCGTGGTGGTTTCTGCCGAGGGCCCTCATCCTGACTTCCGGTTCATTGCCTTCTCGCTGTGTCCTTGTGCTCGTGTCGGAACGAGGGCGGGCTGTCTGGGGCCCGTTCTCTTGAGGACCTGACCCTCTTGGATCAGGGCCCCATCCTCACGACTCATTTCCCTGTAATTCCTTGTGTAAAGGCTCATCTCCACGTGCAGTCACATTGAGAGTTGGGGCTCTGGCATGTGCATCTTGGCGAGACACGAACATTTGGTTTGTTCAGTATCTACACTGATCTCATCAAACGTCTTTCAAGTATTGGGAATTTTTTTTTTTTTTTAACGCAATAACCGCAGGCACTTTATGCAGTTTGGTGCTATGTATCGCTCGGTGCCAATTTGGTCTTAAGACCAAAGGCAAGTCTTCTCTTCAGAAAAGAAAACATGGAGGTTGCCTGGGTGGCTCAGTCGGTTGAGCGTCCGACTTCGGCTCAGGTCATGATCTCACGGCTCATGAGTTCGAGCCCCATGTCAGGCTCTGGGCTGACGGCTCAGAGCCTGGAGCCTGCTTCGGATTCTGTGTCTCCCTCTGTCTCTGTCCCTCCTCTGCTCACACTCTGTCTGTCTCTTTCTGAAAAATAAACAAACATAAAAAAGTTAAAAACAAAACAAAAAAGAAAACATGGGTATCTGGGGGGCTCAGTCGGTTAAACATCTGACTGTTGACTTTGGCTCAGGTCATGATCTCAAGATTCCTGGGCTTGAGCCCCACATTGGGGCTCTGCACTCACAGCTAGAACCTGCTTGGGATTCTCTCTCTCTCTCTCTCTCTCTCTCTCTCTCTCTCTCTCTCTCCCTCCCTCCCTGTGTGTGTCCCTCTCCTTTTCATGCTCTGTCTCTCTCAAAAATAAATAAATAAACATTAAAGAAAAAAACAAAAGTTTAACGTGAATTTAAAACTTCTCAAATCGGGGCGCCTGGGTGGCGCAGTCGGTTCAGCGTCCGACTTCAGCCAGGTCACGATCTCGCGGTCCGTGAGTTCGAGCCCCGCGTCAGGCTCTGGGCTGATGGCTCGGAGCCTGGAGCCTGTTTCCGATTCTGTGTCTCCCTCTCTCTCTGCCCCTCCCCCGTTCATGCTCTGTCTCTCTCTGTCCCAAAAATAAATAAACGTTGAAAAAAAAAATTAAAAAAAAAAAAAAATAAAACTTCTCAAATCTAACCAAAAACTAAAGTCAGCCATTTATCACTTGAATACCTTATCTAGGTTTTCTTCAGACGTAATTCTTAAAAACTGATTAGGAAAGAATATAACATCCAAGGTAATTATGGAAACACTGCCGTTCTGTATGACCTTACCTAACAGGATCGTGAATTTGTCAGGCACACGTTGTCAGATCCAGAGTTCCCAAAATTCTGATTTTTTCCTCAGGGACCGGAATTTCACCCTTGTAGCACATAGTTGTTTGTTTGGACGTAACGGCCAACTTGGCCCGTGTCCGAAGGCGTCTGCGCCGGGCCAGACCACTGTCACCTGCCAGCCGTGCCGTCCGGTAGTGCAGCGGCGAGCTCGGGACGGTGTGCGTCCGGCACGGCCGTGACCCTGGTGCTTCTGCACAAACCCTCACTGCAGGGTGTGGCAGCCACTCCGCGTGCTTCCTGTCTCCTCACGCAGCAAATTGAACCACGGCTGCTCAGAGGGAGAGTTGATGAAATCAGTGATTTTGTACAGGATATTCTGGAGCGAGAATGGCACGTTTACAGCTGAGTGGGTGGTGGGAGGTGCACACGCTAACCGCTCGCACACCCTGTGCTCCTGCCTCGACCGGAGGGTGCTGTGCCCCACCGTTGGCTCGCTCCCTTGGCACCAGCGCCAGCACAGCGAGAGCCAGAAGTCACGTCCTATTACCGTGAAAGTTGCCGTGCGTCTGGGACCCCCCGGGGGTCTTTGGGCCACTGTGTTAATCCCCCAACAAATGCACGGTTGGAAACTGTGGTGGAGGTAACGAATGTCCCTGTCAGTGGGGTCCCGTGAGGGTGGAAGGGGGACCTCGGAGTCAGTTGGGAGGGGGCTGGGCACAAGTTGGGTGTTCTTCCACGTGGACTTGGAGCCCCCCGGGGTGAGGGCAGGGCAGGAACTGGGGTACAGGGGAGGCAGGCATCTTGAGAGAATGAGAGGGAGGTCCAGGGAGCTGGAGGCTGGCTGTGGCCCGCAGGGTCAGGGCGCAGTGTGGCTGGACAACACTGGCTTCAGGAGCAGACAGGTGGGTGTGAGGAACAGCGACCAGCACTAGAGAGGAAGGCAGTGGTAGTTTTGTCTCTTCCTTCCCAGTCATCAAATGTTTCATTCCTGTTTCTTGTCCTGTTGCATTGGCGTGTAGTGTCTTACGGTGGGCTTGAGCCTCCCTTCGTGTTCAGATGGGATGGGGTTGCTCTGGTGGCTCGTTACCAACCCCTTGAGGGCTCACGGCACCTCTGTTACATTGATGAGGCAGACATCTGTCTACTTAGCATCTTGAGTTGTCGTTGTCGTTGTAGTTGTTGTTTTGGTTTTTTCAATCAGAAGCAGATGTTGGATTTTCCCAGATGTTTCTTTCATGTTTATCAAGATGGTCTTGTTTTTCCCCGTCTGATTTATCGACATCATAAGTTGTGAGGGTAGATTTACAGGTATCGAGCCATCCTTGCATTGCTGGAGTTAAGCCTGGGCAGTGCCGTGAGGATGGAGAGGCCAATCCCGGCCCCACCCTTCAAGGCTGGTGACCTTGGGCAAATAGCTGACTTCTCTGGGAACAGGTGTCTTGTCCCTGCATCTATTGGGGGTCATAAGGGAGTCTTTGGTTGAAGGACTGGGCCTGGGGTCTGGCGGAGTTAGCTGCTGTGAGTGTGACGAGGTGGTTCTGCTTGTGGTGGCCAATGTGGCTCAGAACCCCGAGCAGCCTCCTGACTCAGCCCTGGCCCCTGCAGAGCAGCGACATGCCCCTTGATGAACTGCTTGCCCTCTATGGCTATGAAGCGTCAGACCCCATCTCGGAGCGGGAGAGCGAGGGCAGTGACACCACAGCCAATCTCCCTGACATGACCCTGGACAAGGTGAGTGGACTGGGAGCAGGGTTCAGGGAGGACAGGCGAGAAGGCCCTGGCGCTCACAGATGTGCTGTCGCGGCATCAGGCCAGGCCTACTGCTTAAAGAGCCCTGTCTGTTCCCCCGCCCCACTCCCCAGAGTCAGAGCTGATTCAGTGGCTGTGGCTTCCCACCCATGGCTCGGGTGGCCACGGGCAGGGGCTAGAGAAGGGGCCGAGTGGAGACTGGTGTGGAGAAATGCCCTTGGGCCGGGCCCTCTGGGGCAGGTGTCAGGAGGGAGGGGCTCTGCTGACCCTGGGTGTAAGGAGTGGTCCCCTTGCTGGCCTGTCCTTGTGCCTGGTCCCTTCATCTTCAGAGCGGAAGGAACCACCCACGGGCGCTCTCGGGGCGTTTCCAGCGTGAGGCTGCTGCTGGTAGTCGCTGAGTTAGCGCGGTCACTTGTTATTAAGTGTCATCTCGAGGTTGTTGAAACAAACCACAAAAACGTTCTTTGCTTTCTTGTTAAAAGGAACAAATAGCGAAGGATTTGCTTTCAGGGGAAGAAGAGGAAGAGACACAGTCCTCGGCTGACGACCTTACCCCGTCCGTGACCTCCCATGAGGCCTCCGATCTGTTTCCTAACCGGAGTGGACGTAGGTGTCCCGCCCGCTCCTGCACTGTCCTTGGGGGCGGGCCGCGCACAGCTCTGGTGATGCAGGGGAAGGGGCCCCGGGATGCTGGGGATCGAGGACTTGTGCACGGATGTCTGTTGCACCTGGATGTGTCCCGATCTCAGTCTGAGCTCCTCAGGGGCTCCGGTCTCCTTGCCTTGGCCTGTGAGCTGACACGAATGGCTTTGCTTTACGTGAGGAGGGAATGTGCGGGTTCTTGTAGCTGACAGCCCGTCCCCTCGACTCTGCCTGCCTGTGAGGCCTGGCAGTGTGAGGTGCCTCCTGAGTCCCCTGTCCTGTGCCCTGTGCCCATCTCACACCCATCGCCTCTCCAGGGTCAGGCTCCTTTTCTGGAAGGGCGAAGTGTGGGGTCAGGTGGATGGAGAGTCGGGGGGAAGTGCAGGCAGTGGCCCTCCAGGGCCCACTAGCCAGTTAGGCCACTCAGACTGCCGTGGGCGCGACTCAGCTGTTCCCCTTTCCCCAAAGCCTGCTTCCTGGCTGACGGAGACAAAGAGCCTGGCTCCTCCACCACCTCGTCCGACACAGAGGAGGACCCTCTTCCTGCCAACAAGTGTAAGAAGGTGAGTGGCTCTGACCCAGCGGTGCCTTGAACCTGGATCTGTGCCCCTTGGGGGCAAGGCTGAGCACGTGGTTTCTGAGAGGGGAGCTGGGCTGCGGCCTGACCGTGCTGTTGGGGACTGAGACTCACACCTGCTGCTCTTGTCCCCATCATGTGGCCTGAGGACCTGTCCCCGGAGTCCTGTCCCTGTGATGTGGCCCAAGGTCCTGTCCTGGAGGTCCTTCTGGGGCCTTCAGACTGGACCTCAGAACCCTTGGGTCTTTGAGCCTCCCGCCCCGGCCACATGACAGCTATAGCAGACAGATGGATAAGTGGATGTAGACAGAGTCACTCACACACACACACATCCACCTCTGCCTCTTGTGCTCAAGATCACAGGACTTGGTATCTGTGGGCAGATTGCACAGATGAGCCCTGGGCTCTAGGCAGCCACCCAGGGGCCCATGTCATCACCTTGTGGCCTGGCCTCCCATCATCCCTGAGTGTCCTGGGCCTTTGCCTTTGCAGGAGATCATGGTTGGGCCTCAGTTCCAAGCTGACCTCAGCAGCCTGCACTTGGACCGCCATGGTGAGAAAAGTAAGTGGGGCCCGGTGAGTGTGGGCTACAGGGAGGAGAAGAGAGGAGAGCCCCAGTCCAGTCAGGAACGAACCTGCTGCATGCCTTCTTGGTGGGGGGATCTGAGGGGCCAGGCTCAGGCCAGGTGCCCCCTGCACCACCCTGAGCTTGTAGGACACTTGGGGCCAAGGCCAGGGCAGGAAGAGGTGGGCCAGTTGACGCCCCATCCCTGCTCACTGTCCTTCCAGCTTAGTGCTGTGTGGTCCTGCCCCCCTGTGCAGCTGGTACCCCTCTGCTGCCCTCGGCTCACCCCTTCTGCCCCTTTCCTCCCTGCCCAGGTCACTGTCCTCGTCTCTCTGGGCATGCACGCCTTTCCCCGCCTGGCCCTTCATGTGTCTGGACCTTGTCCCAAGTGTCCTCCAGAGACTAGGGTCTCTGTGCCTTGCACTGTTCCCCCTAGAACATGGGGTGAGGCTCAGGATGCTCGCGTCCCGGACCTGATGTCTGTCTGTCCCCGATCCCCCTAGAACATGGGATGAGGCTTGTTGTGTTTCCAGATAGGCGTTGACACCTCGAGCTGTAGGTGAAGAAAAAGGGACGTGAAGTCACCTGGCTATTGGCCTGAGTCTTGTTTTCCGGGCCCCAAAGCCCCTGTGAGCCTGGGGCTGGCACTCATGGCCAGGGGTCTTTCCCAGGATGATTCAGCAGCTGAGATTGGCGGAGAGACGGGGCAGGCAGGGGAGATGTCAGGGGCTCTGGCTGGTGGCTGGGATGTGGGCTTGGTGGCACGTGGTTGCTGCACCATAAGCAGTTTGGGTAAAGGAGGGGCCGGGAAAGCTCAGGTCGGCTGGGTCACAGGGAGGTCAGGTGGAGGTCAGTCTGTGAGAGAACCCGAGACTGTCCGCCAGAAAGAGGCACCAGTGCGCACTCCTTAGCTACACCCTTGGAGGGTCTTGAGGACGGGTGGACCCCAGTCTGGAACCGCAGCCTCAGTAGCGTCTGGGCTTCGGGCCTTTTCCTCTTCTGCAAGCCGGCCCTTGACCCCGAGGGGCTGGGAGCTGGCATCTCCCTTTGTGCTGCACCCGAGAAGAACCTCGATTGCGCTGTGCCCTGTTTCCTTGTGTGGACGGACCGCATGGCCCATCTCTTCTATTGTTGGTCGATAGCTACGGCTGGCACGTGTGGCCGCGAACGTGTACGTGTGTGTCTCTCTCTTCCCGGACAGATGGCTGGGAGCTGCACTGTCGGCTCATGTTTTGGTCAGGAGACACTTGTCAGGGGCCCCTCCGGCGACGTTCCGCGTCCCCGTGCACACGTGACAATGTGATGTTGACTGGAGCCCTCCTAGCGGGTGTGGAGGGGCGTCTCTTTGTGGCTGTAATTGGCGTTTCTCTGAGGGCGAACACGTTTACTGGCCGTTGCGTCTGTTGTGAGGCACCTGCTCAAGGCTTTTCCCCTCTTTCAAACCGGTGTGCCTCTCTCTCTCATTTGTGGCAGTCCCTCCTGCGCTCCGGGTACGAGTCTGTCATCTGCCGCGTGTGCCGCCACGGTCCCTCCCGGGAGGCAGCGGCCAAGCTTTCACTCTGCCCATAGTGTGTGTGCCGGTGAGAAGTTTCTGTGCAAGACGTTCTGCTTTGTTTCCCTGCTGCACAGAAAGCCGAGGTTTGGCTTCATGTCCAGGGTGTGGTTGGAGGTGTGGGTCAGGACTGCTTTAACCCATGTGGTGTGCCGCTGCTCCAGCACCGCTTCTGGAATGGTCCGCTGCTGCCCTGCCGGTCTCTCTAGCGGGACCCTGGCCATCAGCACGCTGTCTTACTGTTGCCGCTCAGAGGAAGTGGGAGACGACGCCAGGCCTCCACCCTCTGGAGCCTTGTTGTCCACACAAGTTGTGCACAGCTTGTCAGCTGCCTCAAGATGCCTGCCAGGACTGTGATCAGAGGTGCCCTGGACCCTGAAATGAACTTGTGCAGAATTGATCTTTGTGGTATTGACACTCGCCGTCCACACGTGTGGTTCCCTCTCGAACCCCAGCGGGGCCAGCCGTGGTTTTGCAGCAGTCCTGTGCATACTTTGTGCTCCTATTTGTGCTGCTTTACGAGAGGTTTTCAGAAGTTTCATCTGTACTTGGTTTCTGTCAGTAGAAGTGCAGTTTGTTTTAGTTGATCTTGTGCGGAGTGACTTTGCTAAGCTCGTTTACCAACTTTAATGTTTTGTAGGTTCTTTTGTATTTTCTTAGGTATTCAGTGGCATAACTTGTGATGGCTTTCTTTCTTCGCGATCTTCGTATTTTTATTTTTTTTCCTTGCTTTGTTGTACTGGTTTTTCCTCTAGGATCTAGAGGTGATAGAGGACGTTTTTCTCTTGTTCCCAAAGTTGGGGGACGTGTTCAGTAACCCCTTTAGTATGCTGTTGGCTCTAAGCTTCTGTAGGTGCTCTGTATTGGATAAGGCGCCTGTGGGGCTCAGTCGGTTACGTGTCCAGCTCTTGGTTTCAGCTCAGGTCATGATCTCATGGTTCATGAGTTCGAGCCCTGTGTTGCGCTCTGTGCTGACAGTGTAGAGCCTGGAGCCTGCTTGGGATTCTCTCCCTCCTCTCTCTCTGCCCTTCCTCACTTGCGCTCATGCTCTCTCAAAAAATAAATAAACAAACAAACATAATTTTATCTGTAGAGGAGAAAGTTCCCTCCTGTTAGTAGCTGACAGTTTTTACCATGAACGAGTTGGGACTCGTGTCAAGTATTTTTTCTGAGTCTCTTGAGATGGTCGTTTTTTTTTCCATCCTGTTCAGGTAATGCTTTATATTGATAGATTTTCAAACATTAAACCAACCTCGCATTCTGGAGTAAACGCTAGTTGGTCGTGAAATAGTATCTTTTGATATCTCTGTGTACGGTCTTCGTTGTGGAAGAACCAGGGGAGTCCCCTGGAAGGAGCTGAGATGGCCTGCCCTGACAGGTGCTTCTGACGGGGCCGCTGGAAGAGGGGCGCGTGAGCTCCGGAGGTGGGTGCAGGCCGCGTGCCTGTGATGTGACCCTGGCTCTCCTTCTCCACAGTCTATGAGAATGACGACCAGCTGCTCTGGGACCCCAACGTCCTCCCTGAGAGGGAGGTGGAGGAGTTCCTGTACCGGGCAGTGAAGCGCAGGTGGCACGAGATGGCTGGGTCTCAGCTCCCGGAGGGAGAAACGGTGAAAGACAGCGAGCAGGTGGGGCTGCCACAGGGGCGCAGAGGGCGGTGGCGCTGTAGCACCCTGAGTCAGAGGGCAGGGCCCACGCAAGGGCGGGAGGGGGTTTGGGAGGTGCGCCTGTGTGGTCGTGTGATGGTGGCAAATTGAAATGAAAAACAACTTGTCAAGGGGGAAATGATGGTATAAACACCCCAATATCCCTACCCCGGTGGCGGTGTAAACGTCCCTGACATTCCCCACCCCGGTGGGGGTGTGAGCGCTCCCGGTATCCCCACCCCACCCCGATGGTGGTCTGAATGCCCCCTGATGTCATCCCCCCCCCCCCCCCAGTGGTGGTGTGAACGTCCCTGACATTCCCCACCCCAGTGGCGGTGTGAGCGCTCCCGGTATCCCCACCCCGATGGTGGTCTGAATGCCCCCTGATGTCGTCCCCCCCCCCCCCCCCGGTGGTGGTGTGAACATCCCTGACATTCCCCACCCCGGTGGGGGTGTGAGCGCTCCCGGTATCCCTGCCCCGATGGCGGTGTGAGTGCTCCCTGATGTCATCCTCCACCCCCCCCCCCCGGTGGTGGTGTGAATGTCCCTGACATTCCCCACCCCAGTGGGGGTGTGAGTGCTCCCGGTATCCCCACCCTGATGGGGGTGTGAGTGCTCCCAATATCCCCACCCTGGTGACGGTGTGAACGTCCCTGACATTCCCCACCCCGGTGGTGGTGTGAGCGCTCCCGGTATCCCTGCCCCGGTGGGGGTCTGAATGCCCCCTGATGTTGTCCCCCCCCCCCCCCCCACCCCGTGGTGGTGTGAACGTCCCTGGCTGTTACTCCGGGGTGGGTTGGGTGGGATGAAGCGGGCAGGTTGGAAGAGTGAGCGTGGCTTCCCCCCAGGCACTTTATGAGCTGGTGAAATGCAATTTCAACGCAGAGGAGGCTCTGCGGAGGCTGCGATTCAACGTGAAGGTGATCCGAGGTGAGCGTGCAGCGCCAGCTCTTCCCGCTCTCTCTGTTGTCACGTCCTGGGCACTGCTGATGCCGTTGTGCCCTCCCTCCTGCTTGCAGATGGGTTCTGTGCTTGGAGCGAGGAGGAGTGCAGGAACTTTGAGCATGGCTTCCGAGTGCACGGGAAGAACTTCCACCTGATCCAGGCCAACAAGGTGAGGGTGTGGCCTGCCCTGCTCCCGCCGGGGCTCCACCAGCTATGCCTTGGGGCTGCGAGCGGCTTGGGAGCCTAGGCACGTCGCCTTCACCCCCCAGCGAGCTTGAGACTCACCAGGCCCAGGGCGGGCCCCTCTGAGCCGTGGCTGACGCCCTGTCGCCTGCCTCTGGCTTGCCACACGTCCCTTGATGTCTTGCTCTGGTTCCTCTGCTGACGTTTGCTGGGCCACCTTCCGGTCCCCAAGAGAAGGCTCCAGTTTGGAGAGAGACATTGCCTCGAGGTGGACTCTAGCAGTCTTGTCTGCTCGCGATTCCTTGGTACTGCCCTGCTGTTCCTTGAAGTAGAGCCTGTTGGTTGGTGTGGTGCCCACCCCCAGCCTGGACTCCACCCTCCGCCGCTTGCCTTGCGGTCTGAGGGTCTCTGCTTTCCTCAGAGGACCCACCCACGGCAAACACTCATGACCAGGGGCACAGCCGAGTGCCAGGTTCCCCTGCCTCCCCGCCCCCCCAGGCCTGGGTCTCTGCTGGTCCCTGCATATCCCTCGGTGATGCCATCTGCCCGTGGCTTCGTGCGTCATGACTCCCAGATTGACCTCTTGGCAGAGCCTTGGCCCCTCTGGTGTGCAGCCTGGGGGACATCTACCTGGGCACATGCCTGTGGCTCCGTCTCACCGTGGCTCCCCCACCTCACCCGTCATCCAGTCTGCTGTCCTCTGTCTAGGGCTACTAGTGTGGCTCCTTCCCGCTGCTCATGGGGACGTATGTAGTAGAGAAGGGCCTGGCTGAGGCCAGGCTCGCATTCAGGCCTCGGCGTCCTCTCCCGGGAGGTTGGAGTGAATGAGGTGCCTGCTGGGGGCCAGGGGCCTGTGGAGAGTCAGGGGGCTGATGGTGCTCAGCTGACCATGCCCAGCGCTGTGACAGGCAGTGCTTGATTCTCTTGTCACATCTGTGCCCTGTGGCCTGATGCAGCTCTCTGCTCACTGCGTTTTCACCACAGCCCAGGCCGCTTTCGTAAGCACGGCACTGTCGGCACAGTGCCGTTGTTTCCTTTGCGTGCCGTCAGCCACGTGCCTGCCCACCCTGGTTACGGCTGTGGCCTCCTTCTCCGGGCACTTCCGGTTTTTGCTGGAGCTGGCCCCAGGGAGATTGCACAGGACTTCATCCCCTGGCAAGATGGGTGTGCGAAGGGGTCTCACTGAGAAGATGAGACCATCTACGTGTGTCCCTGTCCCTGCTGGTTTCCAGACTCGTCCTGGGCACCAGTGTCTGGTCCCTCATCTTGGCCAACAGTGGTGTGGACTCTGGTGCCATTGCCCTCTGCAGGCACAGCCCTGGGCTTGCCGTGAGCTGGTCCTCCAAAGTGGGAAGATGCCCTGTGTTGTCAAGAGAGGGTTTTTAAACATTTGTTTCTAACGCAAGTATAGTTGGCACGTGATACCGTATTGGTTTTGGGTTGGACAGTTCTGTGCGTCAGTCAGCGCTCACCCCAGTAACATAGTCGCTTTCTGTTGCTCTGTGACCTTGTTACACTTCGTTGACCATGTTCCCTGGGTTGTACATTTCATTCCTGTGACTTTTCTTCCCCACAAGAGGTTTTGTAAGTGGAGGGTCCAGCTCCCCGCCAGACATATTTGTGTGCTTCCCTTCCCGGGATACCATACACACAAAGTTATTTTCGCTTTTCCCTGTTGCGTTGTTGAGCTGGGTTCACGAACCCGTGGCGTGTGCCTTAGTGGTGTCTGGTTTGCCCTCGTGGGCAGCTCTCCCCTGCTGTTCGTGACCCTTTGCACTTGGTGGGAAAAGCAGGCTTCCCTCCCTGTGGCTGCACCAGCACCTTTGCTCCCCCTCTCTGCTGGGCAACAAGGTGGATGCCGCTGCCTTTGGGAGCTAGTGGTCTGGAGCGAGGGAGGTGGGCACTGGATGTGTGGATCTGGGGTGAGTAATGGGGTTCTGGCTCCACACCAGTTAGGTGGTGGGATGGGGCGCCGTCCCGCTTCAGGAGAGGGGATGCCCCCCGGGGGCGGGTTGGAAGCAGGCGATGGGGGCTGCAGGCAGAGTCTTGCTTTGTCCAGGAGCGGCAGGGGCCAGGACCTGTCCCTGCTGTTCTGGAGGCAGAAGGGGCTGGCAGGTGAGGACAGTGGGGTCTAGGGGCCACGGTGACCGCTGGGCTCGCTCGCAGGTACGCACGCGGTCCGTGGGCGAATGTGTGGAGTACTACTACCTGTGGAAGAAGTCTGAGCGCTACGACTACTTCTCCCAGCAGACGAGGCTGGGCCGGAGGAAATACGGCCCGTCTGGAGCCACGTGCGTGCCGGGGGTGGGCATCCCAGGCGGACACCTCCCACCTGAGGCTGTGTCTCCCACAGCCCCTCACCGTATGCTCCCCCCACAGGGATGTAGACCAGGACCTGGACAGCAGTGACCCTGATGGCCGCCCCCACTCCTCACCGCCTCTGCCCCCTACTGCCGACAGCCTGGGCTCTGAGCAGGACCCCCTGGCACGGATGCACACAGGTGAGAATACGGGGTGGGTCCCTGCTCTTGGGGGAGCCCCCTCCTCACTGGTGCCCTGACATGGGCCCCAGGAGCTCTCAGGGCTGGGCTCGGGGAGCCAGCCGGTGCCCATCTACCCCAGTACGTTACCATACGTGGGCAGCCACACGCACGAGTGGCCGTGGGGACTTGTTACGTGGAGGGGAACTTTGTGCCCCACGGCCTGAAGTGGGGGCCCCTCTGCAGGCCCCAGGTGCCATGTGGGAGGTCAGATGGGTGTCCAAGCCTCTCTGGCATCCTGGGCTTAGGGCCACATGAGAGCAAGACCGGGTCTGGCTCAGGACTGAGTTTCTGACAGAGGCCACAGAGATAACGGTGGGGACCTTGGTTCTGGGAGCCTGTGGTCCTGTGGGCTTTAGATCGTCCCTCGTTCCTGAATCTGGCAGGTTCCATGGTTTGTCTGAAAGGGGGACCACATCTACCTCTACCCCCCCGGGACTGCTCGTCATGAACCTGTGCACAAAGGTTTCTCAAATTCCGTGTTTAGCTGTACTTTGCATCCAGGCGTTTTCCTTTGAACCTGTTTCGCTCTGATCTGGTTTAAAAAATGGGGGTCAGTACCTCCCAGGGCAGGGCTGTTAGCCCAGGCACACAGTTTCAGTACGACCGGTTTCCTTTGTGTCTGTATGTATTTTCTGTCTTTGCATGAAAACGCCTTTTTGCAGAGGGGTCCTCAGGCTTTGCTGGGCCCCGCAAAGATTGGGCAGGAGCCCCGAACAGGTTGTAGGAGGCATAAGTGTGATTTTAACTGAGTGCACCTGAGCCAGGATGGCCCTGGGTCCCAGGAGGGCTGGTGTGGGGTGCCACTGGGGGCCCGGCCTCAGCTGTGTTCTCCCCCGCAGAGCCGCTGAGCGTAGACAGCACGGCCGGCAGTCTTGGTGAGCCTGGGGAGAGCTCCGACAGCCTCCCGTCCTCGGAGCCAGGGCCTTGTCCGTTTCAGCAGCTGGACACGCCCCCAGCTGTGCCCCTGCCCAGGCGGCCCCCAGCCCTGGCCGAACCAGCCTTCTACCCCCCGGCCACAGCCACTCCGGAGCCCAGCACCAGCCCGAGATTGGCTGTGGACTTGGCCCTGCCGGGGGCCCTCCCCGAGGAGCTGCCCCTCATCTCTAGCCACGTGGATATGAATGGAGAGTCTGAGGAGGCTGTGGCCCCAGCACAGGTGGCCTTGTCGGTCACTGAGTTTGGACTCATCGGCATTGGGGACGTGAATCCCTTCCTGGCCGCCCACCCAGCGTGCCCAGCCCCCGGGCTGCACTCGGAGCCCCTGTCACAGTGAGTGCGGCCCCTGCCCCGGGTCCCCATGCCCAGCTGGAGTGTCCCCCAGCCTTAGGCTGAGCTTTGGAGAGGGGAGGGATGTGCCCCCGAGGGCCCGAGGATGGCATGGCCATGTGGAGCAGGCTCTGTTGGTTTCTTTACTTTTATTCTCTACTTTTAATTTGGCTTATTTATTTTTTTGACTAGGTAATACACTCATATGGTTCAAAACCCAAAAAGGTACAAACGGGGCCAGTGCCAGGCTCCTCCCACCCCTGCCCCGGCCACCAGCCCTCCCCAGGCGCCAAGGACAGTGCTGCCTTGGGGAGCCTGTCAGCCAGCACGAGTGAAAACACGGTCTGCTGGGGGCGGCAAGGTCGGGAGCCACGGTTTCAGCCCACGGCGCCGAGGCCGTGCCTTCAGTGGGACTGGACTGACCCTCACCCTCTCTCGGTCTCTCCCCTGCAGCTGTAACGTGATGACGTGTTGAGCTCTGGCCGCGGGCGGCACGTGTGGCCCGGACAGGACGCAGGGCCACCGCGGGGCCTGCCTCTGCCAGTCTTCCCGACCCCTCCCCTCCTTGTGGGTCCCGGGTCACGCCGCCTCTGCTTCAGAACGCGTCAAGGACGGGGGTGAGCGGTGGCTGGGACGCTGCCCTGCCCTCCTCACACACAGACTGGCGCTCTCAGTGCCCAGCACCACTGTTCGTGCTGTCCAGGCCGCTGCCCCCACCGCAGGACCCGCCAGGCAGCTGGATGCAGAGGGCCCGGCCCCGTCTAGCCAGCAGAGGAAGGTGTCCCTGCCCCATCGGGGAGGTGGGAGATGGGGCGGGATGCTGCCCCACCAGCAGCCTCCGCCCGGGGCGCCCTCGGCCCTCCGCTTGGCTCTGTCTCCCTGCACCTGGCAGGGCCTCAGGCTGCCCCAGCTCGGGGGTCGTGGGCAGCTGCTACTCGGTGCCAAACCCCTTGGGGCACAGAGCCATATACCTCGATGTCGGCCCCGCCCACCCTCGACCTCCACCCTGCTCTCCTCGTCAGGAAAAGCCGCACTTTACCCCACACCTGCCTACCCCCTCTCTCCAGCCAGGAGTAGCCTCGGGGGTGGGGTCGAGGGGACAGGTGACCCCCCGCCCCCCCGCCCCCTTGGTACCAAGGCACCGAGGGGGCTGGCTCCAGTCCGTTCCCCTGACCCCGTGGGTCATATTTCTGTTGAAGCTCCCCAGCAAGATGGTTTGGGGGCCCGGTCCTTCTCTTTCCCAGCTTTCCTCATTTTATTTATGTTTCTGTTTACAAATTGGAGTGGGGTCCTCCATGGGGCCAGGGCAGTGCTCCCCAACCCCCGGGTGTCACCAGGAGAGGGTTTTGGCTCGAGCCCGTCTGCAGAGTTGGCCTCGACCTTCCCTCACCCCACCAAGGACCACACTGTGAAGTGATAACTGCCTTGAATCCCTTGCTGTTTTATTTATTAAACTTGATTTGAAGCCCATGGGTGCCTTGTGCTGTTGGGAGGAGGTGCTGGGGACCGTGGGTCGTTTGGTGGGCCCTGTGCTGGCAGCAGTCAGGCTGTGGGGGGCCGGTCCACCATGAGGGCCAAGGCCACAGAAAAGCCCCAGGTCCCCGGGGAAGAGGCCCAGGGTGAGAGCTGGAGGGTAGTGGGAGAGGCTGGGCAGGTCAGGGATGGCTGGCTTCATTCTGGGTCTGGAGTCCCTGGGGGAGTAAGCAGGGGCTTAAGACCACTGTTCATAGTTGCCTGTGGTGACTGCAGAGGGGAGGGGGCTGGAGTCAGAGTCAGGTGGGGTGCCTTACTGGGAGGGGGGGGCGGGAGACAGCGGGGAGGGGGGCAGCCTGGCTGGGATGGGGGTGGAGTCCAAGAGAGGACGAATCAGGTACCAGGTATGTTGGGAGGGTCGGGGGAATCAGGGTCTCAGCATCTGGGGTTTATTCCTGCAGGGTTGGTTGTCCAGTGTTGGAAGCCAGGGCACAGGGGCCAGGGCACTAGAGGGACTTGAGGATGATTTTGATTGAGGTGTTTTCATGTAGTTACATTTTCCTGAGTGCTGTAGAGAAGTTGCTCTGCTGTCTTCTGGTTGGCTCTGTTGACAACAAGAAATCTGCTTATCTTAGTTTTTTTACCCAGCTTTTAAGATTTTTATCTTTTTATTTTTTATTTTTTGCTTCCCCGTATTCAATAACATGCCTTTTGTTTCTTTGTTTCTCCTTTCTGGAGAATTAGAGGTTAGAAGTATCTTTAAAAAAAAAAATTTTTTTTTAATGTTTGTTTATTTTTGAGAGAGAGACAGTGAGAGCCAGGGAGGGGCAGAGAGAGAGAGAGAGAGAGGGAGACACGGAATCCGAAGCAGGCTCCAGGCTCCGAGCTGTCAGCACAGAACCCGGCACAGAGCCCAAACCCACGAACCGTGAGATCGTGACCTGAGCCGGAGTCGGACACCCAACCAACTGAGCCGCCCAGGCCCTGGGGTGTCTTATTAATGTCACTCACCTGTTTGTTTTTTTCGGTCATTCCTGTATGGTCAGCACTAAAGTATATTTTGGGTAAAGAAATGAGTAAGATGTTTCTCATCTCAGGGTGCTTATGTCTACACAAGGGAAGAGACCTGCAGATACACCTGTAATTGCAGCATTCGGACACGGCTCTCTAATCCTGGTGCAGTGGATCCTAAAATGTTTGGCTTTTCTGGGGAGATTAGTGAAGGCTTCACAGATAAGTGTATGATTGTACTGAAACCTAAAACTGGACTTTCTTGCTGGTTCTGAGCAGCTTGATGAGGGTGTCCCTTGGTGTGTGTGTGCAGTGTGGCCTTCCCGGCTTCCTTCCCTCTGTGCATTGAAGGCGCCTCCAAGTCTGTGGTTTGATGGCTCGTTTCTGTTAGTGCTGAGTAGTATTCCAGCCTCTGCGTGGACCACGTCTGGCATCCCCTCCTGCTGAAGGTGTCTTGGTCGCATCCAGTTTGGGCACTTCTGGAGGCAGCTGCTGCAAAATCCGTGTGCACGTTTGTTTTCAAGCACATGTTTTCAACTCGTTTGGGTAAATCAAATGGCAAGAGCGTGTCCAGTTTTGTGAGAAATCCCCAGCTGTGCCACACCGTCCCCAGCCCTCGGTGTCTGCGTTCCGGGCTTTGGAGACGGGTGTCGTGGGAGCTCGTTGTTCTGCGTGGCCTTTGAAGGTGGGTGTCTGTCCCTGTGCTCACTCCTCACTGGACTCTGGGTTTCCGGGCGGGCTCCTTGTCTGTCACTGTGAGGCGCTGTGCTCAGTGTCTGTGGGTGGCAGCTTTGCTGGCCTGACCAGGCCCTGATTTCTCCGTGTTTGAAGTACTTCCTAGCTGTGTTTTATTTTTGCTGGATACAGGATTCTGGGTTGATTTATTTTCTTTCAGCATTTTAAATATGGTCCATTTACCCCTGGTTTCTGTTGCTTCAGATGAAAAACTCCAGTGTTTCCCCAGGTAGAGCCTGTCTCTTTCCTCTGACGGTGATTTTTGTTTCGTATGTGGCGCCCCCAGTCTGACTGGGGTGCACGGAGGTGTGGCTTTTATGCGGAGCTGTTTGGGCACGCTGGTTAGTGCCTTTCCTAAGTTTGGGGACGTCTTGGCCATGGTCTCTCCTGACCTCTCTGCTGCCCCTGAGTGTCCGGCCACACACGAGACCGCCGGGTGCTCCCTGCCCCGCAGGCCTCCGCACGTGTCTCCTTCCCTCCTGCGGACCCCCAGCTGCTACGCGCACCGCGTGTGGCCCGTCCCCCAGCGTTGTCTCGCTCACACCTCGTATGTTTTGGTTCCGGTATGTGTACTTGGGTTTTTCCATTTCTCTACTGAAATTCCCCATTTTCTACCTTCTCCTGTCGAAACTTTAACTTTTTTATGATAGTCACCTGGGATCTTTGCTGTTTCAGCCTCTGGGTCGTTTCTGGATGCACTTTCCTCTGGGTTGGGGGTCCCCCTTTCTCCAGCCCTGCCTGTTGTTTGTAAATGAGTCCTATTCCTAGTGTTGATCTGGACACACAGAGGCCCCTGCCAGTCTTCCCTGTGACCGTGGCACTGCTCAGCATGCCCTGTTTGTGGTGGCAGCTGTCCTCCTCCTGCCTTCCTCAGCTTTGAGACAGTAGCACCTCTCAGGGCTGGAAGTTGTGCTCTTGGGACAGTCCAGCGGTGTGGGCAGTGCTCAGGCCGGGCATCGCCGGTGCGGTGTTCTGCTTCCTGTACGCTCACCCTTAGGTGCGCTTTCCTCCCTGGTGCCTGCGGTGGCACCGGAAACTGCAGGGAACCGGGCCTTGTGTCTGTGCTCCCTCCCCCAGTAGCTCCAGCAGAAGCCCTTGAATAGTATGTCCTCTAGTGTCTTGTAACTGAACTAGTGACCTGCCAGGCCTGTGTCAGCTGCTCACCCGCGGAGGCAGAAGCGGCCTCCCAGGCAGGGTCTGGCGGTCGGTCTGGGTGGAGGGGTGACAGCAGCAGGGAGCACGTGGGGGCAGGAGCGGCAGCTCAGTCCGGAGGGGTGCTAAGGCTGAAGGGCCCTGGAGTGGGAGTCACCCTGATAACCCCAGGCTGTGGGCCCTCAGTCATTCGTTATTGGGTAAGCATTGATTGGGGGCCTGCTGTGTGCCGGCCCCTGCCCCTGGTGCTCAGGGCTGGGGAGGAGAGGATGGTACACAGACACAGATAGTGCCAGAGCTCAAGGGGCTGCTGGACACGGAGGTGCGTGTGTGTCTGGGGGGGGGGGTGACTGTGCAGTCAGGGTGGTCTGCCTGAGGTGGCAGCTTAACCTGGGATTCAGAATTCACCGCTGCTGGATTCTAACTTGAAGGGGACTCCAAGTACCTGCCTCCCCACTGCTGTTTGATTAACCCTCCGGGGTGGTTCCTAGTGAGTCAGGTGTTCCTGGTGAAGTACTTCAGTGCCACCTCAGGGCTTAGGTGGGCAGACATGCTCGCGGACCGGCCTGTCCTAGCTCCCCAGGTGTACGGCTCTGGGACCCTTAGCAGGGGGTAAGCCCCGGTTCTGGAAGAACTCCCAGTACGGCCTGAGCCTCTGAGAGAAGTGTAGAAAGACCTGGGAGCGATGGCGGCACTCAGGTGGCACCCGCTGTGTGGGCGGCACCTTTCTGCCCACCCCCTGGGCATCGCGCCCTCAACTTCCATCACCTGGAGCCCGTGAGGTTGATGAGAACTGACCGCCACTCCTTGGTAGACCATAAGGGACCAAGGGGTTGGTGTGGTCTCTAGGGGACATAGGCAAGTCCCTGGCACCTGCAGGTGGGGAGAAGCCTTCCAGGGCTGGCTCCCAGCCCAGGTTCTGTCCCCAGAGCAGGCCTCACTAGCCTCGGATTCTCTCCGAGAAGGATGTAAGACGGATTCCAAGTGCAAAGCCTCCTTGAAGTGTGAAGGAACCCAGCTAGCAGACCCCATTCCTAACCTTAATCCTAATCCTTACTGCCCACATTAGATTTTAATCCTGACCCTATCCAGGTGTTTTAAGGACAGGGTGGGATTGAGGTCAGCGGGGAGGGCTGATGGCTCATCAGAGAACAGGCCATACTTCTTCCTACCCCTGGCCTCTGCCCGCAGGAGCCTCCCCTGGAGACTGCTTGGGTCCCACTCGCAGCCCCTGCCCAGGTCACCCCCAGGACCATGCTCCCATTGGCACACTCCCCCCAGCAAGTAGTAGGCGCTCAGTAAGAACCCCGCATTTCCTGGACTCTGGTATAGTATTGCCCTTCGTCTACCTTAACTGAACATGTCTGGGCAGTCACCCTGAGGTTAAAGTGAGTTAAATACAGCAATGAGGAGGCTAGCTAGCATTTATGGAACATTTTGCTGGGCATCGCGGATGCTGATCGCATGTAAGTCAGGTAATTTGCACAAAAACAGTGATTCATTAGGCATTGCCTGAATGAGTGAACAAATGAAAGAAGGGAGCTGGAGCCCAGGACCTGCGTTACTGCGTTACCCCGGGGCGCCCCCCCCCCCCCAGTGGCAGCAGGAAAAGCCAGTGAGCAGGGCCGGAGCCTACCTGGGGGGGGGGGGGGGCCGCACCTGCTCGAGGAGCGCTGGATCCAGCCGAGCCTGAAACAGGACCCTTGGGACAGCCCCACCCCGGCCCAGACACTGGAAAATCCCTCTGGGCAAGTAAATATGATCTCCCCACCCCCCCCCCCCCCCCACCACCGGAAGAAGTCTAGGGGCGAGGGAGGAAGCTGGATTTTTTTTTTTTTTTTTAGGATGTGCCCATCACTCCCGCCCCCAACAACGAATGCGGTTGGAAAGAGGGGAAGCCATACTGGGGACATGCCTATCACACTATCTTTCCGGCACACCACAGACGGAAAATCCGGGTCCAGAAGTTTCCATGCTAGCCTTTGCCAGGTCCTGGGAGTGGGCTGAGTTATTTTGAGTGAGTGTGTGGGGGAGTGTCTCTGCCGGCCCCTCAGAAGAGGGAAGTTGTCCCAGGGCGCAGAGGAGCTGGCGCTCAGACACCCGCCCCCAACCCTAATAGCAAAGGAGCTCCAGGTCTGCTGCACACTGCCCCTCTTCCCCAAGGTCCCCGGCTCCCTCCTGGGTCCCCTGCACCCTGTAAGTGCCTGTGCCTGGTCACCCTCCCAGGGAGCAGAGTCAGTGGGACTCTGAGTTTAAGCCCCAGCCGCCTTTGGATCAGGGGCTCCCTGTCTTTCTTTGGGTCTGGCTCCCTTCATCTCTAAAAAGGGTTGAGACTCCCTCGCTAATGCTCTGTCTCTCAAAAATGAATAAATGTTAAAAATTTTTTTTAAAGAGTTGGGAAACATCCTGTTTTAGGGTTGTTGGAGGGGCTTGGAGGGTGAATGTGTTCGAGAAGTCAAGGGAGCAGACCCTGGGGCCAGGCCCCCTGGGTTCGACTCTCCCCCACCTCCCCCTTTACACTGTGTGACCCTGAGTGACAGAACCTCGTGTTTGTGTCATGTTTCCTGCCATGTCAAAGCAGGGCTCTCACCAAGGCTTCTCAGATGGTTTCAGCCCAAAGGATCTAGTGATGGCCTCTTGGACCTCAGTTTCCCTAGCTTAGATGCTCTTGACTCCTGGGCGCCTCCCAGCTCAGGGCTCCCTGGGACCTAGTGGGGGCACGGGGCACAGAACCTAACCAGCTTGTGAGCGAGTTCCTACGTCTACCTCCTGCCACCTCCGTTTCCTCCTCTGTAAAGTGGGGACAGCGCCAACAGCCTCCACAGTGGGTGCTGAGGGGCCTGACCTGAAACGCCACGCATCACCGGAATGCCAGGGCTTCCAGCATTAGGACGAGAGAAAAAAAACCCCGCGATTAAGCCATGACACCCCATCGGTTTTCATACTTTTTAGGCACTTCCTGACTCAGACGTACTAAGATGTGCGCAGCGCGAGCGCCGCCCCCCCAGTGAAACCGATGCTCAGAGAGGGGCCTGGCCCCTCGCCCGCTCCCTCCCTCCCTCGCTGGTTCGCTGGTTCCTTCCTTCCTTCTCGCCACCCGGCCCTTCCCCGACTCAGCCGGCCCAGTCTGAGGGTGACTCTGGGCCTCGGTCCCTCAGCCTCCCGGCCAGGGCGCGGACGACCCCTCCCCGCCCTCCAGACCCGGGCTGGGGTCTCCCGCCCCCACGCGCAGGAACTCTCCAGCCGGCCCCTCCCTGCCCGCCGCGGCCGGACTCTGCCCCCGCCCCGCCCCGCCCTCCCGCCGCTCCCCTGCCCTCCGCTGCCCTCCCCTGCACGCCCCGCCCCGCCCCGCCCCTGCTGGGCCCAGCTCGGCGCCCATGTGACCCCGCTGCCAGGTCGGGGCGCGACGGGACGCGCTGGGACCGGCGTCGGGGGGCGCGGGCGCGGCCCGGGGCGGGGGCGGCATGGAGCGGAGGTGGGTCTTCGTGCTGCTCGACGTGCTGTGCGTGCTGGTCGGTAAGAGCCGCGGGGCCCCGCGCGTGGCGGGGCGGACCCCTTCCCCGGCGGTGCGCGCCCAGGCGCCCCGAGGGCTGGTTTGTAGCGGGGGTGGGGTGCGGTGGGGGCCGCAGGCGGGGGAGCTCTGGGGTGACCTCGGCGCCCACATCGTTCTGCGTGCCCCCCCACCCCCTCGGCGGTCCCGGGTCGCGGAGGGTTTGCGTCCCCCGGCCGGGGCGGTGACTCACGCGGGCGGCGGTCCAGGTTCTGGGCGGCCAGGGGCGCGGCCGGGGGCGGGGCACCGCCGGGAGGACCTCCACCCCCACTCCCGGGATCGGCGTTCCCCACGGGCACACTCAGCCGCTCGGTGGGATTCGAACCCCCTTCCCAGGAGGGGTGTGTGGGGAGGGGGTGCACAGGTGGGGAGAAAGGCTGGGCCCCGGGCTACGGGTGGACCCGTCGCCTCCGGCGGCGCAGACCAAACCTGTCCGGCGGGTTTGCGGGCCAGGCTGGGGGAGGGGGTGGCCCGAGGCCGCCCCCCTCCCCGCCCCTCCCCCAGGGTCCCGGGAACAAAGGCTGAGTGTTTGCTCCGGGGCGGTGCGGACAATGGCCCCGGAATTCTACCCCCCCGGCGCGGGGAGGGGCCCCCTCGGGCCTAAGTCGCACCCCCCACCCCCTCCTTGTGGGGTTCCTGCACCTCCGCCGGGACGGAGGTCGCTGAAGGGCGGAGGGGTAATGCCCTGAAGGATCGCGCGCCAGCCCCAACCCTCACCCTAACCCTAAGCTCTTTGGAGTGGGCCAGGTGGTAACGGGAAGAGGTCCACAGGGGGGACTAGCCATCTGCTAGCCCCAGCCATCATTTATTGAGCACCTGTTATTTACATTTAAACATCCGTGTGGCACTTATGTATCCCAGGCGCTAAGTGACATGCAAATAATTAAGTCTTTTCCACGGAACAGTCTAAGGGAGGTGCTGTTTCAGCCCAGAGAGGTTCAGGCACCTGCTGCAGGCAGTGTTGCTTCTTTGTGCCAGGCGCTCGAGGCCCAGGCAGACCCCGCTACCATTCTGGAAGCTTCACGATAGAAGAAGTTGGGTTTCATTGGGTGACAAGGACCCTGATGAAAAAATGGGGGGCGGGGATGATGTAAAGGCAGGGAGGGTCTGGAAGTGTCTGCCATGAGGGTGTGAACCAGAGTTTCCCAGGCAGGGAAAGGCCCCCCAGTTCAGTGCTTTGAGCTCTGCTTCCCGAATCCACAGCTCTGGTTCCAGCTGAGGGTGATGAGCCTCCAGTGGAAGGGGCTGGGGCTGGGGCTGGGGGACAGGAGGCCGAGGCTAACCTTGCGGCCGAGGCCCCTTGCGCCAGCCCCTGCCGTGGTTGGGTTGCAAGGATGGGGCTTGACTTGGTGGCTCAGCATATTCTAGGCCCCGCCTCCCCGCTCCCCCCCCCCCCAACTTTGGGGGTCTCCTGCCTGGCTTCTCTGCCTCTACCCTTGCCCTACCTCGCAGCAGCCTGAGGGAACCCGTTGAACGCATGCTCTGCTCCTTTGCTCCAAGCTCTCTGGTGTCTCCCACCTCACTCACAGCAAGATTCCCGTTCTTACAGTACCCTCCAGTCCCAGTGTTCCAGCTGTCCAGGCAGGGTCCTTTGCTGTTCTCTGGGACTGCCTTTCCCTCTGCCTGGAGCTCTTCCCCAGATCTGCCCTGAACTTCCTCAGCTCCCTTGATCCACCTTCTTTTCTGTGTGGCCTCCCCGATTCCAGTCATGTTGACCCATGATTCTTTATCCCTAACACTCGGCTCCATGGGCAGACCTCTGTGTTTCCCTTGACTCAGCACTAAATTCGGTGTCTTAGGAGGAGGAGTTGGCCCTGCCTCCTGCGGTATTCATGCCAAAGAAGAGTCACACCCTTTTACACTTGTCACCTGCCCTGCTGGGGGGCAAAGGGCACCCTGCCTTCGTTTGTCACCCTTGGCTCAGCGGGGTCCTGGGACCCCAGTACTACAGCAATGCCTTTCATTATTCTGCCAGAACTTGTGGCTCCTGAATATGTCTTTGGACTTGGCCGGCTCAGGGTTAAAGGCAGGAATGCAGGTGTCTCAGCTCTGGCCCTTTCTGTGGTGCGTTCCTGGTCTCTCTGGCCTGCCTTACAGTGAGGGGCAGGGAGGGCCTCTCTTCTTTTAAAAGATGCTTATTAAAACACCTGCCTAGGCCAAGCCCTGGGCAGGCTCCGGGGACAGCCTTGAACATGGTGGGCCCCCCTCAGGTGTCCGTCAAGCCCTTTGGGTGGGGCTGACAATCAAGTATCACACTATGTTGCAGAAGTGCATACAGGCCCAGAGACGTGGAGAACAGAAATTCTGTTCTGTGAAAGGGGCGCCAGTGTGGGCAGTCAGGAAGGGTGGACAGAGCTCAGGGAAGGTAGCTTGGTTGCATGGGAAGGTAGCTCGGGGACGGAGCTCGGTTGCATGCTTATGGAGTTTGCTCAGGGAGGAGAAAGGAGGCTGGATGGGAGTGAGTGAGGGGGGAGGTGGGGTGGGGGCTGTACAATGGGCCCGGGGAGGATTTTGGTGTTTATCTGAGGATGATGGGGAACCATGAGGGGGTTTTAATGAGGGAGCAGCCTCCCATTCGCCATGGGGAAAGCTCCTTCTCGCCGTCAGGCTGACGCGGAGGTGAGGAAACCAGGGAGGGAAGGCCGAGGCAGGTGGCCAAGTGCCCGACAAAGGCTGGCATTTGTGGCCCCCGGGCTTGGCTGGTGGGACCACACAGCATGGGGAGAACCGTGTGGCCACTGGCTTCTCTCCCCTGCCCCCAGCCTCTCTGCCTTTTGCCATCCTGACGCTTGTGAACGCACCATATAAGCGAGGGTTCTACTGTGGAGATGACTCCATCCGGTACCCCTACCGTCCAGACACCATCACCCACGGGCTCATGGCTGGGGTCACCATCACAGCCACCATCATCCTCGTAAGGCAGGAGAGGTTGGAGGGTGGTAGGTTGGGTGCTGGGGGTGGGGCCAAGTTTTGCCCTGAATGGTATGTGGGGAAGGGCCCCCCCCCCTTTGGAGTTCCCAGAATCCCAGCAGACTCAGGGAGGCCAGGCACCCCGAAGCCCTTTCTGTGGGGAGTCCGAGGCCCAGCGAGCCAGGGCTTGGTGGAGACCCTCACAGTTGCCTCCCCAGCCCAGCCATGAGTGCCCTCAGCGGCTCCCTGTGCAGGTCTCTGCCGGGGAGGCCTACCTGATATACACAGACCGCCTCTATTCCCGCTCCGACTTCAACAACTACGTGGCGGCCGTCTACAAGGTGTTGGGGACGTTCCTGTTTGGGGCTGCGGTGAGTCAGTCGCTCACCGACCTGGCCAAGTACATGATCGGCCGTCTGCGGCCCAACTTCCTGGCGGTGTGTGACCCTGACTGGAGCCGCGTCAACTGCTCCGTGTACGTGCAGGTGGAGAAGGTGTGCAGGGGAAGCCCCGCCAACGTCACCGAGTCCAGGTGGGTGCTGGACCGGCCTCCTTCACTCGGGGCGATGCTGGGGACCCTAAGCCACGGCTGTTCCCACCCCTGGGGGAGGAGTCGGGGCTAGAGCAGGACCCCTAGGCGCTGGATGTGGAAGGGTGAGCTTCCTGGAGGGTAAGGTGGGGTGAGGCCGGGTGGGGCCTGTGGGCCTGGGTTGGGGAGGTGTGGGGATGTGAAGTGGGGCCGGGATGCGGGGTCCCGAGCAGAACAGCCCCCCAAACCTCAGGCCCCACTGTCCGGCTTCTGCTCTGTGCTCTCACATTCTCTGATAAACTTCTCAATTAATTGGCATCTATTTTCCTGTTTAAAATTTTGAAATAAAATTCACATCCCTAAAAATCACGAATTTAACTATTTTAATACGTACAATCCATTGATTCTTAGTACGTTCACAGTGTCGTGCCGCCATCCCCACTCTCGTATTCCAGAATATGTTTATCATCCCAAGAAAGAAGCTCCGTGTCTATTAGTTATGAGGCCTCCGGCACTGCCTCCTCCCTGAGCCCCTGGGACCCACGAACCCCCTTCCTGTGGGTGGGTGTGCCTCTTCTGACGCTTCACGCACGTGGGGTCACACACCGTGCGGCCTTTTGTCTGGCCTCTCCAGTGTCTGTGCTCACATGTGAGGTGTGTGTGTTTCTGCCTCACTTCTTTCGGGGTTCTTGTTCTGTGCGTTTTCTTTGTGATTGTGATGTGTTCTTGACACGTGTGCCTTGATCACTGTGTAACGTCCTTTGTCTCTGTGAACGGTTTTTTTCTTTTCTTTTCATCGTCTGTTTTGTCCCATAGCAGCGTGGCCACTCAGGCTGTCTTTTGGTTGCTGTCTGAATGGAATGCTTTTCCCACTTTTGTACTTTCAGCCTGTTTGTGCGTCTGAAGGTATACGGCATATGCAAAGTTACGTCACTTTGTAAGCTTGTTTTGCAACCTCCGCCTTTTAATTGGAGAGGTTAATACATTTATATTTAATGTAATCCCCCATAGGAAAGAGCTTCTGGTGTTTTGTTATTTGCTTTCTACATGTTCTTTTTTCCTGGCTTTAGAATTTCTTCGTTACTGCTTTCTTTTACGTTAGTTACTGATTGTGCAGAAAGTTTGTGGCTATATAGCTCTGCCCCCCTTATGAGATTATTTTCACAAATTATATTTTATACATTGTGTGTTCATCAACTCAGATTTATAATTACTGTTTTACTCAGGTTTTTGAAAAATGAGGCATAATTGACATAATATGATGTGATGTTTGTTTTAGGTGCGCAACATGGTTCAACATTTGTATTTACCTTGAAATGATCACCACAATAAATCTAGCTAACACCCATCTGTATGTGCAGTTAAAAAATTATTTTTTTAAATTTTTATTTGTTTATTCAAAAATAACTTTTTTTTAACATTTAATGATTTTTTTGAGACAGAGAGAGACAGAGCATGAACAAGAGAGGGTCAGAGAGAGAGGGAGACACAGAATCTGAAACAGGCTCCAGGCTCTGAGCTGTCAGCACAGAGCCCGATGTGGGGCTCGAACCCACGAACCGTGATATCATGACCTGAGCCGAAGTCAGACGCTTAACTGACTGAGCCACCCAGGTGCCCCAATTTATTTATTTTTGAGAGAAAGAGAGAGAGAGCACACAAGTGGCAGGACCCCTCAGAGACTGAGGGAGACACAGACTCTGAAGCAGGTTCCGGGCTCTCAGCTGTCAGCACGGAGCCCAGTACTGGGCTTGAACTCACACACTGCGAGATCATGACCTGAACCAAAGTCAGATGCTTAACCAAGTGAGCCACGCAGGCATCCCATAAAACTGTTAGAAAAAAATCAGGAATTACGAGCTCAAGTACATGAATACTGATGGTTGTATTGTGTAATTACCTTGACTTGTATATCTCAGATCTTTGTGTGAGCCTGAGCTAACTGTCTAGCACCCTTCATTTCTCCTGGAAAGACTCCCTTTTGGAATTTCTTATAGGGTGGGTGTTTGAGTAATGAATTCTCTCAGTTTGTGTTTATCTGGGAATGTCCGAATTTCTCCTTCATTTTTAGGGGGTGATTTTGCCAGACCTAGAATTCTTGGTTATTTTGAAAGTATCACCCCACTGCCTCTGGCTTCCATGGCTTCTGACAAGAAACTGGCTGCTAATCGTACTGAGGACCCTTGTACCACAGCGGTCTCCTCTCTTGCCGTGTGCACGGTTCTTGCTGACTGTCCTTGGCAGTTTGATTGCGCTGTGTCTCTGAGCTTCTCCCGTTCGAGTTCTCAAGCTTCTTAGATGTGTAGATTCGTGTCTTTGATCCGGCTTGGGCAGTGTTCAGCCATTATGTCTTCAAATACTCTTTCTGCCCCTGTCTGTCTCTCCTCCCCTCTTTGGGCTCCCCCGTGTGTGTGGGCATCCCTGGTGCCTACCTCTTTTTCTCCCTTCTTACTCTGTGCCCCTCCAGTTGAATTGTCTCAGTTGACCTGTGTCCATGCTCACGGTTCTTTCTGCCCATTCAGACCTGCTAGTGATTTTTCATTTCAGATACTACTTACTGTTTTCAGCTCCAGAATTTCTGTTTGGTTCCTTTGGATAACTTCTGTCTCTTTGTTGATATTCTCTGTTTAGTGAGACATTGTTTCCCTCTTTGAACAGATTTTAAATGGCCAGAGAAAAGTCTTTGTCCAGTAAGTCTAGCACCTGGGCATCCTGGGGACAGCTTCTATTAACAGATTTCTTTTCACCCTGTGTATCGGCCACACTTTTCCCCCTGTATGCTTTGTGACTATTTGGTTGAGAACTGGGCATCTTTTTTTTTTTTTTTTCCCCAACGTTTATTTATTTTTTTTGGGACAGAGAGAGACAGAGCATGAACGGGGGAGGGGCAGAGAGAGAGGGAGACACAGAATGGGAAACAGGCTCCAGGCTCTGAGCCATCAGCCCAGAGCCTGACGCGGGGCTCGAACTCACGGACCGCGAGATCGTGACCTGGCTGAAGTCGGACGCTTAACCGACTGCGCCACCCAGGCGCCCCAAGGACTGGGCATCTTTAATGTTGTCATGTAGCAACTCTGGAAATATCTTGTGCTCTCCCACCCAGCGATTATTGTTGCTGTTTGTTGCAGTTGTCGGTTGGTTGGTTAGCGACCTTTTGAACTAATTTTGTAAATTCTGTATTCTTTGTCATGTGTGGCCATGAAGTTCTTTCTGTTAGCTGCACGATCAGCTAGTACTTGGACAGAGATTTCTTTAAACATCTGGCACTGGGAGAAAGACCTCTCTCTGAGTTTGCTGATGGGCTGTGTGTGCTGTGTCGGGGCCTGCCTTCCGAGCTCAGGCAGGCTTCCTGTTTGCGCAGCACCTGAAGGTCAGCCAGAGGTGAGAGCCAAGGGCTCCTTTCCTGAGCGTCCTGGTGGGTCCCTGTGCCTCGGCTGCCATGCATTGCCCTGGGCAGCAGTGACCGACATTTGCTGTAAAGGCTTCAGAGCAATTCCCCAGGTAGCTGCGTCGGCCACAGGAGAGTGGCGTAGCTCTGCAGATCCACCAGATGGGTCCAGACAATCACAAATCCGTGCAAAGAGGTCTGTTTTGCTAGTCCCGGTGGTGGCCACTGCCAGTGTGATTCCGTTCGTACGAGTGTTTCCATTATGTTTATGGAGCGCTGGACCTTTGGAGTTCCTTAATCTGCCATTCTCTTGTCCACTGGTGTCCTTTTTGCTAAACCTTGAGCTTAATTCCTGCATCAAGAACCACAGATGGGAAATAATCCCGAAACTGTGGTGTTATCTGTTTGTCTGCCCTGGTTCTGAGTCTGTGGCCTACGGTATCCTTGTTAAAGACTGTGAGCCCCAGTTGGAGACTTTGTTTTGTGTGGTCAGGGAAGTGAAAAGGGGCCACGTTTCCCCATAAAACCCTCCCTATGCTGGGTCCCAGACTGTGGGATACACAGGGGGCTGGGGGCCAGGGGCCCGGGGACTTCGAAGGCAGAGATGTCGGTGAGCTTCCCGGTCTCTGAGCCTGGGCCCTGGGCTCTGTTCCCTGTGCAGCCCCTCCTGACACCTGTGCTCTCCTTTCTTAGACTGTCTTTCTATTCTGGACACTCCTCCTTTGGGATGTACTGCATGATGTTCTTGGCGGTGAGTCTGTTTCCCAGGATTGGCTTGTGGGACTGGGCCTCGGTTTCTCCTTCTGCAAAAGGGGGAAGGGGAGGTGGTGATGGGTCGAGGTGACTGGTTTGTTCTTAGAAACTGGAGGCTCCCGGCCTGCTGGCTTTGTGTTCCTGGCCTCCACTCCCGTCTGCGCCCTGGGTGTGGGGTGAGCCCAGCGGGCTCCTGGGCTGATGGCTGCCCTCCGGCCCCCAGCTCTATGTGCAGGCACGGCTTTGCTGGAAGTGGGCGCGGCTTCTGCGGCCCACAGTGCAGTTTTTCCTGCTGGCCTTTGCTCTCTACGTCGGCTACACCCGCGTGTCTGACCACAAGCACCACTGGAGTGATGTCCTTGTTGGCCTCCTGCAGGGGGCACTGGTGGCCGGCCTCACGGTGAGCTCCTGGGTCAGGAGACCCACCCTGGGTGGGGGGATCCTCTTGCCCTCCCCACTCCACTCTTCCCCCTCAGAGCCCATCCCTCACCCCCCACGACCTTCCCGTTCCCCTGCCCCCATCAGCCCTTGTCTTGTCTCCTAGGTTCGCTACGTCTCGGATTTCTTTAAGTCCCGGCCCCCACAGCGCTGCCTGGAGGAGGAGGAGCTGGGACGGAAGCCCAGCCTGTCACTGACGCTGACCCTGGGTGAAGCTGACCGCAACCACTATGGGTACCCGGTCTCCTCCTCTTGAGGCGGGGTCCTTCTGTGCATCTGCGTGTTCATGGTCCTGGCAGGGACCTCCGCTAGCCTGGTGGTGAGGGCTCCGGGTGCCCTGTGCTGGCCGCTGGTGGGCGTTCCACTAACCCTGCCTGCTGTGCACTGGACCAGGGGTCTGGGGGTGCACAGGGCAGCCCCAGCGTTTAAAAGAGGGACTTTGTCCTCTTTTCTCCCTTTTGTTGGATTAGAGGGGGACCAAGAGACCCAGCTAGATGCTGTTTTTGTAAAGTGTAATGTATATGTGGACTTTGAGTAAAACAGAGTGTTTGCTCGACCACTGATGATAGCCTCTATTCCTTATGGCCATTCTGAGCACTGTTCGTACAGCAGAGGGGGAGACACTTCCTTGCTTGGGGCTCAGCTGAGCTCAGGAGTCAAAGTGGCTGGTGGCAATGTTGCCCTTTGGAGATGCGGGAAGAGTGGTACACTCTTTCCCTGGCCTCACCCTGTGTATCTCTTCATCTGGCTGTCGATTCATAATTATCACACCCTTTAATAAACTGGTAAACCTAAGTGTTCCCTGATTTCTGTGAGCCACTCCAGCAAATAGAGACCCTAAGGAGGAGGTCATTGGGACCTTCTGGTCTAGTCAGTGGGTTAGAAGCACAGGTAACAGCCTGGGGCTTGTGACTGGCATCTGAAGTGGGGGGTGGGACCGAGTCCTTAACCTGTAGAACCTGATGCTGTCTTGAGGTAGAAGGTGTCAGAATTGAGTTCTTGGATACCCCAGTGGTGTCCAAGAATTGCTTTGTGGTGTTTTTTTTTTTTTTTTTTTTTTTTTGAGGAGGGGCACTTCCTGGATGTTAAAATTGGGTCCAGAAACTGAAAGAATTGTCTCTGAATCCATTTAGTCAAGAAGACAAATGAAAGTAACAGCCAGGCCTTTACTGGCTTCCTCTGGTCCTATCAGCAAGGGGAAAGCTGGAGAATGCACCAGCTGCCCGGTGCACTTTCCCCATGGCACGGCGCTTGGGTCAGGGGTCGGGTGCAGCAGCACGAGGCTCCTGCAGGTGTCTGGGCCCAGGCGGAGGGCTAGGATTGGGGAAACCCCAAGTGCCGAGTCAGTGGAGAAAGGTGTCTTCATGGCTCTCCCCTCACAATAGGGAGGCCTCTACTGAAAGCACCCCTCCCCCATCCTGCTCCCCCAATAGAGGTCCTCAAATGGAAACTCCTGGGAAGAAATTCACATATGGCTAAGGTATAGTCAGAGGGGCCGGAATCTGCAGAGCTGTACCCCAGGCCTCCTATGGTGGAGCCTGAAAGGTCACACGTGGGTCATGGGCCTGGCACTGGGCTCCTTATCCCCCTTTCTGCTTGGTGATCCCCTCCAAATGACTGGGACCCTGCCCTTAAATCTTCCCATCTCGGAAGTCCCCACCTTTAACCGACATACCTGGGGTTCCTGGGGCTCCGAGTCTGTCCACATCCTGCGTTCCTGGAGGGCTCACAAAGCTGCAGCTCCTTTGTCCTGACTCTTCCCCTGTGGTCACTCACCTGGGGCTTTGGAACCAGCTCCTACTCAGTCCGGGAATGGCGACTCCCCACCATTCACCAAAGTGAAATAGACGTAAAATAGATGGAGACTAACCGTGAGAAGTGCATGCTTTTAAAAAGGAGACATGATCGAAATCTTAGTGTAGGAAAGGCTTTTGTAATTGGGGAAGACAGAAAATGAAGTGGAGGCAAACCTGGGGCCGGGGCCAGAGCAGTGGCTCAAGAAGTGGCACGCACCACGAGCGGTGGACCCTGCGTGCGTCCAAGAGGCTGGCGCCTTCAAATGACGCAGAGCATCCAGAGCTCACCTTTTTTTTTTTTTTTTTTTAATTTTTTTTTCAACGTTTTTTATTTATTTTTGGGACAGAGAGACAGAGCATGAACGGGGGAGGGGCAGAGAGAGAGGGAGACACAGAATCGGAAACAGGCTCCAGGCTCCGAGCCATCAGCCCAGAGCCTGACGCGGGGCTTGAACTCACGGAGCGCGAGATCGTGACCTGGCTGAAGTCGGACGCTTAACCGACTGCGCCATCCAGGCGCCCCCAGAGCTCACCTTTTCAGTGACATTGTCAGCGGTGGGTTTGACTTTTTTTAAATTTTTTAAATGTTTATTTTTGACAGAGAGAGAGAGAGAGAGACAGAGCGTGAGCGTGGGAGGGGCAGAGAGAGAGGGAGACACAGAATCCGAAGCAGGCTCCAGGCTCCCAGCTGTCAGCACGGAGCCCGATGCGGGGCTCGAACTCACAGACCGCGAGATCGCGACCTGAGCCGAAGTCGGACGCTCAACCGACTGAGCCACCCAGGTGACCCGTGAGTTTGACTTTTGTACTGAACAAGTGCAGGGGCGCTGGGGGGCTCAGTCAGTTAAGCGTCTGACTTTGGTTCAGGTCATGGTCTCAGGGTTCGTGGGTTGGGAGCCTTGTGTCGGGCTCTGTGCTGACAGCCTGGAGCCTGGAGCCTGCTTCAGATTCTGCGTCTCCCTCTCTCTCTGCCCCTGCCCCCCTCTCTCTCTCGTTCTCTCAAAAATGAGAAGAAACATTAAAAAACATTAAATATTTGCAAAATGGGTGACTTACTGTTAACTGTTAATGTTTTATTTGCCCATAGAAGATGTCTTTATGCCACACCCCTCTTGAGGTGTTCTGGCCAGGCCTCAGGGGGATAATGTAGCACCTGGGGGCACAGATGCAGCCTTGAAGCCCCGGATGGAGACCATCTCTCTGGCCTCCGTGACCTTGCCTTTGGTGCTATGAGAGACAGGCAGGAAGGTGGCCTGGATGCCACAGAACGCCAGCGTGCTGGATGTCAGGAACTTGCTAGAGGCGTCAGGAAAGCCACCATGAAACTGCCCCGGGGCGCGGGAGCTGAGGCATCACAGGACACAGTAGAGGGCAGTGATGGTGCCCCGGGCCCAGAGCCGAGGCATTCCAGGACACAGTAGAGGACAATGACGGAGCCCTTGCTGCACAGGAGGAGGACACACCCAGGCTCGGACTGTGTCTGTGTCAGGGAACGGGGCGAGGTTCCCAGCCGGAGCCCACAGGGAGCTGGGGCTCAGGGAGCCACTCTGTCTTCCCTGGTGCAGTGACCCTGAAGACCAAGGCCACAGTGATGGTTTGGGCCATAACAGTGGAAACAGCCACAATAAAAACCACTCCAAATGCGGTTTGCTGGAGCATGTGGGTGGCTGTGTCGGGACGGCCGATGAACTGTAAGGTGGGGGAGTTGAGCAGGATGTAGCTGAGGGCCCTGTTGCTGGCTTTGAGTGGGAGAGTGCCTCGGTGCTTCCTGAAGACCCCAGGACCACAGCCGTGAAAATAGAGTGCTATATTGCCCAGACCTGTGTCCAGAGTCCTCAAAAGGCATAAAAGTCACAGTCTGCTTACTGTTTAAGTAACCACCACCCGGACACTTGGCATGCTGGTATGCATCAATGAGAAAGCAGAGATACAGTTTCTTGGGCCCAGTGGTTCTTACAGGTTAGGAAAGTTAGGACATATTGGTACACCAGGCAGAGACACAGGCAAGCTCTCACACACATAATTGTAGGGTTATCCTTATAGTTTCATGGAAAAACAGTAGTTTCTCTTTTCTTTTTACAAAGGGGATTTTTCTGTTGATTCTTTGAAACTCCTAAATTCTTAGCCATGGAAGTATCATTTCTCATGGCCTGTTCTCAATGCTCGATATTTCCCCCACTTTCTCATGTTAATTGTCTTTTGAAAAACCCTTCCTAACTGACTATTAGAAGATATGCAGGAATTTTTTTTTAAAGTTTTTTATGCGCAAATGCTAGTGTGGTTTTGTAGGAGATCATGTCTCCTTTGGTATAGGTGCATACTGAATTAATTAGGAGTGAAATCTTGTGATGTCTATAACCTACAATCTTTCACAATAGAAGATGTCAAGCAAACATGGCAAATTTATAATAATTGCAAAGTCTGTGTTTGTGTGTAGGTATTCATTATGTCACTCTCTGTAGTATATTTTGAGAATTTTCATATTCAAAAAAGGAAAATTCTGCTCAAGTGAATTTTCCTAAGTCAACAGTATCCATTCATTTCCCAAATGAGTCCCTTTTTAAGCTGCAACAACATAAAATCCTAATTGAAAAACAAGATTATTATAATTCTTAGTGTTGGTTACCACCCTGATATAAGAGGGCAGTTTTTCCCCACTCATTAGTAGCAGTGGTGACACACCTATGCCCTTATCACTCTGAACACTTGGATTTAGACGGAGAGGGCAGGAGATACGGAGCTGTGACTAAAAAAACTATAATCCTCTTTCAACACATTTTCAGCACCGGGACAGCTCCTAGGGCTTCTCTACCAGCCCATGGACTCCTTCTGTGTCAGAGACATAAACACGCTCCCCAGTTTTTCTGTTAGCCTTATTTTTTAACAGTTGAGACTTGTAGAATGAAGTGGCCCAGTTTATATACTTAGTAGCCCAATTTTGGGTGAATCCAGGACTTTGGATGGGAGTCTCCAATCGGTAAAAGGCCAGAATTGCTGACCACAGGCAGCTGCTCTGTACAGGCACACAGCTCTTTCCTCTCATGTCTCACTCCTAGCTGCCAGAGGAACTTCTCCCTCTCACAGCGTCACAGACAAATAGCCACGCCACATTCAGCTGCGATGTAGCAGCAACAGCAGCAACTCCAAGGCCAGAGCCGCATCCCTGAGGCCACCTGGTTCAGACCTGGGAACTGACCCTTGACCCTCTGCAGAAGATTAAGGTTAGGGTTAGGATTAGGGTTAGGTCCCAGGAGACTCCAGGCGCTGAACCCACAGCAGTGCAGTTGTCTCCCCTAAGGGCTGAGTGGAGTGCACAAGGGAGGGTGCTGGTCAGGATTAGTCTTTGGGTTCCAAGGCCAGACAAGTGTATGGACCACTGGTCGGGTAGGCCTCAGGAATCCTCTCGGGCAGCTGCAGCCGGGCCTTGGAAACCACATGGTGTTCCAGGTTCTATGTGGAGGGATCCTGCACCGCTTCTTGACCCAGGCGTGTGGTGTTGTCAGACTTTGGTATTGGGTCCCCATGGGGAGATAGCCTTAGCTAGTGTTGTGGTTTAGTCCACAGACGTCGCCAGTGCTGAAGCGACTCCAGTTTCATGATCTCCCTCGAGGGCTGAAGTGAGGGCCCATGCGACGGTGCGGCTCAAGTGTAGGTTTAGGGTTGTAACCCGTGATCTCCCTCGAGGGGTGAATTGTAGGGTTGGAGAGAGGGTTAGGTTTCGGTTGAGGGTTCTGGTTAGGGGTAGGGTCAGGGCTCCAGGCGCTGAACCCACAGCAGTGCACTTGTCTCCCCGAAGGGCTGAGTTGAGGACACAAGGGAGGGTGGCAGTCAGGATTAGTCTTTGGCTTCCAAGGCCACACAACTCTATGGGCTACTGGTTGGGTAGACCTCAGGAATCCTCTTGGGCAGCTGCAGCTGGGCCTTGGAAATCACATGGTGATGTTTCAGGTTCTATGTCGAGTGATCCTGCACCGCTTCTGGACCCAGGCGCGTGGTGTTGTCAGACTTTGGTATTGGGTCCCCAGGGGGAGAGAGCCTTAGCTAAGGTTAGGGTTCCATCCAGGGATGTCGCCAGGGCTGAAGCGACACCAGTGTTGTGAATTCCATGGAGGGCTGAAGTGAGGGCACATACTTGGCTGTGGGTGTGGTGTAGACGTAGTGAGATAGATATGGTTAGGTTTATGGTGAGGGTTATGGTTAGGGTTATGGTTCGGGTTAGGGTTACATCCCAGGAGGCTCCAGGTACTGACCCCACAGCAGAGCCGTTGTCTCCAGATGGGCTGATTGAAGTACACAAGGGAGGGTGCCGGTCAGGATTAGTCTTTGGGTTCCAAGGCTAGACAATAATATGGCCCACCATTTGGGTAGGCCTCACAAATCCTCTCGTGCAGCTGCAGTCGCGCTTTGGAAATGACATGGTGATGTTCACGTTCCATGCCGAGTATTTCTACAGTGATTCTCGAACCCGTGTAGGTGCTGTTGTCAGACTTTGGAATTGGGTCCCCATGGGTAGAGAGCCTTAGCTAGGGTTCTCATTAGGTTCAGGGATGTCACCAGGGCCGAAGTGACCCCAGTTTCGTGATCTCCCTCAAGGGGTGAATTGAGGCCCCATGTGAGGGTGTGGGTCAAGTGTATGGTCAGGGTTAGAGATAGGGGTAGGTGTAGGGCGAGGGTTAGGGTTAGGGTTAAGGTTAGGTCCCAGGAGGCTCCAAGCTCTGACCCCACAACAGAGCAGTTGTCTCCCTGAAGGTCTGAGAGGAAGACACAAGGGAGGGTGCCGGTCAGGATTAGTCTTTGTGTTTCAAGGCCAGACAAATCTATGGGCCACCCTTCAGGTAGGCCTCAGGAATCCTCTCGTGCAGCTGCAGTCGTGCTTTGCAAATGACATGCTTATGTTCCACGTTCCATGCCGAGTATTTTTGCAGCGATTCTCGAACCCGTGTGCGTACTGTTGTCAGACTTTGGAATTGGGTCACTATGGTGAGATAGCCTTAGCTAGGGTTAGGGTTTTGTCCTGGAATTCTCCAGGAATGAAGCTACTCCAGTTTCCTGATCTCCCTCGAGGGGTGAATTGAGGGCCCCTGGAAGGGTGTGGGTCAAGTGTTCAGTTAGGGTTACAGATAAGGTTAGGTGTAGGGTGAGGGTTATGGTTAGGGTTAAGGTTAGGGTTAGGATTAGGTCCCAGGAGGCTCCAGGCACTGACCTCACAGCAGAGCAGTTGTCTCCCCAAATGACTGAGTGGAGTACACAAGGGAAGGTACCAATCAGGATTAGTCTTTAGGGTCCAAGGCCAGACATGTATGAGCCACCTTTTGGGTAGGCCTTCGGAGTCCTCTCGTGCAGCTGCAGGTGCACTTTGGAAATGACCTGGTGATGTTCTATGTTCCATGCCAAATATTTGGCACCGATTCACCCGTATGCATGCTTTGTCAGACTTTGGAATTGGGTCCCCTTGGGGAGAGAGCCTTAGCCAGGGTTAGTGTTCGGTCCAGGGACATTGCCAGGGCCGAAGTGACACCAGTGTTGTGAATTCCATAGAGGGCTGTAGTGAGGGCACATCGTGGCTTTGCCTCTGGTGTAGATGTAGTGAGATAGATAGGGTTGAAGTTTAGGGTGAGGGTTATGTTTAGGGTTATGTTTACGGTTAGGGATAGGTCCCAGGAGGCTCCAGGCGCTGAACCCACAGCAGTGCACTTGTCTCCCCGAAGGGCTGAGTTGAGGACACAAGGGAGGGTGGCGGTCAGGATTAGTCTTTGGCTTCCAAGGCCACACAACTCTATGGGCTACTGGTCGGGTAGACCTCAGGAATCCTCTTGGGCAGCTGCAGCTGGGCCTTGGAAGTCACATAGTGATGTTTCAGGTTCTATGTTGAGTGATCCTGCACCGCTTCTGGACCCAGGCGCGTGGTGTTGTCAGACTTTGGTATTGGGTCCCCATGGGGAGATAGCCTTAGCTAGGGTTAGGGTTCCATCCAGGGATGTCGCCAGGGCTGAAGCGACACCAGTGTTGTGAATTCCATGGAGGGCTGTAGTGAGGGCACTTCCGTGGCTTTGCATCTGGTGTAGATGTAGTGAGATAGATAGGGTTAAAGTTTAGGGTGAGGGTTATGTTTAGGGTTATTTTAGGGTTAGGATTAGGTCCCAGGAGGCTCCAGGCACTGACCCCACAGCAGAGAAGTTGTCTCCCCGAAGGGCTAGTGGAATACACAAGGTAGGTTTCCAGTAAGGATTTGTCTTTGGGTTCAAAGTCCAGACAAGTGTATGGAATGCTCTTCGGGCAGGACTCAGAAGTCCTCTGTTTTAGCTGCAGTCGCACTTTGGAAATGACATGGTGATGTTCCACGTTGCATGCCGAGTATTTCTGCACTGATTCTCTAATCCGTGTGTGTGCTGTTGTCAGACTTTGGAATTGGGTGCCCATGGGGAGAGTGCCTTAGCTAGGGTTAGGGTTTGCTCCAGGGACGTCGCCAGGACCGAAGTGACACCAGTGTTGTGAATCCATGGAGTACTGAAGTGAGCGCACATGTGTGGCTGTGGGTCTGGTTTAGAGTTAGTGTGATAGATAGGGTTAGGTTTCAGTTGAGGGTTCTGTTTAAGGTTAGGGTTAGGTCCTAGGAGGCTCAAGGCACTGACCACACAGCAGAGGAGTTGTCTCCCCGAAGGGTTGAGTGGAGTACACAACAGAGGGTGCCGGTCAGGATTAGTTTTGGGTTCCAAGGCCAGACAAATGTGTGGCCCATCCTTCGGGTAGGCCTCAGGAATCCTCTCGTGCAGCTGCAGTCGCGCTTTGGAAATGGCATGGTGATGTTCCACGTTCCATGCTGAGTATTTCTGCAGCGATTCTCGAACCCGTGTGCATGCTGTTGTCAGACTTGGAATTGGGTTCCCACGGGGAGAGAGCCTTAGCTAGGGTTAGGGTTTGGTCCAGGGACGTCGCCAGGGCCGATGCGACACCATTCTTGTGAATTCCACGGAAGGCTGAAATTTGGGCACATGGGTGGGTGTGGGTCTCATGTAGAGTTAGTTGAGAGATCATGTTAGGTTTAGGTTTAGGGGTAGTGTTACGGTTCTGTTTGGGGTTAAGATTAGTTCCCAGGAGGTTCCAGGCCCTGAACCTACAGCAGTGCAGTTGTCTCCCCAAAGGGCTGACTGGAGTGCAGAAGGGAGGGTAGCGGTTAGCATTAGTCTTTGCGTTCCAAGCCAGACATCTGTATCCGCACTCTTCGGTAGGCCTCAGGAATCCTCCTCTGCATCGGAAGCCGTGCTTTGGAAATGACATGGTGATATTCCATGTTTCACACAGAATTATCCTGCACTGCTTCTCAACCCATTGTGCGTGCTGTTGTCAGAGTGTGGAATTCGGTCCCCATGTGGAGAAAGCCTTAGCTACGGTTAGGGTTTGGGCCAGGGAAATCTCCAGGCCCGAAGTGACACCAGTCCTGTGATCTCCCTGTATTGATGTTGTGAGGGTACATGCATGGTGCGAGCCAGGTGTAGGGTGAGTGTTAAAGTGAGGTGAGGTTTAGGTTCACGTGTATACTGTGGGTCACCGTTAAGATTAGGGCTTGGTCACAGGAGGTTCCTGGCGCTATACCCCCAGTAGGGCAGTTGTCTCCCCGCAGGGCTGAGTAGAGGGGTCTAAGGAGGGTCCCAGTCAGGCTGAGTTTTGGGTGCCACGGCCACTCCTCGGTTAGACCTCAAGAAGTCCCCTGTGGAGCTCCTTCTGGTCTTTGGAAATGACATGGTGATGTTCCAGGTTCCATACCGAGTAATCCTCCTCCACTTCTGGGCCCCATGTCCGTCATGTCCTCAGACTTAGGAATTGGGTCCCCATTAGGAGAAAGCTTTAGGCAAGGTTAAGGTTCAGTCCGGGGACGTTGCCAGGGCCAAAGCGACACCAGTGCCGTGATCACCCTGGAGGGCTGAATGAGGGTCCATGTGCGGGTGTGGGTCATGTGTAGGGTTAAGTTTAGAGTTGGGGTGAGGTTTAGTTTGAGCGGTATGTGAGTGTCAGAGTAAGTTTAGGGTTAGGTCCCAGGACGCTCCAAGCGCTGAACCTCCGCAGGGTAGTGGTCTCCCCAGAGGATTGTGTGTGGGCCTCATCGGAGCGGGCTGTTCAGGCTTAGTCTTTGTGAGCCAGGACCAGCCTCGTGTGTGTGCCATCTTCAGTTGGGCCTCATCAACCGCCTTGTGCAGCTCCATGTGGGCATTGGAAATGTCATGATGATGTTCCATGTTCCATGCCGAGTAATTCTGCACCGCTCTGGGCCCTTTGTTTGTGGTGTTCTCAGAGATAGGAATTGGGTCCCCAACCAGAGAGGTCCTTAACTAGGGTTAATGTTCTGTCCGGGGACTTCACCAGTGCCGATGTGACACCATTCCTGTGTGTCTTGTGCGTTGAGTTAGGGCTTGGGATTGGGTTTGGTGTTAGGGGTTAGGGTTAGGGTTAGGGTTGGTGTTAGGGGTTAGAGTTAGGTTTATGCATTAGGATTTGGTTTAGGGTTATGGTTAGTGTTTAGGGTTACGGTTAGGTGTTAGGGTTTGGAGTTAGAGTTAGGTTAGGCGTTAGGTTTGGGCTTGGGTTAGGCTTAGTTTTAGGGTAATGGTTTGGGTTTGAGAGTTAGGGTTATGGTTAGATGGTAGGGTTAGGTTTAGGTGTTAGCGTTAATGTTAGGGTTTGCGTTAGGTTTAGGGATAAGGTGAGGTCTAGGTCTAGGACTAGGGTTAGGGTTATGGGTTAGGGGATTTGATTAGGGTTAGTGTTAGAGTTTTATGGTTAGGGTTAGGGTTAGTTTTGGTTTTTATAATTTTCAGGGTAGTAGGTAGAGCTAGAGCAGTAGGGTTAAGTTTTTTGTTTAGAGTTATAGGGTTAGGGTCAATTTAGTGTTAATTCGGGTTATGTTTAACTTTACGGTTCGGTAGGGTTAGGGTTGGGTTTACCCATAGGGACAGGGGCAGGGTTTAGTATTAGTGTTTTGGTGAGGGTTTCGCTGTTAGGTGTAGGTGTTTGGATTTGGGTTAGCGTTAGGGTTAGGGCTTCGGAAAGAAGTAGGTCATGCTTGCACTCCCACTTTGAGCGGGAGGATGTTCATGTGCGGACACCGCCCTCCATCTGGAGGTATTGCGTTCATTTTATCGCCCCTGTCTCTTTGCGCTGGAGGTTGTTCTTGCCTTGCCCCATTCCAGCTTGGCTCTGGAGTGTTTCACACCGTCAGCCTGCCGTCTCTCGGTTTGGTAGGATTTCACGTACTGCCTCATCTGTGTTTAGTGCATCGGGTGCATAGTTTTAATCTCTTTATCATTTATTTCTCCTCTGATTTTAATTATTTTCTTCATTCTGCTCTTTGGGGGTTTTGTTTTTTGTTCTTTGTCTGGCTTTTATAGTTATAATGTTATGGAGTTTACTTCCGTTTTTTTTTTTTTTTTTTTTTTTTTTTTTTCCTGAGGCAGACCTGTATTGCTATAAACTTCCCTGTTAGAACCAGTTTTCCTGCTTTACAGAAATTTGGATTGTTGTGTTTTCATTTTCATTTGTTTCCATTTCATTTTGGATTTTGTCTTTGATTTCTTGGTTGAGCCATTGTTTAGTAGCATGTTATTTAACTTCCATGGTTTTTTGCCTTTTCCAGATGTTTTTTTCTTGTTGTAGACTTCTACTTCATAGCATTGTGGTTTGAAAAGACACATGGTATGACATTGATCGGTTTGATTTTGTTTTGGCTTTGTTTTATGACCTAATATCTTATCGAGTGTGGGGAATGTTCCATGTGCACGTGAAAAGAATGTGTATTGTGCTGTTTTAGGATGGAATGTCTAAAATATATCGGTTAAGTCCATCTGGTCTACTCTATCATTCAAAGTCACTACTTCCTTGTTGATTTTCTGATGGAATGATCTTCTCATTGATGTCATTGGGGTGTTAAAGTGCCCTACTATGATTGTATGACTATTAATTCTTTAGTTTTGGACTGTTTTGTGTATTTGGATGCTCTCAGGTTGAGCGCATATATGTTTACAATTGTTCTATCTTTTTGTTGGATTGTACCTTTTATTAGTATAGTGTCCTTCTTTGTTTCTTGTTACAGTTTTATTTTTAAATCTATTTTGTCTGATATAGGTATGGCTACTGCAGTTTTCTTTTGATACTTTAGTTCTATAATTAGTCTTTTGTAGGTAGAAAATAGATGGGTCCTATATTTTATTCATTCTATCACCCAGTGCCTTTTATTATGAAGAGAGAGAGCACAGGCATGGGAGGGCAGGGTGGGGGGAAAGGGGGAAGAGGGAGACAGAGAGAGAGGGAGAGAGAATGAGAATGAGAATGAGAATGAGAATGAATCCTCACCAAGTTCCATGCTCAGTGCAGAGCCCAGTTGGGGCTCAATCCCATGATCCTGCGATCATAGCCTGAACCGAAATCAAGAGTCGAAATCTCAAGCGATTGAGCCATCCAGTTGCCCCTATCTGTCACCCAGTGCCTTTGATTTGAGCATTTATTCTGTTTCCATTCAAAGTAATTGATAGACATGTACTTGTCCTATTATTACTTGATGTTGGTTGTTTCTGAATTTTTCTGATCCTTTCTTCTCTTTCTCTTTTTTTGGTTTGCTGGGTTTCTTCATAATTTCACAGTTGAAATTGCTTGCCTTTATACTCTGCATATGTATTAGTGGTGTTTGGTTTGTGGTTATTATTAGGTTTGTACCTAACCACTTCTGCATACAGAAGTCTATATTAAGTTGATAGTTATTTAAGTTTGAACTAGTTCTTTACTCCTCTCCTCCCCGTGTTGTAGCTATGTAGTGTTTCTATTTCAAAACCTTTCATATCGTGAATACCTTGACTGATGTTTTGCAGATATACTCACTTTTATTGCTTTTGCGTTTTGCACTTTAATATTGTCACTTTAGGTGTTTGTTTTCCACTTAAAGAGTCCCCTTTAACATTTCTTGCAGGGGTGGTTTGTTGGTTGTGAACTCGCTTAGTATTTATTTGGGAACCTCTTGATCTCTCCTTCCATCTGAATGGTAGTTTGCTGGATAGAGTTTCTTTGGCTGCAGATGTTTTCAATTCAGCACCTTTACCATACCATGCTGGTCACTTACGGTTTCAAAGTTTCTTCTGAAAAACATCCAGTGATAACCTTATGGGGTTTCCCTTGTAGGAAAATGTCATCTTTTGTTTTCCTGCTGTGAAAATTTTTCTTTATCACGACATTTTGCATTTTAATTACTATATGACTTGGTGTGGATCTGCTTCTGTTGAACATGTTGGGGGTTCTTTGTGCCTCCTGCTTCTGGATCTGTTTCCTTCCCCGCATTAGGGAAGTTTCCATCTATAGTGTCTTCAAATAAATTTTCTGGTTCTATTTCTCAGAGTTCTGAGAATGAGAAATAGGACAGAAAAGACCTACTGAAGGTTCTCTGATGAGTTACTGGATTTGCATGCGTGGAAGATAGATTTGGGACTCAAATGAACAACCTACCTTTAACTTCAAAGAACTAGAAAAAAACAACAATCTACATCCAATGTTCTCAAAAGGGAGAAAGTAATCCATATGAGAGTGCAAACCAATGAAACTGAGACCATGAAATCAATAGAAAATATGAAGAAGACCAACAGGGGGGTTTCAGAAGAGTGAAACAAAATTGTCAAGACTATACCTAGACTATGCTAAGACAGAGGGAGGACCCAATTCAAAAGAATTATAAATAAAAGAGAAGACATTACGCCTTATACCAAAGAAACATAAAGCAGGCAAAGAGGCGACTATGGCCAAATTAGATGCCAGCAAACCGCCTACCTGGAAGAAATGGATAGGTTCTTAGAAACACACAACCTACCAAGACTGTATCAGGAAGATATAGAAGGTTTGCACAGACCCATTAAAGGAAGACTGTATCAATACAAGAAGATAACCAATGCAAGTAATCGAAGTTCTCCCAGGGAAGAAAAGCCCAGGACCAGGTGGATTCAATGGTGAATTTGACCAAACGTTTGTAGAAGAACTAACAGCAGTCGTCTCACTGATTCAAAAGGAATGAACACTACCAAATTCATTTCCTGAGGCTGGAATTACCCTGGTAGGAAGCCAGAAAAGGATACTACCTGAACAGAAATCTATAGGCCAGTATCCCTGTGATGAATATAGGTGAATAATTCCCAGTAATATACAGGCAAACCAAATTCAGCATCACCTTAAAAGGATCATTGACCATGATGAAGAGTTTTCTTCCTGTAAAGGAAGGATGTTTCAGAAATGGAAATCAATCAAAGTGACCCCTCACATAATTGAACTAAATAAAAATCAACCAGAACCAGACTCTTAACTATAAATACAAACGGAGGGTTACTAGAAGGGAGGTGGGCAGGGGGATGGGTTATAATGGATGATGGGCTAAGGAGGGCGCTAGTAGTGAGGAGCACTGGATGTTGTATGTAAGTGATGGATGACTACATTCTATACCTGAAACTAACATTACACTGTATGTTAACCAACTGGAATTTAAATAAAAACTTGAAAAAATAAACACTAAAGAAATACATAAATAAATTTAAACTAAAATAAATACATTAAAAAAAAAGAAAACTCATGTGATGATGTCAATAGACACAGAAAAAAAGTTCTGAGAAAATTTGGTATTCATTTGTGCTAAAAACCTCTTTAAAAATTCAGTGTAGAAGGAACATATCTCAACATAAGAAAGGCCATGTATGTGAAACCCACAGCTAATGTCATACTCAGTAGTGAAATTGTGAAAGATTTTCCTCTAAGATCAGGCACAAGACAAGGATGCCCTAGATATGTGAAGGGGATTGGGTGATGCAGGCTTCTGGTTATGCAATGAGTGAATCACAGATAGAAGATACAGCATAGGGGACATAGAGAATGGTACTGGAGTAGTGATGCATGGTGACAGATGATAGCTACACCTGTGTTAGCATAGTAGAATGTATACACTTGTCCAATCACTATGTTGTTCATCTGAAACTAATGTAACATAGTGTGTCAGCTATTCCCAAATAACATGTTTTTTTAAATAAGGTAAATAAATGAAGTAAAAGTTTAATGTAAAAGATCCTGTAAATATCTAATCAGGAAATGCAGTAAAGTTCCAAAATAGAAAGTCACCATATCAAATTCTGTAGCCTTCCTATACACTAACCCAATTATCTAAGAAGAAGTAATGAAAACAATCCCACTTACAATAGCATCAAAAACAATAAAATTTATAAGAATAAATTTAGCCAAGGAGGTGAAATATCTCTCTACATAAAACTATAAAACCTGTGTGCAGAAATGGAAGAAATCCAATTTGGATGAAAGAAACAGGAGAACACACAAGTCAGTGAAAAGCCATCCCATGTCCATCTTTCGGAGGAATTAATATAGATGCAATGTCCATACTACCCAAAGTCATCTAGAGATTCAGTGCAATCTCTATGAATACTCCGATGCAATTTTTATGCAATTAGAAAATCATATCCTAAAATGTGTTTGGAACCACAAAAAGACCCCAAGTAGCCAACGCAAGAAAGAACAAAACAGGAGGCATCACACTTCTTGATTTCAGGCTTCATTCTAACACAAAGAAATCAGTTATGTCACTGGCATAAGCACACACACAAGACAATGGAACAGAAATTGAGAGCCCAAACTAAACCCGTGCATGCACAGTCAACTAGTATTTGACAAGGGAGTCAAGAATACACAGTGGAGAAGAATAGTCTCTTGAATAACTGGTGCTGGGAAAATTGGATATTCACATGTATAAGAATAAAGCTTAGCACCGTATGTTACACCACTCCCTAGAAAGTGAAAGGAAGAAACAGAGATGTGGTTAGAGAGAAACAGAGACAAAGAGGAAGTACAAGGAGGAAAGTAGAGACCTGGTCCAGGTATGTGGATGGGGTTAGATGCACCAGGGGAGAGGGGATGTATGAGGTGGCTCTGAGTGCTGGGGCAGAAAGGGCTTGTATCATGGGCAACAGAGTTCCATGACCCCAAGACTCCAACATCCCTGGCTCCAAGCTCTGCAGAGGCCATTGCAATTGAAAAGATGGGTATCCCTCATTTCTTCTGGAATTGTGAGGCTCAGCCTCATGTTCTGTCATGGGGAGGGATGTCTTGAGGGAGAGTGTGCTCCTCTTTGGCAGGTAAACTCCAGAGCCTGCCCTGTGGGGAGGTGTCCCGGGGCCATCTTCCTCACTGCCCCAGGCCCTGTTGGATGCCTGTAGGCATCAGGCGTTGTGTTGCCCCCAGGTGCTGCAGTCTGGACCTGGCAGAGGTGGACTGCTGATATTGATAAAAAAATATTTGACAATAAGGTCCATATCCTCCCTCTGGGACTAGCGGTGTGCATCCAAATCGTGGGTTGCTATCCTCCTGTCCACAACCAATCTGAGGATTCCAGAAGGTAGGTGAACCCTTTAAAACACCATAGTCTTCTCTTACATCAAATTCAAAGACATTTTCTTGACCCAGCTTTCTTTTAATTCTGAAGAGATGGTAATTAGTAATTGAAGGCATAATGGTTCTATAGGAAATTGACCTATATGATTGATGGACATTATTTCACACATCCGTATCCCTAAAGCACATTTTGTTGGAAATATTAGCCAAGGATACATACTGTAAATTCACAACAGATGTGTAGCTCCCTGTAAGTTGCATTCTGACCTTGTCACATATGTGTCATCAAAGATATTATTAGTGACTTTTCAGATAAGCTCTCAACATCAAGATGGTCATGTTAGAGAATCTGGTATAAATGGAATTTCACAGATTCTAAATGAGGAATGATTTTTCATTTTTAATATTTCTTTTTTTCTTTTTTTGAGAGAGCCCAAGCTGGGGAGGGGGGAGAGAGTGGGAGACACCGAATCTGAGGCAGGCTCCAGGCTCTGAGCTCTCAGGACAGCCTGACACGGGGCTCAAACTCATGGACTGCAAGATCATGACTTGAGTTGAAGTCGGACGCTTAACCGACCAAGCCACCCACGCGCCCCAGGAATGATAGTTTATTGGCAAAGAAGGAGAAATTAAAGATAGTGTAAAGGATGTCTAATTAAAAAAAAATTTTTTTTAACATTTATTTATTTTTGAGACAGAGAATGACAGAACATGAACGGGGGAGGGGCAGAGAGAGAGGGAGACAGAATCGGAAGCAGGCTCCAGGCTCTGAGCCATCAGCCCAGAGCCCGACGCGGGGCTTGAACTCACGGACCGCGAGATCGTGACCTGAGCTGAAGTCGGACGCTCAACCGACTGAGCCACCCAGGCGCCCCAAGGATGTCTATTTTTAATTGAAATATTGTTCACACATTTGTTGTATTAGTTTTGGGCATGCATTGCAGTCATTCCATATGTCTATAAATTATGTTGTACTTCAGCACAAGTGTAGCTATCCTGTGAAAGCATGCAACAGTATTATTACAGGATTGACTCCATTCCATTGGCTGTCCCTTGTATCCCTAGGACTCATTCATTCCATACCTGGACGCCGGTATCTCTCTCTCAAAGGTGTCCATTCTTTATCTAACCTAAGTATTTTGGTGGTAAACACAATTACCTCTTGTTCAGCATGTGTAAATTGGCAGTCTATTTTTCTGTGAACATTGCTTAAAACATTACAAATTATGTCATTACGTTAATAAATCCGGTTTCATTCTTCACTCACAAGAAGGGAGAAGGAAAAGATTTCTTTGTGTCCCAGGCCCTGTCACTAAAACCCTTCCCAATGTGGAGAACAGGCTTAGGTGCCCAGAGCACCTTCGGTCTCTCAGCTGAGCGACCAGGGCCTTCAACATTGCAGGAATTCCCATGGTGGCCAGCAGAGAGAGCTCGAGCACCACAGACCCGGAGGGGCGGGTTCCTCTGCCGGGCAGTGATGGCCAGCAGAGGGCGCACCATCGGCTTTTCTGACCCAGGGCACCTGAGAGCAGGAAGGGCTTCTGTTGCTCCCAGAGGACGCAGGGCCTCTGCCGCTGCCTCAGGACAGAGAGCAGAGCTGCTTTTCCAGTGGGTTCTGCCGCCCGACCCAGGGGAGACCTTGGGAGATTTGCAGCAACTTGGCGTCTGCTGAGTCGCCAGAGAGAAGCTGCCTTGTAAGTACTGAGTGCTGAGGAGGGGGCGCTGGGTGGCTTCCCTGGGCAAGCTGGTTGCTGAGCAGCACAGGCCCTTGTGTTTTCTGGGCTTTTCCCGTGTTTCATTCCTCCCCTTCCCGGACAGTATTTGAACACGACGTATGTTACTAAAGTACTCGTGGATTGCGGGGTCCCACGACATCACCTCATAGATGCAGTCGATGGTTTGTTCCAGATTCAGGCTTGTTTCCGGGAAGAAACCCTGACAGAAATTCAGAAGAACGGGAGCTGCATTCAGTTAGGACGTGGATACATGAAATGCTCGTCTCAGGACCTTCTAGAAAATGAGCTGGGACCCACGTTCCGAGTCCTGCTGGAACCAGAGACCGAGGTAAGGGCACAAACTGTCCCCCACATCATACATGCTTTTTAAAAAATTTCATGGTTATTTTTCCAACCTAGTGAAGTGATTGAAAACTACAGAAAACCTGGTAGGTACCTGTCATTAACCTTATGTTATCTTCTAATTTAAATTCCAGTGAGTGAAGACACAGTGTAATATTAGTTTCAGGTGTCCAATATAGAGCAACCCTTCCACACGTCACCCGGAGCTCATCCCAAGTGCGCTTCTTAATCCCCATCAGCTGTTTCACCCATTCCCCCACCTCGCTGTGGAAGCCCTCAGTTTGTTTCCTAGTTAAGAGTCTGTTTGTCACTGTCTCCTCCCCCGCCCCCTTTGTTTTGTTTCATTTCCATGTGTTAGTGAAATCACCTGGTATTTGTCTTTCTCTGACAGGCTTATTTCACCCAGCATAACATTCTCTCTCTCCATGCGCCTCCTGGCAAATGACAAGATTTCATGTTTTTATGGGTAAATAATATTACATTCCATATACTACATCTCAGTTTATTCATCAGTTGATGGATGCTTGGGCAGTTTCCGTAATTTGGCTGTTGTAGAAAATGCTGCTGTAAACATCACAGTGCATGTATCCCTTTGAAGAATTATTTTTGTATTCTTTGTGGAAATACCTGGTAGTGAAATTGCTGGATCGTAAGTAGTTCTATTTCCAGCTTTTTTTTTTTTGTGACAAATCTCCATGATGTTTTCCAGAGTGGCTGCACCAGTTTGCATTCCTACCCACAGTGCAAGAGGGTTCCTCTTTCCCCACATCCTTGGCAACACCTGCTGTTTCATCATTCATTGATTCTAGTCATTCTGACAGATGTGATGTGTTATCTCATTGTACTTTTGAATTGTATTTCCCTGGAGATCAGTATTGTTGAGCATCTTTTCATGTGTCTCTTGGCCATGGGTATGTCTTCCTTGGGAAAATGTCTATTTGTGTCTTCTGCCCATTTTTAATCGGATTTCTCCTGTTTTGGGTGCTGTATAACTATATATTTTGGACATTAACCCTTTATCAGATGTCATTTGCAAATATCATTTTGTAGGTTAGGGTTAGGGTTAGGGTTAGGGTTAGGGTTAGGGTTAGGGTTAGGGGTTAGGGGTTAGGGGTTAGGGGTTAGGGTTAGGGTTAGGGTTAGGGTTAGGGTTAGGGTTAGGGTTAGGGTTAGGGTTAGGGTTAGGGTTAGGGGTTAGGGGTTAGGGGTTAGGGGTTAGGGGTTAGGGTTAGGGTTAGGGTTAGGGGTTAGGGTTAGGGTTAGGGTTAGGGTTAGGGTTAGGGTTAGGGTTAGGGTTAGGGTTAGGGTTAGGGTTAGGGTTAGGGTTAGGGTTAGGGTTAGGGTTAGGGTTAGGGTTAGGGTTAGGGTTAGGGTTAGGGTTAGGGTTAGGGTTAGGGTTAGGGTTAGGGTTAGGGTTAGGGTTAGGGTTAGGGTTAGGGTTAGGGTTAGGGTTAGGGTTAGGGTTAGGGTTAGGGTTAGGGTTAGGGTTAGGGTTAGGGTTAGGGTTAGGGTTAGGGTTAGGGTTAGGGTTAGGGTTAGGGTTAGGGTTAGGGTTAGGGTTAGGGTTAGGGTTAGGGTTAGGGTTAGGGTTAGGGTTAGGGTTAGGGTTAGGGTTAGGGTTAGGGTTAGGGTTAGGGTTAGGGTTAGGGTTAGGGTTAGGGTTAGGGTTAGGGTTAGGGTTAGGGTTAGGGTTAGGGTTAGGGTTAGGGTTAGGGTTAGGGTTAGGGTTAGGGTTAGGGTTAGGGTTAGGGTTAGGGTTAGGGTTAGGGGTTAGGGTTAGGGTTAGGGTTAGGGTTAGGGTTAGGGTTAGGGTTAGGGTTAGGGTTAGGGTTAGGGTTAGGGTTAGGGTTAGGGTTAGGGTTAGGGTTAGGGTTAGGGTTAGGGTTAGGGTTAGGGTTAGGGTTAGGGTTAGGGTTAGGGTTAGGGTTAGGGTTAGGGTTAGGGTTAGGGTTAGGGTTAGGGTTAGGGTTAGGGTTAGGGTTAGGGTTAGGGTTAGGGTTAGGGTTAGGGTTAGGGTTAGGGTTAGGGTTAGGGTTAGGGTTAGGGTTAGGGTTAGGGTTAGGGTTAGGGTTAGGGTTAGGGTTAGGGTTAGGGTTAGGGTTAGGGTTAGGGTTAGGGTTAGGGTTAGGGTTAGGGTTAGGGTTAGGGTTAGGGTTAGGGTTAGGGTTAGGGTTAGGGTTAGGGTTAGGGTTAGGGTTAGGGTTAGGGTTAGGGTTAGGGTTAGGGTTAGGGTTAGGGTTAGGGTTAGGGTTAGGGTTAGGGTTAGGGTTAGGGTTAGGGTTAGGGTTAGGGTTAGGGTTAGGGTTAGGGTTAGGGTTAGGGTTAGGGTTAGGGTTAGGGTTAGGGTTAGGGTTAGGGTTAGGGTTAGGGTTAGGGTTAGGGTTAGGGTTAGGGTTAGGGTTAGGGTTAGGGTTAGGGTTAGGGTTAGGGTTAGGGTTAGGGTTAGGGTTAGGGTTAGGGTTAGGGTTAGGGTTAGGGTTAGGGTTAGGGTTAGGGTTAGGGTTAGGGTTAGGGTTAGGGTTAGGGTTAGGGTTAGGGTTAGGGTTAGGGTTAGGGTTAGGGTTAGGGTTAGGGTTAGGGTTAGGGTTAGGGTTAGGGTTAGGGTTAGGGTTAGGGTTAGGGTTAGGGTTAGGGTTAGGGTTAGGGTTAGGGTTAGGGTTAGGGTTAGGGTTAGGGTTAGGGTTAGGGTTAGGGTTAGGGTTAGGGTTAGGGTTAGGGTTAGGGTTAGGGTTAGGGTTAGGGTTAGGGTTAGGGTTAGGGTTAGGGTTAGGGTTAGGGTTAGGGTTAGGGTTAGGGTTAGGGTTAGGGTTAGGGTTAGGGTTAGGGTTAGGGTTAGGGTTAGGGTTAGGGTTAGGGTTAGGGTTAGGGTTAGGGTTAGGGTTAGGGTTAGGGTTAGGGTTAGGGTTAGGGTTAGGGTTAGGGTTAGGGTTAGGGTTAGGGTTAGGGTTAGGGTTAGGGTTAGGGTTAGGGTTAGGGTTAGGGTTAGGGTTAGGGTTAGGGTTAGGGTTAGGGTTAGGGTTAGGGTTAGGGTTAGGGTTAGGGTTAGGGTTAGGGTTAGGGTTAGGGTTAGGGTTAGGGTTAGGGTTAGGGTTAGGGTTAGGGTTAGGGTTAGGGTTAGGGTTAGGGTTAGGGTTAGGGTTAGGGTTAGGGTTAGGGTTAGGGTTAGGGTTAGGGTTAGGGTTAGGGTTAGGGTTAGGGTTAGGGTTAGGGTTAGGGTTAGGGTTAGGGTTAGGGTTAGGGTTAGGGTTAGGGTTAGGGTTAGGGTTAGGGTTAGGGTTAGGGTTAGGGTTAGGGTTAGGGTTAGGGTTAGGGTTAGGGTTAGGGTTAGGGTTAGGGTTAGGGTTAGGGTTAGGGTTAGGGTTAGGGTTAGGGTTAGGGTTAGGGTTAGGGTTAGGGTTAGGGTTAGGGTTAGGGTTAGGGTTAGGGTTAGGGTTAGGGTTAGGGTTAGGGTTAGGGTTAGGGTTAGGGTTAGGGTTAGGGTTAGGGTTAGGGTTAGGGTTAGGGTTAGGGTTAGGGTTAGGGTTAGGGTTAGGGTTAGGGTTAGGGTTAGGGTTAGGGTTAGGGTTAGGGTTAGGGTTAGGGTTAGGGTTAGGGTTAGGGTTAGGGTTAGGGTTAGGGTTAGGGTTAGGGTTAGGGTTAGGGTTAGGGTTAGGGTTAGGGTTAGGGTTAGGGTTAGGGTTAGGGTTAGGGTTAGGGTTAGGGTTAGGGTTAGGGTTAGGGTTAGGGTTAGGGTTAGGGTTAGGGTTAGGGTTAGGGTTAGGGTTAGGGTTAGGGTTAGGGTTAGGGTTAGGGTTAGGGTTAGGGTTAGGGTTAGGGTTAGGGTTAGGGTTAGGGTTAGGGTTAGGGTTAGGGTTAGGGTTAGGGTTAGGGTTAGGGTTAGGGTTAGGGTTAGGGTTAGGGTTAGGGTTAGGGTTAGGGTTAGGGTTAGGGTTAGGGTTAGGGTTAGGGTTAGGGTTAGGGTTAGGGTTAGGGTTAGGGTTAGGGTTAGGGTTAGGGTTAGGGTTAGGGTTAGGGTTAGGGTTAGGGTTAGGGTTAGGGTTAGGGTTAGGGTTAGGGTTAGGGTTAGGGTTAGGGTTAGGGTTAGGGTTAGGGTTAGGGTTAGGGTTAGGGTTAGGGTTAGGGTTAGGGTTAGGGTTAGGGTTAGGGTTAGGGTTAGGGTTAGGGTTAGGGTTAGGGTTAGGGTTAGGGTTAGGGTTAGGGTTAGGGTTAGGGTTAGGGTTAGGGTTAGGGTTAGGGTTAGGGTTAGGGTTAGGGTTAGGGTTAGGGTTAGGGTTAGGGTTAGGGTTAGGGTTAGGGTTAGGGTTAGGGTTAGGGTTAGGGTTAGGGTTAGGGTTAGGGTTAGGGTTAGGGTTAGGGTTAGGGTTAGGGTTAGGGTTAGGGTTAGGGTTAGGGTTAGGGTTAGGGTTAGGGTTAGGGTTAGGGTTAGGGTTAGGGTTAGGGTTAGGGTTAGGGTTAGGGTTAGGGTTAGGGTTAGGGTTAGGGTTAGGGTTAGGGTTAGGGTTAGGGTTAGGGTTAGGGTTAGGGTTAGGGTTAGGGTTAGGGTTAGGGTTAGGGTTAGGGTTAGGGTTAGGGTTAGGGTTAGGGTTAGGGTTAGGGTTAGGGTTAGGGTTAGGGTTAGGGTTAGGGTTAGGGTTAGGGTTAGGGTTAGGGTTAGGGTTAGGGTTAGGGTTAGGGTTAGGGTTAGGGTTAGGGTTAGGGTTAGGGTTAGGGTTAGGGTTAGGGTTAGGGTTAGGGTTAGGGTTAGGGTTAGGGTTAGGGTTAGGGTTAGGGTTAGGGTTAGGGTTAGGGTTAGGGTTAGGGTTAGGGTTAGGGTTAGGGTTAGGGTTAGGGTTAGGGTTAGGGTTAGGGTTAGGGTTAGGGTTAGGGTTAGGGTTAGGGTTAGGGTTAGGGTTAGGGTTAGGGTTAGGGTTAGGGTTAGGGTTAGGGTTAGGGTTAGGGTTAGGGTTAGGGTTAGGGTTAGGGTTAGGGTTAGGGTTAGGGTTAGGGTTAGGGTTAGGGTTAGGGTTAGGGTTAGGGTTAGGGTTAGGGTTAGGGTTAGGGTTAGGGTTAGGGTTAGGGTTAGGGTTAGGGTTAGGGTTAGGGTTAGGGTTAGGGTTAGGGTTAGGGTTAGGGTTAGGGTTAGGGTTAGGGTTAGGGTTAGGGTTAGGGTTAGGGTTAGGGTTAGGGTTAGGGTTAGGGTTAGGGTTAGGGTTAGGGTTAGGGTTAGGGTTAGGGTTAGGGTTAGGGTTAGGGTTAGGGTTAGGGTTAGGGTTAGGGTTAGGGTTAGGGTTAGGGTTAGGGTTAGGGTTAGGGTTAGGGTTAGGGTTAGGGTTAGGGTTAGGGTTAGGGTTAGGGTTAGGGTTAGGGTTAGGGTTAGGGTTAGGGTTAGGGTTAGGGTTAGGGTTAGGGTTAGGGTTAGGGTTAGGGTTAGGGTTAGGGTTAGGGTTAGGGTTAGGGTTAGGGTTAGGGTTAGGGTTAGGGTTAGGGTTAGGGTTAGGGTTAGGGTTAGGGTTAGGGTTAGGGTTAGGGTTAGGGTTAGGGTTAGGGTTAGGGTTAGGGTTAGGGTTAGGGTTAGGGTTAGGGTTAGGGTTAGGGTTAGGGTTAGGGTTAGGGTTAGGGTTAGGGTTAGGGTTAGGGTTAGGGTTAGGGTTAGGGTTAGGGTTAGGGTTAGGGTTAGGGTTAGGGTTAGGGTTAGGGTTAGGGTTAGGGTTAGGGTTAGGGTTAGGGTTAGGGTTAGGGTTAGGGTTAGGGTTAGGGTTAGGGTTAGGGTTAGGGTTAGGGTTAGGGTTAGGGTTAGGGTTAGGGTTAGGGTTAGGGTTAGGGTTAGGGTTAGGGTTAGGGTTAGGGTTAGGGTTAGGGTTAGGGTTAGGGTTAGGGTTAGGGTTAGGGTTAGGGTTAGGGTTAGGGTTAGGGTTAGGGTTAGGGTTAGGGTTAGGGTTAGGGTTAGGGTTAGGGTTAGGGTTAGGGTTAGGGTTAGGGTTAGGGTTAGGGTTAGGGTTAGGGTTAGGGTTAGGGTTAGGGTTAGGGTTAGGGTTAGGGTTAGGGTTAGGGTTAGGGTTAGGGTTAGGGTTAGGGTTAGGGTTAGGGTTAGGGTTAGGGTTAGGGTTAGGGTTAGGGTTAGGGTTAGGGTTAGGGTTAGGGTTAGGGTTAGGGTTAGGGTTAGGGTTAGGGTTAGGGTTAGGGTTAGGGTTAGGGTTAGGGTTAGGGTTAGGGTTAGGGTTAGGGTTAGGGTTAGGGTTAGGGTTAGGGTTAGGGTTAGGGTTAGGGTTAGGGTTAGGGTTAGGGTTAGGGTTAGGGTTAGGGTTAGGGTTAGGGTTAGGGTTAGGGTTAGGGTTAGGGTTAGGGTTAGGGTTAGGGTTAGGGTTAGGGTTAGGGTTAGGGTTAGGGTTAGGGTTAGGGTTAGGGTTAGGGTTAGGGTTAGGGTTAGGGTTAGGGTTAGGGTTAGGGTTAGGGTTAGGGTTAGGGTTAGGGTTAGGGTTAGGGTTAGGGTTAGGGTTAGGGTTAGGGTTAGGGTTAGGGTTAGGGTTAGGGTTAGGGTTAGGGTTAGGGTTAGGGTTAGGGTTAGGGTTAGGGTTAGGGTTAGGGTTAGGGTTAGGGTTAGGGTTAGGGTTAGGGTTAGGGTTAGGGTTAGGGTTAGGGTTAGGGTTAGGGTTAGGGTTAGGGTTAGGGTTAGGGTTAGGGTTAGGGTTAGGGTTAGGGTTAGGGTTAGGGTTAGGGTTAGGGTTAGGGTTAGGGTTAGGGTTAGGGTTAGGGTTAGGGTTAGGGTTAGGGTTAGGGTTAGGGTTAGGGTTAGGGTTAGGGTTAGGGTTAGGGTTAGGGTTAGGGTTAGGGTTAGGGTTAGGGTTAGGGTTAGGGTTAGGGTTAGGGTTAGGGTTAGGGTTAGGGTTAGGGTTAGGGTTAGGGTTAGGGTTAGGGTTAGGGTTAGGGTTAGGGTTAGGGTTAGGGTTAGGGTTAGGGTTAGGGTTAGGGTTAGGGTTAGGGTTAGGGTTAGGGTTAGGGTTAGGGTTAGGGTTAGGGTTAGGGTTAGGGTTAGGGTTAGGGTTAGGGTTAGGGTTAGGGTTAGGGTTAGGGTTAGGGTTAGGGTTAGGGTTAGGGTTAGGGTTAGGGTTAGGGTTAGGGTTAGGGTTAGGGTTAGGGTTAGGGTTAGGGTTAGGGTTAGGGTTAGGGTTAGGGTTAGGGTTAGGGTTAGGGTTAGGGTTAGGGTTAGGGTTAGGGTTAGGGTTAGGGTTAGGGTTAGGGTTAGGGTTAGGGTTAGGGTTAGGGTTAGGGTTAGGGTTAGGGTTAGGGTTAGGGTTAGGGTTAGGGTTAGGGTTAGGGTTAGGGTTAGGGTTAGGGTTAGGGTTAGGGTTAGGGTTAGGGTTAGGGTTAGGGTTAGGGTTAGGGTTAGGGTTAGGGTTAGGGTTAGGGTTAGGGTTAGGGTTAGGGTTAGGGTTAGGGTTAGGGTTAGGGTTAGGGTTAGGGTTAGGGTTAGGGTTAGGGTTAGGGTTAGGGTTAGGGTTAGGGTTAGGGTTAGGGTTAGGGTTAGGGTTAGGGTTAGGGTTAGGGTTAGGGTTAGGGTTAGGGTTAGGGTTAGGGTTAGGGTTAGGGTTAGGGTTAGGGTTAGGGTTAGGGTTAGGGTTAGGGTTAGGGTTAGGGTTAGGGTTAGGGTTAGGGTTAGGGTTAGGGTTAGGGTTAGGGTTAGGGTTAGGGTTAGGGTTAGGGTTAGGGTTAGGGTTAGGGTTAGGGTTAGGGTTAGGGTTAGGGTTAGGGTTAGGGTTAGGGTTAGGGTTAGGGTTAGGGTTAGGGTTAGGGTTAGGGTTAGGGTTAGGGTTAGGGTTAGGGTTAGGGTTAGGGTTAGGGTTAGGGTTAGGGTTAGGGTTAGGGTTAGGGTTAGGGTTAGGGTTAGGGTTAGGGTTAGGGTTAGGGTTAGGGTTAGGGTTAGGGTTAGGGTTAGGGTTAGGGTTAGGGTTAGGGTTAGGGTTAGGGTTAGGGTTAGGGTTAGGGTTAGGGTTAGGGTTAGGGTTAGGGTTAGGGTTAGGGTTAGGGTTAGGGTTAGGGTTAGGGTTAGGGTTAGGGTTAGGGTTAGGGTTAGGGTTAGGGTTAGGGTTAGGGTTAGGGTTAGGGTTAGGGTTAGGGTTAGGGTTAGGGTTAGGGTTAGGGTTAGGGTTAGGGTTAGGGTTAGGGTTAGGGTTAGGGTTAGGGTTAGGGTTAGGGTTAGGGTTAGGGTTAGGGTTAGGGTTAGGGTTAGGGTTAGGGTTAGGGTTAGGGTTAGGGTTAGGGTTAGGGTTAGGGTTAGGGTTAGGGTTAGGGTTAGGGTTAGGGTTAGGGTTAGGGTTAGGGTTAGGGTTAGGGTTAGGGTTAGGGTTAGGGTTAGGGTTAGGGTTAGGGTTAGGGTTAGGGTTAGGGTTAGGGTTAGGGTTAGGGTTAGGGTTAGGGTTAGGGTTAGGGTTAGGGTTAGGGTTAGGGTTAGGGTTAGGGTTAGGGTTAGGGTTAGGGTTAGGGTTAGGGTTAGGGTTAGGGTTAGGGTTAGGGTTAGGGTTAGGGTTAGGGTTAGGGTTAGGGTTAGGGTTAGGGTTAGGGTTAGGGTTAGGGTTAGGGTTAGGGTTAGGGTTAGGGTTAGGGTTAGGGTTAGGGTTAGGGTTAGGGTTAGGGTTAGGGTTAGGGTTAGGGTTAGGGTTAGGGTTAGGGTTAGGGTTAGGGTTAGGGTTAGGGTTAGGGTTAGGGTTAGGGTTAGGGTTAGGGTTAGGGTTAGGGTTAGGGTTAGGGTTAGGGTTAGGGTTAGGGTTAGGGTTAGGGTTAGGGTTAGGGTTAGGGTTAGGGTTAGGGTTAGGGTTAGGGTTAGGGTTAGGGTTAGGGTTAGGGTTAGGGTTAGGGTTAGGGTTAGGGTTAGGGTTAGGGTTAGGGTTAGGGTTAGGGTTAGGGTTAGGGTTAGGGTTAGGGTTAGGGTTAGGGTTAGGGTTAGGGTTAGGGTTAGGGTTAGGGTTAGGGTTAGGGTTAGGGTTAGGGTTAGGGTTAGGGTTAGGGTTAGGGTTAGGGTTAGGGTTAGGGTTAGGGTTAGGGTTAGGGTTAGGGTTAGGGTTAGGGTTAGGGTTAGGGTTAGGGTTAGGGTTAGGGTTAGGGTTAGGGTTAGGGTTAGGGTTAGGGTTAGGGTTAGGGTTAGGGTTAGGGTTAGGGTTAGGGTTAGGGTTAGGGTTAGGGTTAGGGTTAGGGTTAGGGTTAGGGTTAGGGTTAGGGTTAGGGTTAGGGTTAGGGTTAGGGTTAGGGTTAGGGTTAGGGTTAGGGTTAGGGTTAGGGTTAGGGTTAGGGTTAGGGTTAGGGTTAGGGTTAGGGTTAGGGTTAGGGTTAGGGTTAGGGTTAGGGTTAGGGTTAGGGTTAGGGTTAGGGTTAGGGTTAGGGTTAGGGTTAGGGTTAGGGTTAGGGTTAGGGTTAGGGTTAGGGTTAGGGTTAGGGTTAGGGTTAGGGTTAGGGTTAGGGTTAGGGTTAGGGTTAGGGTTAGGGTTAGGGTTAGGGTTAGGGTTAGGGTTAGGGTTAGGGTTAGGGTTAGGGTTAGGGTTAGGGTTAGGGTTAGGGTTAGGGTTAGGGTTAGGGTTAGGGTTAGGGTTAGGGTTAGGGTTAGGGTTAGGGTTAGGGTTAGGGTTAGGGTTAGGGTTAGGGTTAGGGTTAGGGTTAGGGTTAGGGTTAGGGTTAGGGTTAGGGTTAGGGTTAGGGTTAGGGTTAGGGTTAGGGTTAGGGTTAGGGTTAGGGTTAGGGTTAGGGTTAGGGTTAGGGTTAGGGTTAGGGTTAGGGTTAGGGTTAGGGTTAGGGTTAGGGTTAGGGTTAGGGTTAGGGTTAGGGTTAGGGTTAGGGTTAGGGTTAGGGTTAGGGTTAGGGTTAGGGTTAGGGTTAGGGTTAGGGTTAGGGTTAGGGTTAGGGTTAGGGTTAGGGTTAGGGTTAGGGTTAGGGTTAGGGTTAGGGTTAGGGTTAGGGTTAGGGTTAGGGTTAGGGTTAGGGTTAGGGTTAGGGTTAGGGTTAGGGTTAGGGTTAGGGTTAGGGTTAGGGTTAGGGTTAGGGTTAGGGTTAGGGTTAGGGTTAGGGTTAGGGTTAGGGTTAGGGTTAGGGTTAGGGTTAGGGTTAGGGTTAGGGTTAGGGTTAGGGTTAGGGTTAGGGTTAGGGTTAGGGTTAGGGTTAGGGTTAGGGTTAGGGTTAGGGTTAGGGTTAGGGTTAGGGTTAGGGTTAGGGTTAGGGTTAGGGTTAGGGTTAGGGTTAGGGTTAGGGTTAGGGTTAGGGTTAGGGTTAGGGTTAGGGTTAGGGTTAGGGTTAGGGTTAGGGTTAGGGTTAGGGTTAGGGTTAGGGTTAGGGTTAGGGTTAGGGTTAGGGTTAGGGTTAGGGTTAGGGTTAGGGTTAGGGTTAGGGTTAGGGTTAGGGTTAGGGTTAGGGTTAGGGTTAGGGTTAGGGTTAGGGTTAGGGTTAGGGTTAGGGTTAGGGTTAGGGTTAGGGTTAGGGTTAGGGTTAGGGTTAGGGTTAGGGTTAGGGTTAGGGTTAGGGTTAGGGTTAGGGTTAGGGTTAGGGTTAGGGTTAGGGTTAGGGTTAGGGTTAGGGTTAGGGTTAGGGTTAGGGTTAGGGTTAGGGTTAGGGTTAGGGTTAGGGTTAGGGTTAGGGTTAGGGTTAGGGTTAGGGTTAGGGTTAGGGTTAGGGTTAGGGTTAGGGTTAGGGTTAGGGTTAGGGTTAGGGTTAGGGTTAGGGTTAGGGTTAGGGTTAGGGTTAGGGTTAGGGTTAGGGTTAGGGTTAGGGTTAGGGTTAGGGTTAGGGTTAGGGTTAGGGTTAGGGTTAGGGTTAGGGTTAGGGTTAGGGTTAGGGTTAGGGTTAGGGTTAGGGTTAGGGTTAGGGTTAGGGTTAGGGTTAGGGTTAGGGTTAGGGTTAGGGTTAGGGTTAGGGTTAGGGTTAGGGTTAGGGTTAGGGTTAGGGTTAGGGTTAGGGTTAGGGTTAGGGTTAGGGTTAGGGTTAGGGTTAGGGTTAGGGTTAGGGTTAGGGTTAGGGTTAGGGTTAGGGTTAGGGTTAGGGTTAGGGTTAGGGTTAGGGTTAGGGTTAGGGTTAGGGTTAGGGTTAGGGTTAGGGTTAGGGTTAGGGTTAGGGTTAGGGTTAGGGTTAGGGTTAGGGTTAGGGTTAGGGTTAGGGTTAGGGTTAGGGTTAGGGTTAGGGTTAGGGTTAGGGTTAGGGTTAGGGTTAGGGTTAGGGTTAGGGTTAGGGTTAGGGTTAGGGTTAGGGTTAGGGTTAGGGTTAGGGTTAGGGTTAGGGTTAGGGTTAGGGTTAGGGTTAGGGTTAGGGTTAGGGTTAGGGTTAGGGTTAGGGTTAGGGTTAGGGTTAGGGTTAGGGTTAGGGTTAGGGTTAGGGTTAGGGTTAGGGTTAGGGTTAGGGTTAGGGTTAGGGTTAGGGTTAGGGTTAGGGTTAGGGTTAGGGTTAGGGTTAGGGTTAGGGTTAGGGTTAGGGTTAGGGTTAGGGTTAGGGTTAGGGTTAGGGTTAGGGTTAGGGTTAGGGTTAGGGTTAGGGTTAGGGTTAGGGTTAGGGTTAGGGTTAGGGTTAGGGTTAGGGTTAGGGTTAGGGTTAGGGTTAGGGTTAGGGTTAGGGTTAGGGTTAGGGTTAGGGTTAGGGTTAGGGTTAGGGTTAGGGTTAGGGTTAGGGTTAGGGTTAGGGTTAGGGTTAGGGTTAGGGTTAGGGTTAGGGTTAGGGTTAGGGTTAGGGTTAGGGTTAGGGTTAGGGTTAGGGTTAGGGTTAGGGTTAGGGTTAGGGTTAGGGTTAGGGTTAGGGTTAGGGTTAGGGTTAGGGTTAGGGTTAGGGTTAGGGTTAGGGTTAGGGTTAGGGTTAGGGTTAGGGTTAGGGTTAGGGTTAGGGTTAGGGTTAGGGTTAGGGTTAGGGTTAGGGTTAGGGTTAGGGTTAGGGTTAGGGTTAGGGTTAGGGTTAGGGTTAGGGTTAGGGTTAGGGTTAGGGTTAGGGTTAGGGTTAGGGTTAGGGTTAGGGTTAGGGTTAGGGTTAGGGTTAGGGTTAGGGTTAGGGTTAGGGTTAGGGTTAGGGTTAGGGTTAGGGTTAGGGTTAGGGTTAGGGTTAGGGTTAGGGTTAGGGTTAGGGTTAGGGTTAGGGTTAGGGTTAGGGTTAGGGTTAGGGTTAGGGTTAGGGTTAGGGTTAGGGTTAGGGTTAGGGTTAGGGTTAGGGTTAGGGTTAGGGTTAGGGTTAGGGTTAGGGTTAGGGTTAGGGTTAGGGTTAGGGTTAGGGTTAGGGTTAGGGTTAGGGTTAGGGTTAGGGTTAGGGTTAGGGTTAGGGTTAGGGTTAGGGTTAGGGTTAGGGTTAGGGTTAGGGTTAGGGTTAGGGTTAGGGTTAGGGTTAGGGTTAGGGTTAGGGTTAGGGTTAGGGTTAGGGTTAGGGTTAGGGTTAGGGTTAGGGTTAGGGTTAGGGTTAGGGTTAGGGTTAGGGTTAGGGTTAGGGTTAGGGTTAGGGTTAGGGTTAGGGTTAGGGTTAGGGTTAGGGTTAGGGTTAGGGTTAGGGTTAGGGTTAGGGTTAGGGTTAGGGTTAGGGTTAGGGTTAGGGTTAGGGTTAGGGTTAGGGTTAGGGTTAGGGTTAGGGTTAGGGTTAGGGTTAGGGTTAGGGTTAGGGTTAGGGTTAGGGTTAGGGTTAGGGTTAGGGTTAGGGTTAGGGTTAGGGTTAGGGTTAGGGTTAGGGTTAGGGTTAGGGTTAGGGTTAGGGTTAGGGTTAGGGTTAGGGTTAGGGTTAGGGTTAGGGTTAGGGTTAGGGTTAGGGTTAGGGTTAGGGTTAGGGTTAGGGTTAGGGTTAGGGTTAGGGTTAGGGTTAGGGTTAGGGTTAGGGTTAGGGTTAGGGTTAGGGTTAGGGTTAGGGTTAGGGTTAGGGTTAGGGTTAGGGTTAGGGTTAGGGTTAGGGTTAGGGTTAGGGTTAGGGTTAGGGTTAGGGTTAGGGTTAGGGTTAGGGTTAGGGTTAGGGTTAGGGTTAGGGTTAGGGTTAGGGTTAGGGTTAGGGTTAGGGTTAGGGTTAGGGTTAGGGTTAGGGTTAGGGTTAGGGTTAGGGTTAGGGTTAGGGTTAGGGTTAGGGTTAGGGTTAGGGTTAGGGTTAGGGTTAGGGTTAGGGTTAGGGTTAGGGTTAGGGTTAGGGTTAGGGTTAGGGTTAGGGTTAGGGTTAGGGTTAGGGTTAGGGTTAGGGTTAGGGTTAGGGTTAGGGTTAGGGTTAGGGTTAGGGTTAGGGTTAGGGTTAGGGTTAGGGTTAGGGTTAGGGTTAGGGTTAGGGTTAGGGTTAGGGTTAGGGTTAGGGTTAGGGTTAGGGTTAGGGTTAGGGTTAGGGTTAGGGTTAGGGTTAGGGTTAGGGTTAGGGTTAGGGTTAGGGTTAGGGTTAGGGTTAGGGTTAGGGTTAGGGTTAGGGTTAGGGTTAGGGTTAGGGTTAGGGTTAGGGTTAGGGTTAGGGTTAGGGTTAGGGTTAGGGTTAGGGTTAGGGTTAGGGTTAGGGTTAGGGTTAGGGTTAGGGTTAGGGTTAGGGTTAGGGTTAGGGTTAGGGTTAGGGTTAGGGTTAGGGTTAGGGTTAGGGTTAGGGTTAGGGTTAGGGTTAGGGTTAGGGTTAGGGTTAGGGTTAGGGTTAGGGTTAGGGTTAGGGTTAGGGTTAGGGTTAGGGTTAGGGTTAGGGTTAGGGTTAGGGTTAGGGTTAGGGTTAGGGTTAGGGTTAGGGTTAGGGTTAGGGTTAGGGTTAGGGTTAGGGTTAGGGTTAGGGTTAGGGTTAGGGTTAGGGTTAGGGTTAGGGTTAGGGTTAGGGTTAGGGTTAGGGTTAGGGTTAGGGTTAGGGTTAGGGTTAGGGTTAGGGTTAGGGTTAGGGTTAGGGTTAGGGTTAGGGTTAGGGTTAGGGTTAGGGTTAGGGTTAGGGTTAGGGTTAGGGTTAGGGTTAGGGTTAGGGTTAGGGTTAGGGTTAGGGTTAGGGTTAGGGTTAGGGTTAGGGTTAGGGTTAGGGTTAGGGTTAGGAGGTTAGGGTTAGGGTTAGGGTTAGGGTTAGGGTTAGGGTTAGGGTTAGGGTTAGGGTTAGGGTTAGGGTTAGGGTTAGGGTTAGGGTTAGGGTTAGGGTTAGGGTTAGGGTTAGGGTTAGGGTTAGGGTTAGGGTTAGGGTTAGGGTTAGGGTTAGGGTTAGGGTTAGGGTTAGGGTTAGGGTTAGGGTTAGGGTTAGGGTTAGGGTTAGGGTTAGGGTTAGGGTTAGGGTTAGGGTTAGGGTTAGGGTTAGGGTTAGGGTTAGGGTTAGGGTTAGGGTTAGGGTTAGGGTTAGGGTTAGGGTTAGGGTTAGGGTTAGGGTTAGGGTTAGGGTTAGGGTTAGGGTTAGGGTTAGGGTTAGGGTTAGGGTTAGGGTTAGGGTTAGGGTTAGGGTTAGGGTTAGGGTTAGGGTTAGGGTTAGGGTTAGGGTTAGGGTTAGGGTTAGGGTTAGGGTTAGGGTTAGGGTTAGGGTTAGGGTTAGGGTTAGGGTTAGGGTTAGGGTTAGGGTTAGGGTTAGGGTTAGGGTTAGGGTTAGGGTTAGGGTTAGGGTTAGGGTTAGGGTTAGGGTTAGGGTTAGGGTTAGGGTTAGGGTTAGGGTTAGGGTTAGGGTTAGGGTTAGGGTTAGGGTTAGGGTTAGGGTTAGGGTTAGGGTTAGGGTTAGGGTTAGGGTTAGGGTTAGGGTTAGGGTTAGGGTTAGGGTTAGGGTTAGGGTTAGGGTTAGGGTTAGGGTTAGGGTTAGGGTTAGGGTTAGGGTTAGGGTTAGGGTTAGGGTTAGGGTTAGGGTTAGGGTTAGGGTTAGGGTTAGGGTTAGGGTTAGGGTTAGGGTTAGGGTTAGGGTTAGGGTTAGGGTTAGGGTTAGGGTTAGGGTTAGGGTTAGGGTTAGGGTTAGGGTTAGGGTTAGGGTTAGGGTTAGGGTTAGGGTTAGGGTTAGGGTTAGGGTTAGGGTTAGGGTTAGGGTTAGGGTTAGGGTTAGGGTTAGGGTTAGGGTTAGGGTTAGGGTTAGGGTTAGGGTTAGGGTTAGGGTTAGGGTTAGGGTTAGGGTTAGGGTTAGGGTTAGGGTTAGGGTTAGGGTTAGGGTTAGGGTTAGGGTTAGGGTTAGGGTTAGGGTTAGGGTTAGGGTTAGGGTTAGGGTTAGGGTTAGGGTTAGGGTTAGGGTTAGGGTTAGGGTTAGGGTTAGGGTTAGGGTTAGGGTTAGGGTTAGGGTTAGGGTTAGGGTTAGGGTTAGGGTTAGGGTTAGGGTTAGGGTTAGGGTTAGGGTTAGGGTTAGGGTTAGGGTTAGGGTTAGGGTTAGGGTTAGGGTTAGGGTTAGGGTTAGGGTTAGGGTTAGGGTTAGGGTTAGGGTTAGGGTTAGGGTTAGGGTTAGGGTTAGGGTTAGGGTTAGGGTTAGGGTTAGGGTTAGGGTTAGGGTTAGGGTTAGGGTTAGGGTTAGGGTTAGGGTTAGGGTTAGGGTTAGGGTTAGGGTTAGGGTTAGGGTTAGGGTTAGGGTTAGGGTTAGGGTTAGGGTTAGGGTTAGGGTTAGGGTTAGGGTTAGGGTTAGGGTTAGGGTTAGGGTTAGGGTTAGGGTTAGGGTTAGGGTTAGGGTTAGGGTTAGGGTTAGGGTTAGGGTTAGGGTTAGGGTTAGGGTTAGGGTTAGGGTTAGGGTTAGGGTTAGGGTTAGGGTTAGGGTTAGGGTTAGGGTTAGGGTTAGGGTTAGGGTTAGGGTTAGGGTTAGGGTTAGGGTTAGGGTTAGGGTTAGGGTTAGGGTTAGGGTTAGGGTTAGGGTTAGGGTTAGGGTTAGGGTTAGGGTTAGGGTTAGGGTTAGGGTTAGGGTTAGGGTTAGGGTTAGGGTTAGGGTTAGGGTTAGGGTTAGGGTTAGGGTTAGGGTTAGGGTTAGGGTTAGGGTTAGGGTTAGGGTTAGGGTTAGGGTTAGGGTTAGGGTTAGGGTTAGGGTTAGGGTTAGGGTTAGGGTTAGGGTTAGGGTTAGGGTTAGGGTTAGGGTTAGGGTTAGGGTTAGGGTTAGGGTTAGGGTTAGGGTTAGGGTTAGGGTTAGGGTTAGGGTTAGGGTTAGGGTTAGGGTTAGGGTTAGGGTTAGGGTTAGGGTTAGGGTTAGGGTTAGGGTTAGGGTTAGGGTTAGGGTTAGGGTTAGGGTTAGGGTTAGGGTTAGGGTTAGGGTTAGGGTTAGGGTTAGGGTTAGGGTTAGGGTTAGGGTTAGGGTTAGGGTTAGGGTTAGGGTTAGGGTTAGGGTTAGGGTTAGGGTTAGGGTTAGGGTTAGGGTTAGGGTTAGGGTTAGGGTTAGGGTTAGGGTTAGGGTTAGGGTTAGGGTTAGGGTTAGGGTTAGGGTTAGGGTTAGGGTTAGGGTTAGGGTTAGGGTTAGGGTTAGGGTTAGGGTTAGGGTTAGGGTTAGGGTTAGGGTTAGGGTTAGGGTTAGGGTTAGGGTTAGGGTTAGGGTTAGGGTTAGGGTTAGGGTTAGGGTTAGGGTTAGGGTTAGGGTTAGGGTTAGGGTTAGGGTTAGGGTTAGGGTTAGGGTTAGGGTTAGGGTTAGGGTTAGGGTTAGGGTTAGGGTTAGGGTTAGGGTTAGGGTTAGGGTTAGGGTTAGGGTTAGGGTTAGGGTTAGGGTTAGGGTTAGGGTTAGGGTTAGGGTTAGGGTTAGGGTTAGGGTTAGGGTTAGGGTTAGGGTTAGGGTTAGGGTTAGGGTTAGGGTTAGGGTTAGGGTTAGGGTTAGGGTTAGGGTTAGGGTTAGGGTTAGGGTTAGGGTTAGGGTTAGGGTTAGGGTTAGGGTTAGGGTTAGGGTTAGGGTTAGGGTTAGGGTTAGGGTTAGGGTTAGGGTTAGGGTTAGGGTTAGGGTTAGGGTTAGGGTTAGGGTTAGGGTTAGGGTTAGGGTTAGGGTTAGGGTTAGGGTTAGGGTTAGGGTTAGGGTTAGGGTTAGGGTTAGGGTTAGGGTTAGGGTTAGGGTTAGGGTTAGGGTTAGGGTTAGGGTTAGGGTTAGGGTTAGGGTTAGGGTTAGGGTTAGGGTTAGGGTTAGGGTTAGGGTTAGGGTTAGGGTTAGGGTTAGGGTTAGGGTTAGGGTTAGGGTTAGGGTTAGGGTTAGGGTTAGGGTTAGGGTTAGGGTTAGGGTTAGGGTTAGGGTTAGGGTTAGGGTTAGGGTTAGGGTTAGGGTTAGGGTTAGGGTTAGGGTTAGGGTTAGGGTTAGGGTTAGGGTTAGGGTTAGGGTTAGGGTTAGGGTTAGGGTTAGGGTTAGGGTTAGGGTTAGGGTTAGGGTTAGGGTTAGGGTTAGGGTTAGGGTTAGGGTTAGGGTTAGGGTTAGGGTTAGGGTTAGGGTTAGGGTTAGGGTTAGGGTTAGGGTTAGGGTTAGGGTTAGGGTTAGGGTTAGGGTTAGGGTTAGGGTTAGGGTTAGGGTTAGGGTTAGGGTTAGGGTTAGGGTTAGGGTTAGGGTTAGGGTTAGGGTTAGGGTTAGGGTTAGGGTTAGGGTTAGGGTTAGGGTTAGGGTTAGGGTTAGGGTTAGGGTTAGGGTTAGGGTTAGGGTTAGGGTTAGGGTTAGGGTTAGGGTTAGGGTTAGGGTTAGGGTTAGGGTTAGGGTTAGGGTTAGGGTTAGGGTTAGGGTTAGGGTTAGGGTTAGGGTTAGGGTTAGGGTTAGGGTTAGGGTTAGGGTTAGGGTTAGGGTTAGGGTTAGGGTTAGGGTTAGGGTTAGGGTTAGGGTTAGGGTTAGGGTTAGGGTTAGGGTTAGGGTTAGGGTTAGGGTTAGGGTTAGGGTTAGGGTTAGGGTTAGGGTTAGGGTTAGGGTTAGGGTTAGGGTTAGGGTTAGGGTTAGGGTTAGGGTTAGGGTTAGGGTTAGGGTTAGGGTTAGGGTTAGGGTTAGGGTTAGGGTTAGGGTTAGGGTTAGGGTTAGGGTTAGGGTTAGGGTTAGGGTTAGGGTTAGGGTTAGGGTTAGGGTTAGGGTTAGGGTTAGGGTTAGGGTTAGGGTTAGGGTTAGGGTTAGGGTTAGGGTTAGGGTTAGGGTTAGGGTTAGGGTTAGGGTTAGGGTTAGGGTTAGGGTTAGGGTTAGGGTTAGGGTTAGGGTTAGGGTTAGGGTTAGGGTTAGGGTTAGGGTTAGGGTTAGGGTTAGGGTTAGGGTTAGGGTTAGGGTTAGGGTTAGGGTTAGGGTTAGGGTTAGGGTTAGGGTTAGGGTTAGGGTTAGGGTTAGGGTTAGGGTTAGGGTTAGGGTTAGGGTTAGGGTTAGGGTTAGGGTTAGGGTTAGGGTTAGGGTTAGGGTTAGGGTTAGGGTTAGGGTTAGGGTTAGGGTTAGGGTTAGGGTTAGGGTTAGGGTTAGGGTTAGGGTTAGGGTTAGGGTTAGGGTTAGGGTTAGGGTTAGGGTTAGGGTTAGGGTTAGGGTTAGGGTTAGGGTTAGGGTTAGGGTTAGGGTTAGGGTTAGGGTTAGGGTTAGGGTTAGGGTTAGGGTTAGGGTTAGGGTTAGGGTTAGGGTTAGGGTTAGGGTTAGGGTTAGGGTTAGGGTTAGGGTTAGGGTTAGGGTTAGGGTTAGGGTTAGGGTTAGGGTTAGGGTTAGGGTTAGGGTTAGGGTTAGGGTTAGGGTTAGGGTTAGGGTTAGGGTTAGGGTTAGGGTTAGGGTTAGGGTTAGGGTTAGGGTTAGGGTTAGGGTTAGGGTTAGGGTTAGGGTTAGGGTTAGGGTTAGGGTTAGGGTTAGGGTTAGGGTTAGGGTTAGGGTTAGGGTTAGGGTTAGGGTTAGGGTTAGGGTTAGGGTTAGGGTTAGGGTTAGGGTTAGGGTTAGGGTTAGGGTTAGGGTTAGGGTTAGGGTTAGGGTTAGGGTTAGGGTTAGGGTTAGGGTTAGGGTTAGGGTTAGGGTTAGGGTTAGGGTTAGGGTTAGGGTTAGGGTTAGGGTTAGGGTTAGGGTTAGGGTTAGGGTTAGGGTTAGGGTTAGGGTTAGGGTTAGGGTTAGGGTTAGGGTTAGGGTTAGGGTTAGGGTTAGGGTTAGGGTTAGGGTTAGGGTTAGGGTTAGGGTTAGGGTTAGGGTTAGGGTTAGGGTTAGGGTTAG